>NC_140590.1:1730315161-1730827789 GCF_964204655.1 Triturus cristatus
CTGACTCTATTATTAACTCTGGGGTTTTCCCAAAAATTACTCTCCCATTCCAAGCTTCCCTGTTCGTCAACCACCATCTTAGTTCCTCCTTTCCCTCTTGTGAAAGAACAACCTCAAATAACTTCTCAGATGCATTCTCTTCAACCTCTGTAAAGCTTGATTGTTCAAATGACCTGTAAAAATTGCCTGTATTGTAAAAGACAAAAGACTAATCACATGAGCTAACATCCTCAAAGAAATCTGACCGTGTAGTAAAACTCTCTTTAATTACTTCCTTATACTCTTAGGGGCATATTCTCAAGCATCTATTGTCAAGTTATCGGCACTTTATCTCAGCCAAAGTCACATTAAAATCATCACCCCATTCACAAGCTGGTGCAAACAGCCGATAACACCAGTTTACCCGTGATAGCAGCCGCAAAAGACATCGCCATGGATGACCCCGGCAACTATCGCTAATGAGAAGCAGAGTAGGCGTTCCCGAGCAAAAATCTGCGACAACACCACCCCACAACATTCTTAACGACCAGCCAGATCTGTGATAAGATCACAAAACATGAGATAAGGCACGATAGCAGCAGGACACTAACACTTGCTCTGACCTGGTGCAAAGTTGGACAACAACCTGCCCCAGAAAATGGAGCACAGCCCACAGCCACACCTGAAGAACAACAGATGCCATGGAGCCACTCATCATGCAGCACTGAGCCCCAACAGGACCACAACACCCACCGCCACCCACCCCGGAACCCCCCCGCCGTGTGCCTTTTTGTGCAATTAATGTCCCTACATTCATCCATACTTGTATACGTGAGTGAACATAGACATGAGACATCTGTGTGATTCGGAATGTTTTATTCACATTCTGGGTAGTGTCGGAACTGGAGGGGTACATGGCCAGTTCAAGCGCACATAACTTGGTGGCCTAGTGGTGGCCCAACCAGAGTCCTTGGGGGAATGCAAGGTTGATCTGAAGAGGAAGAATTCAGTCTGCAGCCGGATTGCTGTGTCATTGTTACCAGAGCAGATATGGCAGGCCATGTCGGGGTCCAGATGAATGTCGCTGAGTGTTCTGGGGGACAGTGGGGGTGTAGTTCCAGGGCATGATGCATAGGGCTGAACCAGGCAGGGACAGGCCATGTGGCAGGTACGGATGCTACTGCCTCCTTCCTCACACAGTCTTTAGCCTCCACATCTTACTCCTCTGAGACGTCTTCTGTGTCTGGTGTGTCAGCTGTGTGTGGTGGTGTTATGGCTGCATCACCATGGGGCACTGACACATCAGGTTGCAAAGGTGATAGGGCTGCATCACTGTGTACCAATGACACATCAAGTTGCAAAGGTGATAGGGCTGCATCACTGTGTGCCAATGACACATCAGGTTGCGAAGGTGATAGGGCTGCATCACTGTTTGCCAATGACACATCGGGGGCAGAGATGAGTGTGTTGAAGATCCAGCAGCAGTCATTTGGTACAGGATTCAATATAACATGAAAGGTAATGATGGTTTTATAGGATTGCACATTAGTCACAGTAGATTGGTCCAATTTGTCAGTACAATCCCATAGTATTGGTGCCACTCAAGGTAACCGAATAGAGACACCCCACTACCACAGATGTCACAACACAAGTGTTCCTAAGAGCTCCCGTGTGACGCCTAAAAAAAACACTGTACCATGGCACTCTCCAAATAACTTATAGTTGCCATATAGTGTTACACAATTACAATTAAATATCTGGTATGACTACTCACAGGAAACCAATCCATACAATTAGATTGCTGCACAATGTCATTTAATGTCAAGCTTGACGTTTCATACAAAAATGTATAACCAATAGCCAGGGTGTAGTCCAAAACACAAGCAAATATTTCTTGACATAAGTTCTGTTGTCATTAGCAAGCACACGGCGGTCAAGATCATGCGGCCTCACTGTTGGTAATGATGGAAAAACAGCCGACACGTGTTTCGTTACAAGGTAACTTCTTCAAGGCTTTGCGTATGAAAGATGAAACATCCAAGGAGAATTGGAATATAGTGTCCTATTTTTATAGAAATGGAAGATAAAGACGACCGTTGAAAAGGTCAGTTTGAATCTCAGGCCATTCGTCCAGAGTAACTCCCAAAGCAGAGTAATAGTCTGGAGGGAATCGTTTAGTAATGTGTATCCCCCTTAGTAATGTAAAACACCTGTAGAAAGTCCCCACAAGTAGGAGAATTCCCCAAGGGCAAAAATCGTTAGTGGCCAGAGTGTCTCCTAGTGAAGATGCTTACTCGATCTTATTAATATATAAATCTCCCGCTTCGATTATGCTGAAAAAAAGGTTGCAGTAGTATACGTCTAGTGGACTTGCGTGTGAAGAAATCGAAGAGCTATAGTAGGCCTCCCTGGAAACAGCATAAGCGCCGTATTTCGGCGTCGTGTCCTCAGTGTTGTAGAAAGGTGATAGGGCTGAATCACTGTGTGCCAATGACACATCAGGTTGCGAAGGTTATAAGGCTGCATCAATGTGTGCCAATGACTCATCAGGGGGTGGAGATGTGTGGGTCGAAGTTCCAGCAGCCGTCATTTGGTACAGGCTCTGTGGCAGCAATGGCAAGATGAGGATCTGCAAGGCATAGTAGATCAAAGCTACATCTCGCTGTTGTTCAGCCGTGGCAGCCCTACTTCCAGTCTGCATCGGCTCCATGGTCTCCATTGTCCTCCGTATCTGTGCCAACTCTGTGCTGTCAACGCTGGAGCCTGTCTGACTTGAGTAATGACCCCAGCGAGGTCAGCCAAGGATTGTTGGTGGGCATGTTGCAGACAGTGGATGTCCGATAGGGATTGTAGTTGGTCCCTGATGTGACTCAGACAACCATATATAGCATCGAGTTTGGCTGCCATGAGATCGAACCCCACCCACAGCTGATCAGCCATCTTCCTCTGGCACCCTAACAGATGGCGTTGGAATTCCATGTGTTGGTGGTGGGGTCCTTTGAGCCAGACATGGTGGTGTTTGCTTTCTGCTGTGTGGTGACCGCGATGCAGCTGGGCTGCCCTGCTCCTAGGGTGGTGTGCGAAGGCTGTGCACGAGCCGTTGGAGGGTATCTGGGCAGATGTGCAGGGTGTCCTCTTCATCATCACTGAAGAGCTGTGTGGTCAGCTCTGCAGGAGATATTGATTGTCCCTCTGCAATGTAACGGGGAGATGCAGGTTAACCTTGTGTTCCATGTATGTTGACGCATTGGGGATGTTTGCATTCTGACTGCATGACAGTGTACATTTTGGCTGTTTTGGTGCAGCTGGCTATTTGCTGAGAGACAGTGGACATTTCAACTACATGACGGATGTGAGGTTGTACTCGTACATTTAATTAAATAAATAATCTGAGTCGTCAGATTATGAGAACCTAACCAAAGGGTGTGTGGAAAGCACTTGTTTCCCGAAAGAACACCCAAGCAAAAGAAAGAAAGGGCAATTCCTTTCTTTAGTCCCCTCACGCACCAGGGTTTCCCCACGGTGACATGCTTCATCATTGGGGTCCTCTCAGTCCTCTACGGGCTGAGGCGTGCTGCGATTTGCGGATTTACGTAGGAGCACTGAACAAGACTATGTGTTGTGCAAGTGTTGTGGTGTGGAGTGGTTTAAAGTGAGTTAAAATAATCAACTAGTGGGCCAATCTAAATTTTAATGTTGCTCCTAGCTAATTAATTAAAAAAGTGGGTGATATGCTAGAGCTAACTACTATAATGGGTAAGTGTACCTAGCATACGGTCGACTAGTTTCAAGCTTCCCAAGCTCTTCATCAGGACTACACTGGGACCAGCCCAGTGTAAATACCACTCCTAGAAGACCTAATTTGGTGCATGAATAAGTGAAAAAAACAAAAAACGCTGTGCAAATTTAGCATGCGTTAATCAAAATACATACGTAATGTACGTCTCATGGAATTCTGTAGGATGGAAAACAGACATTAAGGGAGAAAAGGCATATTATGCATTATTGTCATAGGATAAAAAAGTGATTACACTATGCACCAGTGTCACAATGCTCATTATTCACATATTCTTATTGTGCCACTGTATAGTTCTCCAGACAGTACATCTTTCATGCTGGCGTCTAGCTATAATGTGAATAAAAGGTGATCGTGAATGCACGAAGTGCACATTTAATAACACACACAAAGTTAAAAAACATGCGTCTGACAACATAAATTACACACAAGACAGACAAAAGTACGAAAATACATACATTTTAAAAGGCAAAACTGTGCCTCATGGTCGACTGAGGGGGGGTTGGACACTCGTACACCTAGGATAAAGGTACAAGCGATAAAGCAAAAAGTACTTGGAGCGCTGTCCTGTTAGGAGATCCAGCGCAAAATGAAGAGAGTTAGAATGAAGACCCATCTAAATTACGAAGGGGCAAAGGCATCCCCCTGCTGCGTGGTTACTCACTTGTACTCGTCAGGCCACCCGCCGGAAACACCTACTAGTGAACTGCCTCGCCGACCGCATACTGACTGGATGCGAGCCGGGTGCCTAGATATCTACCTGGTGGGGGGTGTGAAGAGGAAGAAGGGACTCGCCGGTTGCGGTCGTGTTCCATGGCCGCCATCTTGGAACTGGCAAATATCGTAAATATATAGATTAAGAGTAATTCCAAAAAAGGAAGTTAATTGTTAACAGTAAATCAAGGGATTAGCCATCCGCTGTGTGTTTCTAAGAAAAACGGATAAGGAAAAGCTCGCTGGTTATGGTTCTCCTCGATCGCCGCCATCTTAGAGCAGGCACCAGTCGTGAAAATTACTAAAAAGTAAAAATCAAGAGAAATTAAATTTATGCAATGACGTAAGGGTTAAGTTCATCTGCTCCGTTCAGCGCATTAAAAACGGAGAAGGCTGAAGAGCCTTAGGGTGTCATATCTCGTAATGTGAATTGGTTCGGCCATCTTAGGTAGGGAAGAGCGTGTAATTTTTTTTAAAAAGTTACCAAGCAGTGCCAAACTGATTATACTTGGAAGTCAATGAGTTCCTAGCCCATAGATTGGGAAAATAGTTGTCCCATTAGTACCTCCATGCTAGGTTTTGAACAAGCCTCCATGCTAGGTTCTAAACAAACCCAATTACAATTCTCATGGGTGAAATGAAAAGACAGTTACCTCAGTTGTAATCGTGATTGTAAGACCCACTTGTGAGGTACCCCAAATACTGGAGAATAGTTGTATATCTCATGTTATAAGAAACAATGAAACGCAATGGCGTGCTTGAATTGCACAACATAATTTTTTAGGCTCATATATTCAGGGTGCCAAAATCAGAGTGGTTAAATAACAAAAGGTTGCTGACAAATAACTCAGTTTGTAGTGAAATGGCCCCATGGTATATCATCATTAAGGCCGAGGTCGTCTGAACGCAGTTTAAACACCCAACGTTGTTCTTTTTCGTGTAGATTCTTCTCACTATTAGGATAGTTGCTGACATGTTCAAGAATGACCCAGCTGAAGTCATTTGGTGTATGTTGTTTTTCCAAGAAATGCGTCGTCATTTTGGTGTTATTATGTTTGCATCTGAAGTTGCTGCGGTGTTCGACCATTCTCGTGCTCACTTTTCTTGTGGTCATTCCCACGTAGTGAAGATTACATACGCATGTAATGAGGTATACTACCCCAGTGGTGTTGCAATTCGTAAAAGATCGCAGATTCCACGTCATGCCATTGTTGCAGGTAACAATCTTAGTTGCTGTGGTTAGGTGACATACGCTGCAATTGGCACAGGGGTAATGTCCCTCTGGGAGTGGGTGTAGTAGGCGTACTGGACCAACCGTCCTTGTCGAATTAGGTCTGGTATGTACCAAGTAGTTCTTGATGTTTTTTGCTTTTTTATGGCTAAACATTGGTAGTTGCAGATTAAGACCTCCACTATTGAGGATTCGCCAATGTTTTTTAATGATCTTGGTCACCTGATCTGATGCGGTGTTGAAAGTTGTAATGCAGATTTGTCGTTTCACATTCTTATCCGATGTTCTTTCAGGTTTAGGTTCCAGAAGCGCATCCCGGTTGTTGTTGGATGCTCGTTTTTGTGCTTTGGACACAAGATGTGGTGGGTAATGTCGTTGCATCAATTTTTTGGATAGATCTTGAGCTTGCCTTTTGTAATCCTCTCTCGTGGTGCAGTTGCGTCTTAGACGTAAGAATTGCCCGAAGGGTAAATTATCTTTGAGACTTCTCGGGTGGAAACTTTCATATACCAAAAGGCAGTTTCTTGCCGTGGGTTTAAAATGTGTGGTCGTGATCAGGCGGCCGTCGCGCGCCGATATGTTCAGGTCAAGAAAGACCAACTCTGATCTGCTCATGGTGAAGGTGAACTTTAGAAATGGATCTTGTTGGTTTAGCCAGAGAAAAAAGCATTCAAAATCCGTCTCGTTTCCCTCCCAGATGAGGAACACATCGTCGATGTATCTCTTCCATAACTTGATATTGTTGATGTGTGGGTTGTTGTTATGGAGGATCTTGTGTCGTTCCAAATGGTGTACGTAGAGCCCAGCCAGGCTCGGCGCAAAGGTGCTTCCCATGCTCGTACCGTGGGTCTGTTTGAACAAAGAATCATTAAATTGAAAGAAATTTTCTGTTAGAGCTAGTCGACAGCATTCCAACACCACATGTCTGGGTGTGTGGTAAGCCCAATCATTTTCGAAGAGTACTTCCTCAAGGATGTCCAGTGTATCCTTGTGTGGTAAACTGGTGTACAAGCTTTCCACATCAAGGCTGATTAAGATGCTGGTTGTAGGATTGAAATCTAGATTTTGAATTAGACACAGAACAGCTTTAGTGTCTTGTAGATACGTGTCGGTCGCTTGGACTAGTGGTCTCAGAAAGGCGTCGGCGAATTTTGACAGGGGTTCCAGAATAGAACCAATTCCTGAAACTATGGGCCTGCCAGGTGGTTTCACCATAGACTTGTGTATCTTAGGGATAGTGTAAAAGTAGGGGATGACTGGTTGCTTGTTTTCAAGAAATTCCGCCTCTTTTCTACTAATCCAGTCATTGATAAGGGATTCTTCAACCAAGCTCGCAATCTCAATTCTCAGCCGTTCAGTTGGGTTGGTTGGTATAGCTAGGTAGTTTCTTCTGTCGTCCAGCAATCTGAGACATTCGGTTTGGTAATCCGATGTCTCTTGGAGGACTATGGCTCCTCCCTTGTCGGCTGGTTTAATTGTGACAGTTTCGTCTTTGGAGAGTTGGTGAATCGCCTCTTGTTCAATTCTACTCGTGTTATGGAAGACTCTTATGGATTTAGGGTCCAATTCCCTAATCTCCTTAATTACTGCTTTTTCGAATGCTAGTAATTCAATAGGAAGGGTATTGGGAGGAGGTGTGAAATTTGATTTTTTGTGCAGTCCTGTGTCCGTCTTAGATGTAAGGTCTGGTTCTTTGTCTTTGAAAAATACTTCCAACTTGATTCTGCGTATAAATTCTTTCAATTCGCAGATCAGTTTAAATTTATCCAAGGTTGCTGTGGGTACAAACCCTAAACCCTTCTCCAACACATTTTTTTGAATTGGTGTTAAAGAATGGTTAGATAGGTTGACTATCAGGCTGGGTTGTTGCTCGTAGAGGGCAGATTCGGTGGGCCCATGCTCCGTGTGTGACTCCTCACTGATTCCAGTGGCTGTGCCCATTGCACTTGCTGGCCGCGTCTGTTTCTTCCTCTTGGGGGATTTTTGCCTCTCCCTAAAAAAGGCTGATTGGATTCTTGATTCTGGGGTTCCCAATACGGGTAAGGTTGTGGAGGATATGGTTGTTGAAAAGGTGGCGGCCCATAGAAGAATTGTGGGGGTGGAGGCCCATAGTGTGGGGCATTCTGGAACGGGGACCAGCCAAACTTTGCTCCGCCTCTATTCCTAGGGCGTCCTCCCCTTGGTCGTCTGTTTCGGTTCGTGGGGATGTAATTACCACCAGGGTCTGAAAAATCAGAGCCAGTATCCGAGCCATCGCTGTCCGTGTTGTAACCGGGGTTGCGATTGGATGGAGTATAGTCGTCCCTGGTATAGGGGTACATTTTCTCTTGAGAGAAATTCTTTTGGTCTTTTTTTAGTTTAATGTACTTGGCGTCTTTCAAACCAATTTCAAATTCGGCCATGCTTTTGTTAAGTTCTTCCAATCGTTTTTTTAACTCCGCTGTAGTTTGATAGGTCTTCAGACGAATCTCAAGATCATGGATTCCTATTTTCATTTCCTCAGATAAACGAGTAGCTGTTTTTATAATTAGCACTAACCAATCCCTGGTGCAGTGCCATGATATTAGAGACCAGTCTTTCTTGAATAGTTTATCATTTTGAAAAATGAAGGGTTCATTTCTGACAATTAATCCACGTGGCGCGATGTTGGCTCTCACGTACTCTGTCATCATAATACCATGTATTAGTGTTTTTATTTGTTCCCGCTTCAATTCGGTCAATTCATCCCAGCATTGGCTTGCTTCGGATGTATCTCTGGTGTTAGTTCCTGCTAGAGGTAGCATAGACGCTATGATTCTGTCTACCTCTTCTTGTGAGTAAGTAAGGCCCGTCACTTCAGCCATGGTTGGTAAAAATGTGAGTATGGTGTGTAATGTTGGATGTCAGACTAAGATTCTGTGATCAAGGTACAAATTCCCTCAGCTGTATGCTGTAATCAAGTATATCAAAAAAGAAGGGGGAAAGAGAGGTTTTTTAACGGTTAGGTTCACCCTCCCATTGTATATATAATTAAATAAATAATCTGAGTCGTCAGATTATGAGAACCTAACCAAAGGGTGTGTGGAAAGCACTTGTTTCCCGAAAGAACACCCAAGCAAAAGAAAGAAAGGGCAATTCCTTTCTTTAGTCCCCTCACTCACCAGGGTTTCCCCACGGTGACATGCTTCATCATTGGGGACCTCTCAGTCCTCTACGGGCTGAGGCGTGCTGCGACTTGCGGATTTACGTAGGAGCACTGAACAAGACTATGTGTTGTGCAAGTGTTGTGGTGTGGAGTGGTTTAAAGTGAGTTAAAATAATCAACTAGTGGGCCAATCTAAATTTTAATGTTGCTCCTAGCTAATTAATTAAAAAAGTGGGTGATATACTAGAGATAACTACTATAATGGGTAAGTGTACCTAGCATACGGTCGACTAGTTTCAAGCTTCCCAAGCTCTTCATCAGGACTACACTGGGACCAGCCCAGTGTAAATACCACTCCTAGAAGACCTAATTTGGTGCATGAATAAGTGAAAAAAACAAAAAACGCTGTGCAAATTTAGCATGCGTTAATCAAAATACATACGTAATGTACGTCTCATGGAATTCTGTAGGATGGAAAACAGACATTAAGGGAGAAAAGGCATATTATGCATTATTGTCATAGGATAAAAAAGTGATTACACTATGCACCAGTGTCGCAATGCTCATTATTCACATATTCTTATTGTGCCACTGTATAGTTCTCCAGACAGTACATCTTTCATGCTGGCGTCTAGCTATAATGTGAATAAAAGGTGATCGTGAATGCACGAAGTGCACATTTAATAACACACACAAAGTTAAAAAACATGCGTCTGACAACATAAATTACACACAAGACAGACAAAAGTACGAAAATACATACATTTTAAAAGGCAAAACTGTGCCTCATGGTCGACTGAGGGGGGGTTGGACACTCGTACACCTAGGATAAAGGTACAAGCGATAAAGCAAAAAGTACTTGGAGCGCTGTCCTGTTAGGAGATCCAGCGCAAAATGAAGAGAGTTAGAATGAAGACCCATCTAAATTACGAAGGGGCAAAGGCATCCCCCTGCTACGTGGTTACTCACTTGTACTCGTCAGGCCACCCGCCGGAAACACCTACTAGTGAACTGCCTCGCCGACCGCATACTGACTGGATGCGAGCCGGGTGCCTAGATATCTACCTGGTGGGGGGTGTGAAGAGGAAGAAGGGACTCGCCGGTTGCGGTCGTGTTCCATGGCCGCCATCTTGGAACTGGCAAATATCGTAAATATATAGATTAAGAGTAATTCCAAAAAAGGAAGTTAATTGTTAACAGTAAATCAAGGGATTAGCCATCCGCTGTGTGTTTCTAAGAAAAACGGATAAGGAAAAGCTCGCTGGTTATGGTTCTCCTCGATCGCCGCCATCTTAGAGCAGGCACCAGTCGTGAAAATTACTAAAAAGTAAAAATCAAGGGAAATTAAATTTATGCAATGACGTAAGGGTTAAGTTCATCTGCTCCGTTCAGCGCATTAAAAACGGAGAAGGCTGAAGAGCCTTAGGGTGTCATATCTCGTAATGTGAATTGGTTCGGCCATCTTAGGTAGGGAAGAGCGTGTAATTTTTTTTAAAAAGTTACCAAGCAGTGCCAAACTGATTATACTTGGAAGTCAATGAGTTCCTAGCCCATAGATTGGGAAAATAGTTGTCCCATTAGTACCTCCATGCTAGGTTTTGAACAAGCCTCCATGCTAGGTTCTAAACAAACCCAATTACAATTCTCATGGGTGAAATGAAAAGACAGTTACCTCAGTTGTAATCGTGATTGTAAGACCCACTTGTGAGGTACCCCAAATACTGGAGAATAGTTGTATATCTCATGTTATAAGAAACAATGAAACGCAATGGCGTGCTTGAATTGCACAACATAATTTTTTAGGCTCATATATTCAGGGTGCCAAAATCAGAGTGGTTAAATAACAAAAGGTTGCTGACAAATAACTCAGTTTGTAGTGAAATGGCCCCATGGTATATCATCATTAAGGCCGAGGTCGTCTGAACGCAGTTTAAACACCCAACGTTGTTCTTTTTCGTGTAGATTCTTCTCACTATTAGGATAGTTGCTGACATGTTCAAGAATGACCCAGCTGAAGTCATTTGGTGTATGTTGTTTTTCCAAGAAATGCGTCGTCATTTTGGTGTTATTATGTTTGCATCTGAAGTTGCTGCGGTGTTCGACCATTCTCGTGCTCACTTTTCTTGTGGTCATTCCCACGTAGTGAAGATTACATACGCATGTAATGAGGTATACTACCCCAGTGGTGTTGCAATTCGTAAAAGATCGCAGATTCCACGTCATGCCATTGTTGCAGGTAACAATCTTAGTTGCTGTGGTTAGGTGACATACGCTGCAATTGGCACAGGGGTAATGTCCCTCTGGGAGTGGGTGTAGTAGGCGTACTGGACCAACCGTCCTTGTCGAATTAGGTCTGGTATGTACCAAGTAGTTCTTGATGTTTTTTGCTTTTTTATGGCTAAACATTGGTAGTTGCAGATTAAGACCTCCACTATTGAGGATTCGCCAATGTTTTTTAATGATCTTGGTCACCTGATCTGATGCGGTGTTGAAAGTTGTAATGCAGATTTGTCGTTTCACATTCTTATCCGATGTTCTTTCAGGTTTAGGTTCCAGAAGCGCATCCCGGTTGTTGTTGGATGCTCGTTTTTGTGCTTTGGACACAAGATGTGGTGGGTAATGTCGTTGCATCAATTTTTTGGATAGATCTTGAGCTTGCCTTTTGTAATCCTCTCTCGTGGTGCAGTTGCGTCTTAGACGTAAGAATTGCCCGAAGGGTAAATTATCTTTGAGACTTCTCGGGTGGAAACTTTCATATACCAAAAGGCAGTTTCTTGCCGTGGGTTTAAAATGTGTGGTCGTGATCAGGCGGCCGTCGCGCGCCGATATGTTCAGGTCAAGAAAGACCAACTCTGATCTGCTCATGGTGAAGGTGAACTTTAGAAATGGATCTTGTTGGTTTAGCCAGAGAAAAAAGCATTCAAAATCCGTCTCGTTTCCCTCCCAGATGAGGAACACATCGTCGATGTATCTCTTCCATAACTTGATATTGTTGATGTGTGGGTTGTTGTTATGGAGGATCTTGTGTCGTTCCAAATGGTGTACGTAGAGCCCAGCCAGGCTCGGCGCAAAGGTGCTTCCCATGCTCGTACCGTGGGTCTGTTTGAACAAAGAATCATTAAATTGAAAGAAATTTTCTGTTAGAGCTAGTCGACAGCATTCCAACACCACATGTCTGGGTGTGTGGTAAGCCCAATCATTTTCGAAGAGTACTTCCTCAAGGATGTCCAGTGTATCCTTGTGTGGTAAACTGGTGTACAAGCTTTCCACATCAAGGCTGATTAAGATGCTGGTTGTAGGATTGAAATCTAGATTTTGAATTAGACACAGAACAGCTTTAGTGTCTTGTAGATACGTGTCGGTCGCTTGGACTAGTGGTCTCAGAAAGGCGTCGGCGAATTTTGACAGGGGTTCCAGAATAGAACCAATTCCTGAAACTATGGGCCTGCCAGGTGGTTTCACCATAGACTTGTGTATCTTAGGGATAGTGTAAAAGTAGGGGATGACTGGTTGCTTGTTTTCAAGAAATTCCGCCTCTTTTCTACTAATCCAGTCATTGATAAGGGATTCTTCAACCAAGCTCGCAATCTCAATTCTCAGCCGTTCAGTTGGGTTGGTTGGTATAGCTAGGTAGTTTCTTCTGTCGTCCAGCAATCTGAGACATTCGGTTTGGTAATCCGATGTCTCTTGGAGGACTATGGCTCCTCCCTTGTCGGCTGGTTTAATTGTGACAGTTTCGTCTTTGGAGAGTTGGTGAATCGCCTCTTGTTCAATTCTACTCGTGTTATGGAAGACTCTTATGGATTTAGGGTCCAATTCCCTAATCTCCTTAATTACTGCTTTTTCGAATGCTAGTAATTCAATAGGAAGGGTATTGGGAGGAGGTGTGAAATTTGATTTTTTGTGCAGTCCTGTGTCCGTCTTAGATGTAAGGTCTGGTTCTTTGTCTTTGAAAAATACTTCCAACTTGATTCTGCGTATAAATTCTTTCAATTCGCAGATCAGTTTAAATTTATCCAAGGTTGCTGTGGGTACAAACCCTAAACCCTTCTCCAACACATTTTTTTGAATTGGTGTTAAAGAATGGTTAGATAGGTTGACTATCAGGCTGGGTTGTTGCTCGTAGAGGGCAGATTCGGTGGGCCCATGCTCCGTGTGTGACTCCTCACTGATTCCAGTGGCTGTGCCCATTGCACTTGCTGGCCGCGTCTGTTTCTTCCTCTTGGGGGATTTTTGCCTCTCCCTAAAAAAGGCTGATTGGATTCTTGATTCTGGGGTTCCCAATACGGGTAAGGTTGTGGAGGATATGGTTGTTGAAAAGGTGGCGGCCCATAGAAGAATTGTGGGGGTGGAGGCCCATAGTGTGGGGCATTCTGGAACGGGGACCAGCCAAACTTTGCTCCGCCTCTATTCCTAGGGCGTCCTCCCCTTGGTCGTCTGTTTCGGTTCGTGGGGATGTAATTACCACCAGGGTCTGAAAAATCAGAGCCAGTATCCGAGCCATCGCTGTCCGTGTTGTAACCGGGGTTGCGATTGGATGGAGTATAGTCGTCCCTGGTATAGGGGTACATTTTCTCTTGAGAGAAATTCTTTTGGTCTTTTTTTAGTTTAATGTACTTGGCGTCTTTCAAACCAATTTCAAATTCGGCCATGCTTTTGTTAAGTTCTTCCAATCGTTTTTTTAACTCCGCTGTAGTTTGATAGGTCTTCAGACGAATCTCAAGATCATGGATTCCTATTTTCATTTCCTCAGATAAACGAGTAGCTGTTTTTATAATTAGCACTAACCAATCCCTGGTGCAGTGCCATGATATTAGAGACCAGTCTTTCTTGAATAGTTTATCATTTTGAAAAATGAAGGGTTCATTTCTGACAATTAATCCACGTGGCGCGATGTTGGCTCTCACGTACTCTGTCATCATAATACCATGTATTAGTGTTTTTATTTGTTCCCGCTTCAATTCGGTCAATTCATCCCAGCATTGGCTTGCTTCGGATGTATCTCTGGTGTTAGTTCCTGCTAGAGGTAGCATAGACGCTATGATTCTGTCTACCTCTTCTTGTGAGTAAGTAAGGCCCGTCACTTCAGCCATGGTTGGTAAAAATGTGAGTATGGTGTGTAATGTTGGATGTCAGACTAAGATTCTGTGATCAAGGTACAAATTCCCTCAGCTGTATGCTGTAATCAAGTATATCAAAAAAGAAGGGGGAAAGAGAGGTTTTTTAACGGTTAGGTTCACCCTCCCATTGTATATATAATTAAATAAATAATCTGAGTCGTCAGATTATGAGAACCTAACCAAAGGGTGTGTGGAAAGCACTTGTTTCCCGAAAGAACACCCAAGCAAAAGAAAGAAAGGGCAATTCCTTTCTTTAGTCCCCTCACTCACCAGGGTTTCCCCACGGTGACATGCTTCATCATTGGGGACCTCTCAGTCCTCTACGGGCTGAGGCGTGCTGCGACTTGCGGATTTACGTAGGAGCACTGAACAAGACTATGTGTTGTGCAAGTGTTGTGGTGTGGAGTGGTTTAAAGTGAGTTAAAATAATCAACTAGTGGGCCAATCTAAATTTTAATGTTGCTCCTAGCTAATTAATTAAAAAAGTGGGTGATATACTAGAGATAACTACTATAATGGGTAAGTGTACCTAGCATACGGTCGACTAGTTTCAAGCTTCCCAAGCTCTTCATCAGGACTACACTGGGACCAGCCCAGTGTAAATACCACTCCTAGAAGACCTAATTTGGTGCATGAATAAGTGAAAAAAACAAAAAACGCTGTGCAAATTTAGCATGCGTTAATCAAAATACATACGTAATGTACGTCTCATGGAATTCTGTAGGATGGAAAACAGACATTAAGGGAGAAAAGGCATATTATGCATTATTGTCATAGGATAAAAAAGTGATTACACTATGCACCAGTGTCGCAATGCTCATTATTCACATATTCTTATTGTGCCACTGTATAGTTCTCCAGACAGTACATCTTTCATGCTGGCGTCTAGCTATAATGTGAATAAAAGGTGATCGTGAATGCACGAAGTGCACATTTAATAACACACACAAAGTTAAAAAACATGCGTCTGACAACATAAATTACACACAAGACAGACAAAAGTACGAAAATACATACATTTTAAAAGGCAAAACTGTGCCTCATGGTCGACTGAGGGGGGGTTGGACACTCGTACACCTAGGATAAAGGTACAAGCGATAAAGCAAAAAGTACTTGGAGCGCTGTCCTGTTAGGAGATCCAGCGCAAAATGAAGAGAGTTAGAATGAAGACCCATCTAAATTACGAAGGGGCAAAGGCATCCCCCTGCTACGTGGTTACTCACTTGTACTCGTCAGGCCACCCGCCGGAAACACCTACTAGTGAACTGCCTCGCCGACCGCATACTGACTGGATGCGAGCCGGGTGCCTAGATATCTACCTGGTGGGGGGTGTGAAGAGGAAGAAGGGACTCGCCGGTTGCGGTCGTGTTCCATGGCCGCCATCTTGGAACTGGCAAATATCGTAAATATATAGATTAAGAGTAATTCCAAAAAAGGAAGTTAATTGTTAACAGTAAATCAAGGGATTAGCCATCCGCTGTGTGTTTCTAAGAAAAACGGATAAGGAAAAGCTCGCTGGTTATGGTTCTCCTCGATCGCCGCCATCTTAGAGCAGGCACCAGTCGTGAAAATTACTAAAAAGTAAAAATCAAGGGAAATTAAATTTATGCAATGACGTAAGGGTTAAGTTCATCTGCTCCGTTCAGCGCATTAAAAACGGAGAAGGCTGAAGAGCCTTAGGGTGTCATATCTCGTAATGTGAATTGGTTCGGCCATCTTAGGTAGGGAAGAGCGTGTAATTTTTTTTAAAAAGTTACCAAGCAGTGCCAAACTGATTATACTTGGAAGTCAATGAGTTCCTAGCCCATAGATTGGGAAAATAGTTGTCCCATTAGTACCTCCATGCTAGGTTTTGAACAAGCCTCCATGCTAGGTTCTAAACAAACCCAATTACAATTCTCATGGGTGAAATGAAAAGACAGTTACCTCAGTTGTAATCGTGATTGTAAGACCCACTTGTGAGGTACCCCAAATACTGGAGAATAGTTGTATATCTCATGTTATAAGAAACAATGAAACGCAATGGCGTGCTTGAATTGCACAACATAATTTTTTAGGCTCATATATTCAGGGTGCCAAAATCAGAGTGGTTAAATAACAAAAGGTTGCTGACAAATAACTCAGTTTGTAGTGAAATGGCCCCATGGTATATCATCATTAAGGCCGAGGTCGTCTGAACGCAGTTTAAACACCCAACGTTGTTCTTTTTCGTGTAGATTCTTCTCACTATTAGGATAGTTGCTGACATGTTCAAGAATGACCCAGCTGAAGTCATTTGGTGTATGTTGTTTTTCCAAGAAATGCGTCGTCATTTTGGTGTTATTATGTTTGCATCTGAAGTTGCTGCGGTGTTCGACCATTCTCGTGCTCACTTTTCTTGTGGTCATTCCCACGTAGTGAAGATTACATACGCATGTAATGAGGTATACTACCCCAGTGGTGTTGCAATTCGTAAAAGATCGCAGATTCCACGTCATGCCATTGTTGCAGGTAACAATCTTAGTTGCTGTGGTTAGGTGACATACGCTGCAATTGGCACAGGGGTAATGTCCCTCTGGGAGTGGGTGTAGTAGGCGTACTGGACCAACCGTCCTTGTCGAATTAGGTCTGGTATGTACCAAGTAGTTCTTGATGTTTTTTGCTTTTTTATGGCTAAACATTGGTAGTTGCAGATTAAGACCTCCACTATTGAGGATTCGCCAATGTTTTTTAATGATCTTGGTCACCTGATCTGATGCGGTGTTGAAAGTTGTAATGCAGATTTGTCGTTTCACATTCTTATCCGATGTTCTTTCAGGTTTAGGTTCCAGAAGCGCATCCCGGTTGTTGTTGGATGCATCGTTAAGGATGCTCGTACATTATCATCTCACAATGTCCTGCAATGCCAGATGTGATTGGTCAGTTACTCCACATGAGCAGCACCAGTTGTGTCCTCTGTCCTGTGGTGTGAGGGTTGCACTTTTTACGACTTTGTCATCAATCTCGATGTACTCTGCTTGCTATGTGTGTGTGCTGCATTGTTGGCGAGTCTCCCCTGCAGCTCTGATTTGGCAGCCCCTTATCCCTTTGAGTCAGTGTGCCTTTGACTTATGTGATTTTCAGTAGGCCTGGGCGATAAATTTCATTCCGTTCGCGGAATTTGCGATATTTTGACATTTTCGCGTTCCGCGGAAAGTGCGAAAATGTCAAAACTTTCGCAACCTGCCGCGAAACGGAAGTATTTTTCCTGTTTTCTTTTACCGGGTCCCTGCGTTCGCCGACGAGTTTTCCTATCCGTTCGCGCGTGCCACTAGATGTTGGATTATTGGTAGCCGGTCGCGATCGAGATCGCGAACACGTCATTGCGATTGCGAACAGGAAATAAGCATCGTGAGCAAGATGGCCATGCCCATTAGCGACCGCATGGGCAAGTTGGAGATATATTTCCACGCGAGCACGCAAAAACACATCGCGAACGGGGGGGAAAAGCAATCTCCGCATCTTCATGAACCTTTTGCATGCTCGCGGAGATTTTGTGCAATTTCGCGATAATTTGCGAAAGTCAATTTTGTAAATTACAGCCACCCTTACTTTTCAGGTGCTGGGTTGTTTGTGTCTCAGGTCATTGGTGGTCTTGGACGGATTTTTGTACTCTTGTGCATTATTTGTCTGAAGATGTGTTTTTGATGTCATAGGTTGTAGGTGCACGTGGATGTGTCAGAGTGTGACCTGCCCCTTTACGGATGTGGTCCATACTCAGCCACCTCAAAGTTGTCTTGTGCACCATGTCATGTATTGTGGCTGCCGCCTTCTATCTGTCATGCGTTGTCACTTGCATTGTCCATGTGGCTCACTGAGCCACTGCTTTTCTGGATTCAGCACATGTGCATGGGTAGGTTGTGGCATTGGTGATATGGAGGGGGGCCTATTTGTGCATATTGTGGACGGGGGCCTACTTAGTGTTTCTTGTGTGCTGCAGTGTGCTGAGGGTATCAGGGACATGTGTCACACTAATTGTGGGTGTGCAGTGTGCTCTACTTAATTGTGCATGTGTGCCAGTGTGCCCATCTCACCCATCCCCCCAGTCATTACTCACCCTGTTGCAGTTGGGTCAGGTCATATCGAACTGTGTCCAGACCCCCAACTCCTTGCACCGTATCCACACTGATGACTGTGGCCACCATTTCCTCCAGCTCATCCAGCTCCTCCTGTGGCGCAGGACTCCCACCTCCAGTCTCCTTTGCTGCCTTCCTATTGGCAGCGAGTTTCTCCTTGGTTTGGCTGTGCACTTCATGCCAGCACCTCTTGACCTGCTCCATTTACCTCCTCGATACTCCGACTGCATTCACGTTGGTGACGATGGACTGCTCTATTTCCGTTTGTGTTGCCAATGACACAGTGGAGGTGACGAACAGTTGTTGGTAGTGTTCTATCACCTCCGTGACGATGATCCGGTCTTCCTGCGGCCTGAAACCCCTCTTCGTCTTCTCCTTGCCCTTCCCCGACACCGGGGTTCCGGGCTCGTCCTCCGTGGGGCTTGTGGGGTTCGTGTTGTCCACCACACTCGCTCCGGGTGCATCTATGGTGCTTCGCGGTTTGATTTGTCTTCGGTGTCTTTCTTTTTTTTCCTCTTATAGTGCATTTACCCGCATGACGCGTGGCAATTGCGGCCTGTGGCTTGTTTTCTCTGACTTTTGTATCGCGATTTGGGCATCTCAACTTTTTTCACGTTGGTCTTTCGAGTCCTGTTGATTTTAGCACTGTTATTTGATGCGTTGTCATGGGATTATCGCATGTTGCCGCCGGCTTGGGAATGCCCCGTTGACATGGAGTTATTTTCATGCGGTAGACTGCGATGTGAAGAGTTGCGTTATGCTAAATTTGGTTATCACACGTTCTTGAGAATATTAACACTGGGCGTAGTTTGCGTAGTAGCACTACACGTAGCTACGCGGAGTACACTTTGAGCTGTGTTCAGCTACTCCTCAAACTGCGTAGTGCGTAGCTGATAGCACTGTGTGCTTCTCTGAACAATAATTGCAAACGGCATCTTGCACAGTGCAAGTTATGATAAAATAAGTATTTCTGTCTTTATATGCTAAAATTCATATAGTCATTACACAAAAATGAAAATGATAAATTAGCAAGCAGTGAGAGAGGTGATGATTTCGGGATCCTCCCTAACCTAGGGAGAGAACCAAGCAGATGCCTTGAAAACAAAAAGCACTTCTTCTTGAACGATTTGGCGGTGGTCCCATTCTCTGAGGACCACCCCAAGCACAGTTATTGGCAAAAATACAATCCCAACCAAAGGCCTTGCAAATCATTAAGGGACAAGATTAGCAGTGGGCAGTGAATATTATAGTATCCAATATCAAATAATTCTACAAAGAGCTGCAGTTCAACTAGTCGTTCCTAGATGTCCCTCACGAGTCAAATACAAAAGCATTGAAATTATTGTTACATCAAGCTGCAGTTCCACTCGTCATTACTAGATGTCCCTAATGAGTCAAATGCAAAAGCTTCATGAAAGGGTTTCAATGCTTTTGCATTTGACTCGTGAGGGATATCTAATAACGACTAGTGGAACTGCAGCTTGATGTAATAATAATTTCAATGCTTTTGCATTTGACTTGTGAGGGACATCTAGTAACGATTAGCAGCTCTTTGTAGAATTATTTTGATATTGGACACTCTAATATTCACTGCCCACGGCTAATCTCGTCCCATAATGCTTTGCAGGGCCTTTGGTTGGGATTGTATTTTTGCCCATAACTGCGCTTGGGGTGGTCCTAGGCGGAAGGGACCACCACTGAATTGTTCACCAGCATGATATGCTCTATGTGTTCAAAGAATCTGCTTGGTCCTCCCCCTATGTTAGGGGGGACCCCAAAATCCTCACCTCTCTCATTGCCTAATATTTGACTTCACCGTTCACTTTTGTGAATTGGTAACATGCTTTTAGGATGTAGAATTGCTTTATCAAAGCATTTGTGGGTATTGTTGATATTGCTGCCGCGCTACGTGTTGTAGCACAGTTTTTGTACTGTGCTATGTGCATTTTGCGTAGTCTACGCATGCTCTGTGAGTGAAGCGTAGTACTATGCCCAGGGTTAGAGAATATCCCCCTAAAACTTCTCTTCTGGAAGTTTTAAAATCCCCAAAACTGAGTCTTCTGCTTTGGTTCCAAACACAATTACATCCTGTTTACCACAAAACCCAAAGTTTCTTACAAACTGATCATCATCCCTCTATATTCTAAAACTCTTCATTTGCTCTGTTCCATGATCAAAATGTTGTCTAGGTAATACATCAGCCTCACACCTCTCTCTCAGAAATGACACCACTGGTGTTAAACTCTTTGTAAAACACCATGGGGCCAGGGGGCATGGCTCGGAGCACCAAGACGGCAATTGCCGGACCCCTCTGTCACCCGCCCAAGTTTGCAGACCCATCGGCGGATACATTCCAGTTCCAAAGCAGATACCGTGCCGCTAGCACTAACTGCAGACTCCTGTGGAGTGCAGGACTGAGGGACGATCACACGGGACCCGGCTCACCCTGAATCTGCGAGGCATGCTCCAGACATAATTGCTGAGCGAGCTTGCTGCCTGGCACCGCAGAGACCAACATACTGGCCTCCCCGTTGATTCCCCTCTGGGTGAGTCTCCTGTGCCCCTGGTGCCATGCCGGAGCCTTCTGGCGTGGTCAGGAACCCCCGGCAATCACCGAGACACAGCCAGATGGAGGGTGAGGTCTCCGGCCTGTAGGAGGCAAGCCTGTGGTCGTTCGCCACAGAGCGAAGATAATCAGTGCCTTCGTCCCCAGCCTGAAGTGGACACTGTCATCCCGGCACAGCCCCTCTCGGATGGACTGGTGAGAGGTGGGGTCTGAGAATCGAGGGTGGCATGACCGCAAAGGCCCCAGCTATCTATCTAAAGACCCAGCACCAAGTGCAGCCCCACCCAGAGTGTGGGAGAGACTGACTTGCAGCCCCAAGCATGTCACTGAGGTACGGGCCAGATCCCGCCTCACCAAGGACAGATTGAGGGAGAGCCACTGCCTGACTGCACCGCTCTCTGCAACCACAGTGGAGGATCCCAATGTGCCTCCTGGTGGGTGTTCCCTGTGCCTGGAGGCGCAAGAGGTGATGCTGGCTGGGGCATGCCCTGGCTCCGGTGTGCGGCCTCTGCTGAGGGGGAGCCAGGACTGCCAGACTAATCAAACCACCACAAGGCTGATTCCCTGGTGGAGATAGACTCCTGGGCCCCCAGCGCACCCCCGGAGTCAGGAACACCCAGAATCCACTGAGGCGCAACCAGACGGAGGGCGATGTCTCTGGCCTGTAGGAAGCGGGCCTGGGGTCGTTTGTCGTGAAGTGGGGCGAGTCGGAACCCTCAGCCCAGCTGGAAGTGGAGGCTGTCGGCCTGGCACAGCCCCTTTCTATCAGACCTGTAAGGAGAGGAGTCCAGGAATCAGAACATCGAGGCGCGGTTCAAGTCCCGTCTCGTCGAGGACGGATCGAGGGGGAACTGCTGCCTCAATTCAACGCCCCCTCCAACTGTAGTGGCAGATCCTGCAGTGTTTCTTGGCGGGTGTTCATTGGGCCTGGAGGAGTGGGAGGCGACGCCGACCAGGGGCACAACATAACAACTACTAAAAACCCGGCATGGTTCGAGCCGGAGTCAGCCCCCGCCCCCGACCACCATCATAGGGAAAGACAAAGGGCCTAAACCACCCCAACACAGACCAAGGTGGACCAATATACCACAAATGACCCTGGACCAACCACTGGGGCCACTGAAAAACCTGTTCCAGCTGGAGGAGACCTCACCGCAATCCTACAGGCCATTACCTCCTCCTAGACCTCAATGGAGAACAAGATCGGCAAAGTCTGGGTGGACGTGCTGTTCTTCGACAAGACCTCTGGAACGTGACAGCCCGCATCTCAGAAGCTGATGCCCGTATTTCATCTGTAGAGGACAATGTAACCAAACTGAAATAGCAAGTAGCCCACCTACAAACCCACATCAGGGAGTTGCACAGAAGGGCCGAAGATGCCGAAAACCGATCAAGGTGAAAAAATCTCCGTCCGGTGGGGTTCCCGGAGGCAGCAGAGCAGGGACAGGTGGGGGCTCTTGTCGAGCAATGGATCGAATCATGGATGCCTAAAGATATGTCCACATGGTTTGCGGTGGACCAGGCTCACCGCTCCCTGGCGCCCACGCCTCCTCCGGGGGCCCCGCATGGACCAATCATTGCCAGGATCCTTCATTTTAAGCATAGAGACTCCATTTTGAGAGAAGCCCGTAACCAGAAAATCCTGACGTACTGTAACCACATCATTATGATCTTTCAAGATTACACGCGAGAGGTCCAGCCTCAAAGACGCTCATACACCGAAGTCAAGCAGAAGCTGCGCCATCTTCAGTACAGGTTACTCGTCCCGGCCCGCCTCCGGAACGCATTTCAGAACAAAACCCTTTCTTTCAACAGGCCGGAGTCGGCCTGGACCTGGCTGGCTGAAGAACGTCCCCTCAGACCCAGTGCTAGAGTGCCGTCCTTGGGGGCCCGGGCCAGGGCCGCCCCTGCGACGTCGCCTATTTATTTATTTTATTTATTTATTTATAGAGTGCAACATTCATCCGACAGGATATAACAGCGCTAGAGTAGCGGGGTCTCGTGTTAGAGGTGAGGTGGGGCAAAGGGTGGTGCTAGACTGTCCGACTTCAGGCTTTGGGGAACAGGTGGGTTTTAAGCTTCTTTCTAAATGCTATGTAGTCAGCAGTGAGACGTAGATCCTGTGGAAGTTTGTTCCAATGTTTATTCTCCTCTTACGCCTGATAGCATGATCTCATGCACCTGGTCGGGGCATAGAATTTCATTTTGTTCTGAAGGATCATAGGACCGCATTGGTATAATACCTTGTGTGCATGGCTCAGAAGTTTAAATCTTGCTCTTTGACGTATGGGCAGCCAGTGAAGTTGTTTGATGCATTCAGATGCTGCACTGTATCTCTATTGCACACCAGTTTGGCCGCTGCATTTTGTACCACCTGCAGGTAGTCCGCCATGCCCACGAATAGTGCGTTTCAACAGTCTAGCTTACTAATGAGTAGGACTTGTGTAATTGTTCTTCTGCATTCCAATGGAATCCAGGGGAAGAGCCTTTTCAGTAGCTTCAGAGTGGCAAAGCTTCTTCCTCATAAGGTCCGCACATGGTCCTGCATGGATAGGGTGTTATCAATAAGGAAACCCAAGTTTTTTGCGCACTGCTTGAATGTCAGGCATTTCCTAATGCTTTGGGCCACCATGATGCATTCTAGATTAAATTGGCATCTCCAAAGAGCAGGTTTTCTGATTTTTCAGGGTTCAGCTTTAGGCAATGTTCTGACATCCAGGTCGCCATTTCAGAGAGGCAGTTGTTTAGTTTTATCCAGGTGTCCTCATGCCTTTCCTCAAAAGCTAAAACAACACTTGATGGACAGAATTCAGAACAATATCATACATTCACCCCAGTACAAAGATCTGGGCCTAAATCCATCTTTTTTTGCTCACCATGCCATTCCAGTTTGGACCCGGCCATATGCAGATCAGTCTTAACCCAGCGCCCAATGGGAAAAGTCCAGCCTGAACTGCCAGGCCAGGTCCTCCCTGGACTGGAAGCAAGCATCGTAAGCACAGGGTCACACTGATTTGCATATGGCCATGTCTGAACTGGGGTGGCGGAGTGAGCTAAAGAATGATGATGGATTAAACCCAGATCAGTTGACAGGGGGTGAGTGCTTGCAATGTTCAACACTCCGTCCACATCCCCTTTGGTTTTGCTTTGTTTGCCCTAAGTTGGCAGGGTATGCCCAGACGTGGGTCCCTTGCTCACTTTGCCACTGGATTCAAGCTAGCCTGGCTGATGACAGCTGATTAGCCAGAAACCAGTCCCAGGATGCTTGTTTCTGGTCCAGGGAAGACATGGCTTGGCAGTTTGGGCTGGACTGTTCCCATGAGGCACAGGGTCAGACTTATTTGCAAATGGCCATGTCTGAACAGGGGTGGCGGAGTGAGCTAAAGAATGATAATGGATTAAACCCAAATCAGTTGACTGGGGGTGAGTGCCTGCAATGTTCAACACTCCATCCATCATCCCCTTTGGATTTGCTTTGGTCACCCTAAGTTGGCAGGGTATGCCCAGACATAGGTCCCTTGCTCACTTTGCCCCTGGATTCAAGCTAGCCTGGCTGATGACGGCTGATTAGCCAGAAACCGGTCCCATGATGTTTGTTTCCGGTCAAGGGAAGACATGGCTTGGCAGTTCGGGCAGGACTGTTCCCATGAGGCACAGGGTCAGACTGATTTTCATATGGCCATGTCTGAACTGGGGTGGCAGAGTGAGCTAAAGAATGATGATGGATTAAACCCAGATCAGTTGACTGGGGGTGAGTGCTTGCAATGTTCAACACTCAGTCCATCATCCCCTTTGGTTTTGCTTTGTTTGCCCTAAGTTGGCAGGGTATGCCCAAACGTAGGTCCCTTGCTCACTTTGCCACTGGATTCAAGCTAGCCTGGCTGATGATGGCTGATGAGCCAGAAACCGGTCCCAGAATGCTTGTTTCCGGTCCAGGGTAGACATGGCTTGGCAGTTCAGGCAGGACTGTTCCCATGAGGCACAGGGTCAGACTGATTTGCATATGGCCATGTCTGAACTGGGGTGGCAGAGTGAGCTAAAGAATGATGATGGATTAAACCCAGATCAGTTGACTGGGGGTGAGTGCTTGCAATGTTCACCACTCCGTCAATCATCCCCTTTGATTTTGCTTTGTTCGCCCTAAATTGGCAGGGTATGCCCAGACGTGGGTCCCTTGTTCACTTTGCCTCTGGATTCAAGCTAGCCTGGCTGATGACGGCTGATTAGCTAGAAACAGGTCCCGGGATGCTTGTTTCCGGTCCAGGGTAGACATGGCTTGGCAGTTCGGGCTGGACTGTTCCCATGATGCACAGGGTCAGACTGATTTGCATATGGCCAGGTCTGAACTTGGGTGGTGGAGTGAGCTAAAAAATGATGATGGATTAAACCCAGATCAGTTGACTGGGAGGGAGTGCTTGCAATGTTCAACACTCCGTCGATCATCTCCTTTGGTTTAGCTTTGTTCGTCCTAAGTTGGCAGGGTATGCCCAGACGCGGGTCCCATGCTCACTTTGCCACTGGATTCAAGCTAGCTTGGCTGATTAGCCAGAAACCGGTCCCAGGATGCTTGTTTCTGGTCCAGGGTAGACATGGCTTGGCAGTTCGGGCTGGACTGTTCCCATGATGCACAGGGTCAGACTGATTTGCATATGGCCATGTCTGAACTGGGGTGGCAGAGTGAGCTAAAGAATGATGATGGATTAAACCCAGATCAGTTGACTGGGAGGGAGTGCTTGCAATGTTCAACACTCCGTCCATCATCTCCTTTGGTTTAGCTTTGTTCGTCCTAAGTTGGCAGGGTATGCCCAGACGTGGGTCCCTTACTCACTTTGCTACTGGATTCAAACTAGCCTGGTTGATGATGGCTGATTAGCCAGAAACCGGTCCCAGGATGCTTGTTTCCGGTCCAGGGAAGACATGGCTTGGCAGTTCGGGCTGGACTATTCCATTGAGGCACAGAGTCAGACTGATTTGCATATGGACATGTCTGAACTTGGGTGGCGGAGTGAGCTAAAGAATTATGATGGATTAAACCCAGATCAGTTGACTGGGGGTGAGTGCTTGCAATGTTCAACACTCCATCCATCATCTCCTTTGGTTTAGCTTTGTTCGTCCTAAGTTGTCATGGTATGCCAAGACGTGAATCCCTTACTAACTTTGCCACTGGATTCAAACTAGCCTGGCTGATGACAGCTGATTAGCCAGAAACCGGTCCCAGGATGCTTGTGTCCGGTCCAGGGAAGACATAGCTTGGCAGTTCGGGCCGGACTGTTCAATTGAGGCACAGGGTCAGACTGATTTGCATATGGCCATGTCTGAACTGGGATGGCGGAGTGAGCTAAAGATTTATGATGGATTAAACCCAGATCAGTTGACTGGGAGTGAGTGCTTGCAATGTTCAACACTCCGTCCATCATCCCCTTTGGTTTAGCGTTGTTCGTCCTAAGTTGGCAGGGTATGCCCAGACGTGGCTCCCTTGCTCACTTTGCCACTGGATTCAAGCTAGCCTGGCTGATTACGGCTGATTAGCCAGAAACCAGTCCCAGGATGCTTGTTTCCGGTCCAGGGAAGACATGGCTTGGCAGTTCGGGCTGGACTGTTCCCATGAGGCACAGGGTCAGAATGATTTTCATTTGACCATGTCTGAACTGGGGTTGGCGGAGTGAGCTAAAGAATGATGATGGATTAAACCCAGATCAATTGACTGGGGGTGAGTGCTTGCAATATTCAACACTCCGTCCATCATCCCCTTTGGTTTTCCTCAATAGCTATCATCAGTTGTGTGTCATCCGCATGGGAGCTAATGCAGAAACCCCATTTCTCACAATTTTTGCCAAGGATGATACATAGGCGTTAAAAAGAGTGGGGCTCAGGGAGGCTCCCTACGAGACACCATAGCTTATTATTTTTGGGCTTGAGGAGAACGCACCCATTTTTACAGTTTGCGTTCTATTGCTCAGGAAAGAACTGAACCACTGAAGGGCTTTGCCGTGTATACTTTTTTCGTAAAGAGTTTTCAGCAGAAGATGATGTGAGACTGTGTCGAACGCTGCAGACAGGTCTAACAGGATCAGGGCTGCTGCCTTCCCCTGATCGATCAAAGATCTTATATTGTCTAGGACAGTCAAGACGGTTGCCTCTGTACTATTGGTGGCTCTAACGCCAGTTTGGGAGGGGTTCAGTAGTTCGTTGGTCTCGAGATAGCTGAATAGTTGTCTATTAACCAACTTCTCCATTATTTTAGAGAGATATGGGAGTTGGGAGATTGGCCAATAGTTGGCTGGCTACATCAGTGCCTGATTTTTTCAGCAGAGGGGTCCTTATAGCCTGTTTCCAGATTTCTTGGAAAACTGCAGTCTCTAGAGATTGATTGAATAACTGCGTGACATTTGGGCTGAGTGCAGGTATGATCTGAGCAAACATTAAGTGTGGGCAGGGATCAAGAAGGGACCCTGATTTAACATCTCCCATAGCCTTTGGAACCTCTTCCTCAGTAAAAGGGGAGAATCTACCCAGATGAGCTAGAGTATCGGGATGGGGGTCTAGGTGTTCCCAATTGGTAGTGTCAAATGGGGCATTGATGCTGAATGATGAGTATATTGTGCTGATTTTATCAGAAAAAAATTATTAATCATTTCACAGCACTCTACTGAGGGAGGCAGGGTTTGGGACATACTGGCTGGTTTGCAAAGATCTCATACAAGTTTATACAGCTCTTTTGTCGAGTTTCTATTTTCATTTATTCGCTTTGCGAAGTAGGTTCCTTTGGCCTTCTTAATTGCATTATTATAATTCATCATTTCTGTTTTATATATCAGCCTGTCCATGTCCTGTCTAGAATATCTCCAATTGTGTTCCATTGTTTTACACTTTCTTTTCAGGGCCCTAAGTTGAGGTGAATACCACTTTTTCGGATAGTGTTCTCTTTATAGACTTTGATTTAAGTTTGGGTGCACACTGATCCAGTGCGTTTGTAATCTCAGTTTCGAGACTTATTGCTCCCTTATTAACGGGGAGGGCAGCTAGAGCCTTTGAATCGTTAAGAACGGAGTGGAGTTGAAATGAATCAAGAGTGATCAGTCTCCAGGCCCTATTTGCCACTTGTAGATGTGTGGGAGATTTTATTAAGTTTGCCGGCAGACTGAGCGAAAAAGAGATTAAGGAGTGATCAGTCCAGGAGAGAGGTTTAATCTCCCGGACCTGGGTAGATTCAATATTAGAGAATAGTAGGTCCGGTGTATGCCCTGCAATATGTGTGGGCCCCTTGACCCACTGCTTTAATTAAAGGATCTGCATGTCATTTTCCAAGTGAGTTGTCACCGGATTGTTTGCTTTTTCAAAGTGGACGTTGAAGTGTCGTATTACCATGTATTTTGTGTATTTTAAACATTTGGGAAATAACTGAGTAAGTAGTTTAGCACTGAAGTCTGACTGATATCCAGGGGGATTGTAAATAACTGCTCCGCCAAGTATAATATGGCCCCCTTTGGACACTTGAAATTATAATATTTCATGGTCTCCCAGTTGAGCTACTGTGACAGGGAGGCAGGTGAGGCAGTCCTTAAACAGGATAGCGATCCCCACTCCCTTCGTTCCCTGCCTGTCTTGCTTTAGTATTTTATATTCAGGAGGTAAAGCGTTGGCAATATCAGGGGAATTATTTTCATCCAACTAGGTTTCCGTAATGAAAGCCAAATCCGGATTTGTCTCTTTTATGGTGTCCCAAATTTCAAGGGAGTGTTTGGGTACAGACCTGGCCTTAAAGTAGATACAGTTTATTTTGGACTGGTCATCCGCTTCTCTGTTCAACCAATCTGACTGTGCTAGGCTGCACCATTTGCAGTTGAGACAGGAAAAGGGGCTCTCCATGTGCCCTGGAATGGTCTTCATACAGGAGGTTTTATTGCCTAGTACGTGTTTGGAATGAGCCAGGAGTGACTATCTAGAGTAATGAAGTTTGCTCCTAGGGTCTGATTTGGAAGGAGCAGGGGTCCTGGCCCCTGGTCCCGGTTGGGTGCGGACGGTCTCACACAGGCTTGCCTTAGGCAGCGCACCAGCGGCGCATCCGCTGCGTGCCCACTGGCATATCGGTTTTAAATAGGAGACCGAGTGGGAAGACTACTCTGCCCCCTCCTAGACCGTAAGTGCTCTGTTAGTGGTCCGTCGTGCTGCCTACAATGCCCTCCAATCAAACGGAGAACAGCCATGGTGGACCGGGACGGGAAAGCAGGTAGGAAAGTGCTAAAGTGCTTTTCAGGGCTGTGCAAAGTTGACACAGTATAGAACAGTTTAAAAGTAAATTTCTATGTTAAAAACAATGTTAAAACAATTAGTGAATTCATCGGGCGTCAGGCGGCATCTATCTTACCATGATATGCTGCGTGCCCACTGGCACATCAGTCTGTAATAGGAAAGCAAGCGGGAAGACTACTCTGCCCCCTCCTAGACCGGAAGTGCTCTGTTAGTGGTCCAGGTGCTGCCTACACACCCTCCACTCAAACAGCAAACAGCCGCGGTGGACCGGGATGGGAAAGCAGGTAGGAAAGCGCTTAAGTGCTTTTCAGGGCTGTGCAAAATTGTCACAGTATAAAACATTTTAAAAGTTAATTTCTATGTTAAAAACAATGTTAAAACAATTTGTGAATTCATCGGGCTTCAGGCGGCAGCAATCTTACCATGATCTTAAACCCAAACCTAAAACAAGAAGAAGACACATGCCGGGCCATGTCGGGCTCACCACTGTTACCGCCCAGGACCCCAGGGACCAAGTAATGCCAAGCGATTCCCGCTCACTGCTACGCTCCGGATCCCTAGATCGGTCAGCCCCCGGAGATAGGCCCCCTATGACTCTGGGCACTGAATCCACTGACTCAGATCTCTCTCGCAGTCCGGCACTCCTGGGATGACTGGCCCAACCAGGAATCATGAAAGCTGAACACACCTCTAGGGCGAACTTGGTCTCAACACAACATACCTTTCAGATAACTCTGCCAATGCAAAAAAGATATCCTGACTAAGAGCGGGGTCCTCCATGCAACTCCGAAGCTAAACGTTATAGTTTGGCCTGTTAACGTTGGAATTTACTGGGGCGTCAGATGCTTCTGTTCTTGGAGTAGAGGGTGGGGGAGGGGGGTTTGGGACCGTTGTCCTAAGTTTTTTCTCTTTTCAGGACTCCATCCTTGCACCACGATAGACACACACATAACCCACATAACGGCAAACAAGACTTTGCTCCACACTCAATTGCATCCCGACCTGTCCCGAAGCTAGGCTGGGACCCAGAGACTTGCGGGCTCATCCATGCGAAACATGATACAGATGATAAATAACGGGGACCCTCTCCGAGTGCTGTCATGGAATGTAAATGGTCTGCTTGACACAGTCAAGCAGACTGCAGTCCTGCTTTATGCCCAAAGACACGCTCCTGATATACTCTAGCTCCAGGAGACCCACCTCATGGGTAACCACTGTCCCTTCCTCGCAAGATACGGGTTGACAGGGCTTGGCACTCAGGCTTTGAAGGGGATTTACGTGGGGTAGCAATCCTTCTGAGACGCAATCTCCCCTTCGTGTTCACTCACGCCACAAAAGATCCTGAGGGACTCTTTGAGGCCCTGACCGCGATGCCGGGAGGGAATGTCCTCAATTTAATGTTCATATACACTCCTCCTGCGATGCTTACACTAACCCTGAGGTGGATCAGTGACGTTATTGCCTCCCAGCCCCTGAATGAAACAGTGATAGTGGGTGACTTTAACGCGGTCATGCAACCAGAACTCAACACCACAGGCATACGCTCCATCAGTAGGACACTGCACACCAAACATCTGGTAAAGGGCAAACACCCTGGGCGTTTGTGATGTCTTGAGGATATGGAACCCCCGAGTCAAGCAATACACTTACACCTCTGCGGTACACCACACACACATAAATAGACATGATTTTTATGCTGGCCCCCGAATGCCAGAAGATCAGAGGGATCACTATTGTCTCCCGAGGCATCTCAGACCAATTACCTCTTCTTTTGAATATAGGCGGTCCCTCTGACACACTCCGCCCCAGGTGGGGGTGAATGCTTGGTTCCTTCAAGATAAAGACTTCAAGAAGGCAATTGAGGTGAATCTCCGACAGTACTTCCTCACCAACCATAGCTCCGTTTCCTCCCCAGGTACTCTCTGGTAAGTGGGTAAAGCCACCGTCTGTGGCTTCGCTAAAGGCCAAATCAAAATCAACTGTTCGGCCCAAGATAGTTGGCTTACCCTCCTCGAGGCCCAGACAACCCACCTAGAGAGGAACACGCCAGAGGTACTGGACAGCCCCCAAACACACCAGCTTGCACTGTTGTGGGAAGAGATTAAACAAATCTCCCTGGAATCAGCTAAGTTTCTATGGAGGTCCTCCGTTGCACAAGTATACAGTTGGGGGGACAAAAATGGGAAGATTTTGCATAGGCTTGCTACATATCCCCTAGCCAATATCATAATCGAAGAAATTCGAGACTCCGAAGGACTCACCCACTCCCTATGCGGTAGCCCAAACCTTCGCAGACTATTACTCCAGACTCTACTCAGGCCAAAGACCTGAGACCACTCTCTCCGAACTGATCAACCTGGAGGGTCTTCACCTTCCCCGCCTCAGTGCTGTTGAATCAACTGGAATTGATCTCCCCATCACGCACAGGGAAATAAACGAGGCCATATCTCGAATCACATCAGGGAAAACACCGGGCATTGACGGCTTTGCACAGGAATACTATGCCGTGTATCGGAGCATACTTGTCCCTCACCACTCTGATCTATTTGCAGAGGCCGCTGACGCGGGATCATTCCCCCCACAAACCGATGCGGCTACTATAGTTGCTATCTCAAAATCTCAGCCACCCTCGCCAACCTGCGCAGACTATCGATCACTCTCTCTTATATATACGGAAGTCAAAATATATGCCACACTTCTGGCCCAACGTCTAAGACCATACCTCACCAAACTGATCCACCCAGACCAGTGCGACTTCATGCCGGCTCGAGGTAAAAGACACTGCCTCTGACACCTCCATCTGGCCCTAGCAAACTGCCAGTCACTAATCCCCTACCTAGCACTCCTACTAATCGACTTGATTGTGGGTTGGCGATCACATACGCACAATTCTACAAGTATTTGCAACTACGCCACACCCTCAACACATATATACCAAGCAGCACTATACTCCCAGAATACAGCCCCATAGAAGCACAGTCCATGATGGGAAACCTGGGGAATGGAGGGGTATCACGAATATATTGTTCCTTAACTGACAACAACCCAACCACACTAGACCAGCTCAGAAGTCAATGGGAGAACTGGGGGGGGGTTCCCTTGAGGAGGAAGACTAGAGAGATGCATTGATGTCTCCCTAAACCATCACTACCTTAGCCAGGCTCCCCCTGGTTCAACTGTTCTTTCTCCACACTGCTTACCTCACTCCAGATCGCCTCTACAGAGCAGTCATGTGACCAAATCCATCCCGTACACGCTGTGGCCAAGAACCCGCAGACTTCTACCACATGGTGTGGAAAAGCCACCACCTGGCCTCGTACTGGGAAACACTAGAAACTGAACTAACTGAAGTCTTGGGTTGGGAGATTCCACATAACCCCCTGAACACACTCCTGGGTGTCATGGATGGGTTGGACGGATCTAGAGCAGATCAACTATTCCTGGGTCCTGCCATTATGGTGGCCAAGAGGGACATCATTGCCGCATGGAAACACCCCCCAAGTATAACTAAGTGGCGCAAGGGGGTGGACTAGTGCACAACACAGGAGAAGCCTCTTTACAAAAGCCAGGGGTTGCCCGGCCATACACTACAAGATATGGGGCAAATGGTTGGGACAGTTTGGGTAATTGAGTTTCTCGTCTCGTCTTCTTTAACTAATCTGTAACAAATCTCGTGGTAATGTGGATTGCAATGTACGTCAAAACCCCGTGGACATAACAATCTCTTACTGTCTAATTGAATTGCTAAAATGTGCTGTACTGTTTCACTTGTTCAATTAAAATCAATAAAATTGAGAATCAAAAAAAACACCATGGGGCCAAAGGAAGTCCAAAAGGAAGTCACAAAAATCTTCCCACCCCACGTGAACATGAGATACCTCTGATGTGGAACCATAAGATATGTGTCCTTCAAATCTAATTGAGTTAACCAATCTCTCATTTGCAGGATGTCCCTCAACATGTGCATGCCTTCCATATTGAAATGATGATATACAATCCAATCTTTGAGACTTCTCAAATTTATGACCGGTATCATCCCTTTGTCCTTTTTCTCTACCAAGAAAATATTACTCACAAAACTCCTTTGTTTTTGGTATACTTCCACAATCGCTCCTTTCTCTCTTAGCTCCAACACCTCTTTGTCCACTAGTTTTAACTGTTCCACACTGAACTGAACTATTCCAGGCGCCCATCTCTGAACCGGTTCCTCTATGAATTTGATACAATAACCCTGCACTGTCTCCAAAACCCAAGGATCCGTTGCTACCAGAAACCAAATTGTGATACAATTGGGCAAGTTTGCTGCCCAACTTTACGGAGATAGAAGGCTTAACCCTTCAGGTTCCTCTAAACCGATGATCACTCCATCCTGCACGTCAGCTAAAACACTGGGGCAAGACCGGCGATAAAATTATTGCCGTTTTAGTGGCAGGAAACTGCCGCTAAAACGGCGGTAATTTTATCACCGGTCTTGCTAATATTCCCCGCTGTCTTTGTGAGTAAAAACTTGAAGATTTGTATGCTCCTTGTCCTAGTGAGGGGGTATATCCCCAGGAAAAAGAAGATCTCGTAATTCCATGTCCCTGGCCAGGAAAACAACCCCTTGATCGCCCAGCCCAACCAAAAACATGGTCATTTAAGAACCTCTCTGGGACTTTTGTATTGAAGAATATGCCCCTACTAATTTTGACATTGACTCAATAAAGTTGTCTGCAAAAAGAAGACCTTTCGCAGATGGCCAAGCCCAAATCAACAAGCTTAGAGTCAATCTTGAGCAAAATGCTCTTTCTGTGCTCCATTGACAAAGCAGTATTTGCGTTGCCCAACAGACAAATCACTTTTTGGAGCCACTGACACAGCTTGTCTGTATCCCCACTCTCCTTATTCATATGTGCCTCCTCCACCCAATAAAAAATCTTTGCCAGTGGGCCAGAGACATCCAAAAGCCAGTCCTGGCACAATCAAAAACTCGTGTCTAATCCTTTTCAGGTTTCACGTACCCTTTTACCTATGAAAGCCAGTACTTTGGGTCTAACACCAAGGGTCACCATAACTTTGTCCTCCAAATAAGGTCTAGGACATTGACCTCAATCTGACCCTTTCCTCTTTAGGAATCTGTTTTATGATCCAAGTATGCGTGTATTCAGCTACCTGCTCCAGAGGCAATCACTCTGGAAACAGCGGGTGCCTAACCAAAAAAGGATCAAACATTGATTCTCCTGAAGGATCCATAATCACTTCAACCTCTGTGTCCTATATCTTCTTCTTTTTCTCTTTTACCTGTATTACCTCCTCACTACCAGACTCATTAGTCTCAAATTCTGATGAGCAACTTCTGTCAACTTCAACACTACCTGAAGATTCATCAAAAGCACAACAGTGTGCTTACAGCTTTTTCTAATATCCTTCTTCTTGTTTCTCTCCTGCGGCCTTAATACTGCCCCACGTGTGCCCTCGACACCACCGTGCCTTGAGCTCACACCGGCACCATGGTCTGCCAGCGCAAACTTTCACCTGTTTGCTTGAGAATAATCCTCAGAAAGGTGCTTTCTTGTTTTATTATCAAAAGGGGAATGGATCACTGGTACCTGTCACCAGGGTTCAGGTGGCTGTTTCCAAAATTTGATAAAAAACCCTCATTCACGTAGAGCGGTTCAGGGGCGGTATATCTTGATTTTCTGCCTTGATTTAGCTACGTGTAAGCATCATCATAGGGTTTTCTCTCATGCTTCCTCCGCCCGGAGAGAACCACTGGATGTTACAGTAGTGATCAGAGAAAAAAATATTGTAAAAAAACAAAATCTGTGACGTGCTCTTGTGATGTGAAAAATAGTTATGTTAAAAAATTCCTCTTGCTACCTGGTCTCAATTTTATTCTGTGCGGTGCAAGGGAAAAGGGTAAAATCTGGAAATGTGCAGATAGGGTATGTAATGAGTCCACTGCACTTTTTAGTCTGAATAGTTGGTCGACATGTTTCAGACCGTAGATTGCCCAGAAGGGTCAGGGGGCTTTCTTCAGGACCTCAGAAAGGAGTGATTTGTGAAGGAAATGGGGAATGACCAAATCCGAGTTGGAAGTTCGAGTACTACTCGATTGAACTCTGATAAGGATAATACCTTCGGAAGCTCCAGTTCAAAGCTTCGCAGGGAGGGCAAGGGTGCGTATTATGCAATTCTGTGGGTAGCACGACTTGTGCTGACGCTGTCTTCTTTTTTAAGCCACTTTCCATCTCTTTTTAGACTGAGAAGCCTCCCCAGCTCATCAAAACTTTTATTCTTCTGAAGCTGCCCTGGTACTTGCTAACAAAGCCTCTAACTTCTTCTCCATTCATGTCCCTAAATCCACAGACATTTTTTCAACAGGTATTGTTAATTTCTCCACAAATGGACCCTCTTCCAACAGTGAACTGTCCTTATTCATCTTCAAAATCTTGTTATTCATTCTAATTAAAAGTAAAAAACTGGAATGCAGTCACTATATTAATAATCCAAACCTGCATCAGAACCAATCCTTTTACAGCCTAAAACTGACCTACCCAATGTTTCTCAATCCAATCATTTAGCCAACTCTCTCCAACTGACAGTTCCTCAAGTGACAGACGTTCAGTCAGCAACTGAAACGGTCAATAAAAACTATCATTCCATAACTACACACTTTTATGTTACTGCATTTGATTCTGCCAAACCTTGTATAATGGCCGCCCAGGTGAGACCAAGTAAAAATTAGCCTTTCCTCCATTTTAACTAAAATTGTGGACATTCAGCACACAATCTGCAATAATATCCACATTTGTAAAGCTCGAAAAATCACCCCTAAGGGTCTCTAGGCGCTGGGGGGAAGATTAAGCAAGCTATTGCCCAGAGTCACATGGCGCTAGGCTAATCTTCCGCCGGCGCCGGGGATTGAACCATGCTCCCCCAGATTCCGGAGTCTGTCACCCGGGCCGCGGCGCCACACCTCTCCCTGCGGGCATTCAGCACACAATGTGCACTGCGCAGCTCGCTGATTCACTGGATTAATGTGGACGGCATTTGAAAATAATGCCTGTACGATCACTCTCCCAGCGCCACCACAATATTCAATTCAGTTCAGTTCAAATCACTTCAGTTACTGCGCCAGGGCCATAAAAGTACAAAAATATAAAATGCATAAAATCAATAAAACATACTTGAAAGATTTTCCAGCAAAGCAGGCTGAGAGGTAAAAAGCTGAATACAATGTAAGCCAAGTGTTATATAAAAAAAAGTGCACAATGATACATAATCAAATTCATTAACTTTCTAGCAATGTGGAGCTATACATAAATCCCTAAAAAAGGGAGAGTGCCTCCGCATCAGGGAATTAAAAAGCAGCTGAATATGTGTAGCCTCGTAATACACCGAGGCAGAGTCATGTAGTAAAATGTTGAAGAGTCTTGCCAAAGATTACCCACTTGGGACCCAGAAATTTGGAGATTGAAATGGCTATTACAGGGTGGGGATCCGACCTAAGAATGGGAAGAGCAACATATGGCTATGTGCTCTTCATAGCCTGGATACAGGTGCAATACAGGTCCGACGAAGGGAGGCATAGCCTGGGCACAAAAACGAAACTTGGGGAATACTCTCTTCTAAGGAGTTTCAAATTGGGCAGCCAATGTCTCTTCCACCAGACCAAGCAGAAGTAGGCACTCTAAGAGGTCGGGTGCCTATTCGAAACTGGAAATATAATTCCCTGTGCAGTGGAACAGACACGAGATAACAGAATGACTCAAACCCACATGTTGGCTTCATATCAATAAAATTACTCGCAGATTTTAGGTGAGGGGCACTCTGGGATTCCTCAGCCACTTCTAATGACCAATAATGCTTTTTTTCACAAAGGCCTTGGTTGGAATGATCCCACAAATCATGCAATCCTAAAGAATACAGTGCTGACTTCATATTCAAGAGCAAGGGAACCTTATTGAATTGGTCAGCCTTCAGATCGTCCTCGAGAATTTCCACATAGTGGGCAAGTTCGGGAGTAGCCCATAGGCATCTTCAATACAATAAAGGGACATAATCGGATTTCACCTGGTTCTCCTGTAACTACCAATTCCTGAACAGTGGATACAGCGGAGTGCTGGATTGAAGGGAGGGAAGATTTATAAGGAATTTATTCTCGGTTCTGGTAAGGTCCTCATGTTTGGAAAAGCCCCAGAGTTCAGCTCTATATAAAGCTGAGCCCAAGGCTTTGGCCTCACAGATCTTCAGAGCAGGGAAAATGGGTTTAGTATGAGACATAGAAAATTCCTTAAGTATCGCTCCAGAAATCTGTTTAAATTGAATGGTTGCCTTACTTATATGGAAGTGGCATGATATAGCCTCTCTGAATGTGACCCCAAGATATGTGAAGGAAACAACCTTCTCGAGGGGAACTCCCCCCGAGCATAGGCTGCCCTAAAAAGATTTATGTTGATTAGAAAGCATCACTTTAGTTTTAGAAGTGTTAATCTCCAAGCCATGAGTCAAGAGTTTCTGAAATCCACACAGGGTCTTGGGGAGATCAGCACGCTATCATTCGCAAAGAGGAAAATCAGAACTTTAATACGTGCCAGTGATGGAGCATTTACTTCAACCTGTGACAGAAAGTGAACAATGCCATTAATAAAAAAGTGAGAACAAAGTAGGAGCAAGGACACAACCCTGGCAGGCAACCTTGCAAACAGGCACCATTTCAGTTAGCTGAGCCTGGTCCCCCCATTGGATGTACACGTAGTTGTCCTCGTGGAGACAAATTAAAAGTGATAAAAAAAGAGAGGGCATTGCTAGATCAGCTAGACTCCAAAGACCGGGCTTTGGGATCAGATCAAAAGCTGATTTCAGATCGACAAACGCAATGTAAAGGCTGTCCCTGCCCATTAGAAAAGTCCTCCAACATATCATCATAAAACAGAAAACCTGATCAATGGTTGAGACCCTACAACAAAAGCTCACTTAGAATGGGCTAAGAACATCGCTTTCCACAATCCAGTCCTGGATTCAGATAAGAAGACAGCGACAGCAGATTTTTTGAATGCAGTCTATGAGGCTTATTGGCCTATAATTAGAAGGTGAAGAGCAATCACCTTTTTTGTGTATAGGTAATACTATAGCACCTTTCCAAGAATCAGGAATGGAGGCTCCGGCAGCTATTGTGTTGGCCAAAGCTAAAATATAGCATGACCAGGCCTCTGTGTCACATAGAAATATGTCTGCTGGGATACCATCAGGACCGGCCGTTCATCCGAGCGAGACAGCGTTGAGGGACTGGCCAATGTCAACAATATCAAACAGAGGCATAGGATTAATTGTTGTTCCATGAAACATTAGCAACGCTTGTCTGGGTTGGAACAGGGAATCTTCAGGATAAAGATTATTAAAGTAATCAACCCAAACAGAAGCTGGAACATTGTTAGAAGGGTCCAATAAAGCGGCCGTGCAACCCCATGCAATCAGTGGGCACAATTTGGAGAGGTCGCTGGCTGAGCAAGCATCCAAAAGGGCCTTCGCCTCTGATCTTCCCAATCCCTTATGGCATTGATAATACCCTTTTATAGTCCTTCCTAATCAGTGGAATCTGGGCCACGTCTTTGGGTTTAGTGGCGATAACTAAAGAACAATTAAGCGTAGGACAGTCTTTGATGTACCAAGATCGCTGTTTACCAGGGCCTTTCCTATTACATGCACTTGGAAAGGTAAAAGAGGATAAAATATGCTCAAAGAATGCCCTGTGTATAAGCAGCAGTTGGTCGGAAGAAGTGGCTTCTACATCCTCGATGTGAGGGAGAACTATATTAAGGTCCTTGTGGGTTGCAGCCAGAATTTCAGAACGGGTAGCAATCTGCAGCCGCTTCAGAGGGCACTTTTCTGAGGTCCGAGTGATATCACTAGTATAAGAAGGTGGACAAATTTTCGAAGGGATACTCTCACAGAGAGCATGAAAGGATGAGGATACGGGGTTTGGATCACTTTCAGTTCTTTCCACCACAGTCACATCAATAACTGCTGGCCATAGTCTCAAATCAACAAGAATGTAATCTATTCGGCTTGTATGAAGAAGCTTCTTTACAGTGTGGGCACCTTTGAGGTCAGACTTAGTCTGACCCTTAATAGCCCTCAGGGTATTCTCAACTGTTAGTGCCTTTAGATGGACTCCAGAGCGAGTCCAGCTATGAATGTGTGGATTATATAAGAAGAAAACTGCACATGCGGCATCCTCATCCTTGGTTAGATAAATGTCATCATTGATAAGCAAGCGTTGGTGAGGATGCTGATCAAGAAAGTGCTCAAGCACTTGTAAGGTGCATGAAACCGACCCATTCCTAGCCCCTCTTACTTAAATGTTAAGGATAGTTTTTTGATAGGTACTACCAATGTCCAGTTGGATGCCTAAAATGTCGTGGGAATCTATTTTGAGCTGGCGTGCCTTACAATGTAATGAGGCTCTCCAAATAACCAGACCCCCAGAGGCCCTGTCCCTTAAACTGGGAATAGATGGAATAAAACAGTTAAGATATCCTGGCCTGTGGATAGAATGCAGAGACCAGGTTTCTTAAAGGAGACAAAGATCATATGTATCTAGAAGGTCATTCCAGTCTGCAAGAGTTATTTTGGATCTAAGACCAGCTATATTCCATGAAATAAGGAGCAACTCAGATGGGTCAGAAGGAACATGGCCCTGTGTGGGAGGAATAGACTCGCGCGGGACAGGCTGGATGCTAATGCTAGATGCCACAGGGTTTGGAATAATGCCAACGTTGGAGATAGACTCATTGCATGCAGATGGTCAAAGCCAGAAGCTCTCAAGAGCAGCTTCCCAGGTGAACCTAATTGAATTAAGTGGTCAGGCCTCCCTCCAGCTAATGAAGGGCCTGATAAAATTTAGTATGGTGACCGCAGAAAAGATGGATCACAAGATGAGGCAGTCACCCCTCTAAGTCAGTCTATATCGCCGAGCCTTGTGATGGGAGCAGCAGGCACCATGCTGATAGTCCTGAATATATGGTAGTGTGACCCGGGATATTGAAAATGAATATTTGAATGGCCGGGGGACTGGTCCTAGCATCCAAGGCCACCATGTTGTCCACAAGGGCCTTGTACGTAGGAATTAATTAAAACATGTCAAAATTAGAATTAGAAGAAGTGGACCTTTTAACAATGATGAAGTCATCCTGAATAAAAGAGCGGCAGTCCCTGATCTGGCATATCCAGTGGGTCACTTTATTCTTCAGCGAATCTTCACCTACATAACTCCCTGGCACAGTCAGCTTGGAAACGTTGGTTATCAAAGTAGAATTGGTACCAATAGAACAATTTTGCGAATTATACAAATTGGTGTTAGATATGTACCAGTGAATGGCCCTAGTAGGAGGAAAATGAAAAGAACTAGTCATAACAGGGTGCCTTTCTTGGCCCCCAAATGGCTGAGTGCCCTGGGGAGAAGATATTACTGAGTCTAAGCCAGAGGCTCTCATGACTGCAAATTTTGAGGAACAATGCTCTCGATTGATGGCTACAATTCTACGTGGGATTTGAGAAGAGGTCTTGCTCAAAGCCCCCAAGCCTTAGGTATAGGAACTAAAGGTTGGTCTCATCGTAGAAGGAGTGTACTATCTATATAATACTTGCTGCTTGCTAAAAGCTAAATAATGACTCCTAGAGGTTGTCAGAGATAAAACCATGGATTTAAGCACCCCAATTTTGGCCTTCAGATCAAGAATGAGAGTAGCATACTGAGCCTGTTCTGATTTTGTGCTAGGGGATACTGCAGGTGCTGTAGGACAGCACACAGAGTTATAAGTAGTGTTGTCCTAACCCTCAATCAATTCTGACAAAGCTGCATAGCAGTTACTACAATGTAAAACCCCCTCTGATTGTGTCTGTGAGACCATGGCGTAGTCAAAAAGTAATAATCCAGTCATTGGTACAAGATGGACTGTAACGTCAGTCTTTCGCGCCTGGGCTTGCTTAATATAATTCATATACAAGTCAGGTATACTCTTTTATTTCAAGGAATGGTCGGAGGCTGTGGTGCTGGCAGAGGAAGGGGACAAAGCAGCGGGGGCGAGGCAAGAATCTCTTCACATTCATCCAGTAGGTCATGAATTCGGTCTAACACGCAGCTCTTGGATGCGTGTTTTTGTATATTTTTCATGTTCTTTTTTTTGCCAAAGCCACCTCCACCTTACATTGCCTTCCATTTCCCCATTAGGAGGGCTGGTAAGCTGTTAATTAGGTTCCATTAGATAAGATAGCACACATAAATAGATTTGATTGTATAGAGCAAGGAGGACAGAACAGACAAAACCTCCCGGCCATACAATGGAGGAGCTGATCACATCAGAGTGGCAGTTATAAATTGGCTGTGAGACAGTACTTTCTTGGGTGGGAGGCTATCTGTTAGAGGGGTAGCCCAGCCCAGCCTCCTCTGGGCTCTGACAGGTGCGGACGGGCCCACCCTTGGCCCGGGCTTTGCCCATGGTGCATTCCATGCATGCCTGGGTGGAGCTGGTGCAGTTGCTCTATGCGGAGCTCCACGGAGTGGGGCAAAAACTCCGCTCCTCGTCTTTACCCCGCTCCGCTCCTCCACCCCCTAATAAATATTTTTAAAATAAAAATAAAAATGAAGGTAAAAAACACACTTACCTTTATCGCAACATCTCTGGGCTGCCCTCCTCCTCCTCACCGTGGTCTCTTCTGCAGTGCAAACCGAAACCCCTATGTCAGATGTACGTCCTGAGTAGGACACCATGACATATGTCTGATGTAGGGGGTTCTGCAGGAGAGCCAATCACAAAGGAGGGACTCTGGGCATTTTGGACAGGTCCAGCATACGTGCCCAAACTTAGTAAAGATACAGAAAGTATGCTGTTCCTAATTACGAGACAAGGGAGAACTAGGGGAACCGGTTTTGCGTGGTCATGAGAAGTAGGAGGACGGAGATTCCTCCTCTTGGAATTTGGGGCCCTCACACACCCGGCTGAGTGTCATGTTTCATCATAGGGCTGCTCCTTGTCAGGTCGGCACTGCCATACCTGACGGGCTACCTATGTGGGGCTCTTTGGCGGAGATCTTTTATTCCAAATTGCTGTTTGGTGCTGTGTGGGTGAGGGGCCTAAACAGTGTAGATGAGTGAGTGGAGGTGACTGAAGGCAGTCTAAAACAGGTTTGGAAGTACCAACGAAAACAATTTTAATCAATAGGTCTCCCAACGTGATTAAAATAAACAAAGGAGTATGTTTGAGGTTATGTCTCAGGTAGGGTGCTTTATTCCATGGTCAACATATTTCTCGCCTGGTAGTCAATCAATCTGGTGGCGATTCATCAGGACCTTCTAAAAATCAAATGTATCTAATCACGGGTGGCTATATGGTGGAATCTACCTCTTTAAACCAGCCTAATAAATACTATGTGTAGCACCTGATAGACCATGACCAACCTGGTGAAGGAAAAAAACAAATATTAAGATCTGAGACTTCAGTATAAACAAAACTCTTGTGTTCCCTGTGTAACAAGCTCACAGCACACAGTGGTGGTGGCTAAAAGCATAAACAACATGAGTGCCATGTGGGTAACTCTCACAGACCTTTTATCATGAAAATTACACAGGCACGTATGGTGGAACACCACCATTGTTGCAGAAAGAAATGAAGAACTCACCCCAGTCGGGTTTCTCAATTTACTTAATCAATACCCGGCAAGTATCACACTAGGAATTTCCCTATGTACTGTGTGGTTTGTAGGTTAAAAGAAAAGGAGATTAGAGCACAACACGTAAAATGTTATAGGTACGTGATTAGGTATATGGAGCAGTGAGGGAGTTGTTAAAACTATCAACAGTTAATGAGAGGCAGCCGTTAATATATGTTATGTAAACAGACTAGCCCGGATCATATGGTGGTCAAATAGACCTGAGCTGGGTATAAAACGTGTTTGTTAAAAGTTACGTGTGTCCTGTCAGGACAGATATTTGAGTAAATGCTACATGTCAGGTTAAAATACAACTGCACAGATAATGGGTCCCTGCTAGGTGTACAAAAGCTTTCATTGTTTCAGTAAACTGTGCAGATCCTGGCAGAAGTGGGTAGATCAGAGAGCCTGTTGTTGATCCAGCAAACGTGAGTAACTTGTGTCTGATAACGCTATGCTTCTCGGGGATACTTTGCCCAGAATCTTCATAATTCTCCTTAATGGTGGTGTTCTCTTAGTTACCTGCAACTTGCAAGATCATCTAAAGTTGGTTTGGTTTTCATTATGCACAGTTTACCGAAACAACAAGAACTATTGTACACCTAGCGGAGTCCCATTATCTATGCAGTTGTTGTACCGCACCAAACAATCTTTGGTACCCCCGCCACAGACCAAATGCTTCTAGACTATTGTAATCAGCCTTTCAATATATATACAAAACTGGGCAGCCCTTTCCCCAGCTGATATCAGCCCCAGGGACCCCATCCCCCAGGGGCCGGCCTTTCTCAAATGGTGAATGGAGGACATACGGCCCCGCTCCACAGGCCAATTTCAACCCCGGGACTGCTTCCCCTAGGGCCCGGCCATGTCGGCTGGGTGCCCCAAGGGCACCCAGTCTCACCTGGGACCGTAGGGAGCCTGAATGCCCCTGCAGCTCCTGCCCGCTCCACGCCTCCTGTGGGACCCAGCATTGCTTTCAGACAGAGGGAGCTGCTGCAAAGGTAGTTCCCTGCGTCTGAAAGCAATTCTGCTCCACTTCCAGCAAGCGGGTACATTTTCAATGCTCTCACTTGCAGGAAGTGTAGCATTTGTTGTGGCTTGGTGGGAGTGGTAAAGCACCTCAGGACATAGCAGGAGCTGGCCCTGGAAGTGGCAGTCCCCAGGATAATCTTCAGCTCCATGAGGGGAGCCACAAGACCCCCCTCCTTTATTCTTGTAGGGCCTACCATAGGGAGGTGGTGGTCCCCAGAGCTGAGAATGGCCAGGGAGGTGGGCCATATACATATATATATGCATTAATAGCCAGTAGGTAGTTATAGTTAGGAACAACGTTTCCATAGGAAAAGCATTTCTTGTTTTGTCAATAACTTTGGTGATGCTTGACGAATCTTCACTGAATCTTCACAAAATTTTCACAAAACTACCCCTTTTTGGTTCAGCTGCTGTGTTGAAAGTTTCGGGGTGATCCATCCAGCAGGGGCCGAGAAAAAAGGGGGTCCCAAAATGCATTTTTTCCATGTTATGTCTATCAGGATTTTTTATTTTTTGAACACGTCTTCAGCACGAACTGCTGTATGTAATTACACCAAATTTGGAAGAAAGCTAGATGTCGGTCCAGAAACATTTGGTGTAAATCTGTGCATTAGTTTTTAACTTTAAAAAATATGGATATCTGTGGACACAATTATTGGGACCTGGCTTGAAGCTGTAAAAAAATAAAGAAAACAGATCAGGGTAGGAATGCTCTGGACCTCAGACCAAGGACCCCGCCAAGAGTTAAAAGAGTTTTTTTCAATTTTGCTGCAAATTTGTAGGTGGACCCATGGCAATATTTTTTTTTAAAGACGCGCAGGCTCCCGCTCGACATTCATAAGAAGCTTCCAGGTGGGCCAAATCCGAGGGTCATGTTTTTCAATTATGTAGGAGTGTCTATGCCACCAGGAATGAGTGGCTGTATGGGTGAGTGAAGGGTTGTGTGAGTGGCTGTACGAGTGAGTGAGAGAGTGAGTGTGGGGGAACCGAGCTTACCTGAACGCCGCCATCGCCAAGAGTCCGTACAGACCACGCGCTTGTGCCACCACCGCCAAGAGTCATCGCCAGCCAGATCCCGCGCCGCCGCACGGGACTACGAATCCCGGCAGCACTTGCGGCGGCGCACAGCACGCACGCATCAACGGCGCCAGGAGGCGCATAAAATCAGCGTCAGGCCGGCGGAGCGGGGGGAACCGAGCTTACCTGAACGCCGCCATCGCCAAGAGTCCGTACAGACCACGCGCTTGTGCCGCCACCGCCAGGAGTCATCGCCAGCCAGATCCCGCGCCGCCGCACGGGACTACGAATCCCGGCAGCACTTGCGGCGGCGCACAGCACGCACGCATCAACGGCGCCAGGAGGCGCATAAAATCAGCGTCAGGCCGGCGGAGCGGGGGGAACCGAGCTTACCTGAACGCCGCCATCGCCAAGAGTCCGTACAGACCACGCGCTTGTGCGGCCACCGCCAGGAGTCATCGCCAGCCAGATCCCGCGCCGCCGCACGGGACTACGAATCCCGGCAGCACTTGCGGCGGCGCACAGCACGCACGCATCAACGGCGCCAGGAGGCGCATAAAATCAGCGTCAGGCCGGCGGAGCGGGGGGAACCGAGCTTACCTGAACGCCGCCATCGGCAAGAGTCCGTACAGACCACGCGCTTGTGCCGCCACCGCCAGGAGTCATCGCCAGCCAGATCCCGCGCCGCCGCACGGGACTACGAATCCCGGCAGCACTTGCGGCGGCGCACAGCACGCACGCATCAACGGCGCCAGGAGGCGCATAAAATCAGCGTCAGGCCGGCGAAGCGGGGGGAACCGAGCTTACCTGAACGCCGCCATCGCCAAGAGTCCGTACAGACCACGCGCTTGTGCCGCCACCGCCAGGAGTCATCGCCAGCCAGATCCCGCACCGCCGCACGGGACTACGAATCCCGGCAGCACTTGCGGCGGCGCACAGCACGCACGCATCAACGGCGCCAGGAGGCGCATAAAATCAGCGTCAGGCCCGCTTCGCGGGACGCCCGGAGCGAAGCCCGGGCAAAGGGCGGGCCCTCTACGGCCCTCATCGGCAGGAAGAGGCAGGGGCAGGGCCACACACGCTGCCGGAGTCATATCGGACATCATTGCGCAAGTAAGTTGAGCACATAGAAGTCCCCACATTCATCTTTTCGCACGATTTGCGGTTACAGTATAAGTCATGCCTAAAAAAGCAGTTACAGTCCAAAATAACAAGATGAACAATTATTTGGTTCAGACTGTACAGAAAATTAATACGCAAAGGAGGGAGTCATTGGGGCTGAGCCAATCACCGGACTTACTCTGTTTGTCCCCACCCACTTTTGCTATTACTTCGTCTGATGAAATTAACACACAAGATGTTTTTAGCACCACCATGTCAGCTGACACTGTTTCACAAGTCATACCTGATATTCCGGACAATGTAACTCCTGCTTCAGAAGATTCGTTTATTGAGGGTCATATAAATGATTTGAATGACATTAATTCTGACCAAGATACACAGTCTCAGACATCCCAGGTGCCTATTCTTGACTTAACTCCTACAGCTCATGAAGTTAGACCCAAACGTCAATGCACCAAGATCCCTCTTAAGCGGGGTGGTCTACGTTCTGGGGCTAAAGGGAAGAGGGTTAATACCTCAAAATGTACACAAATGAATCATGCTGAGGATCCTTCTATTCGTTTTATTGAAGAAGCCCTCTTAGACAAAATTGCGGACTTTATTGAGACTAAAATTAATTTCATTATCAAACCCCTCATATCCAAGATAGATAAATTACAAGCAGAGGTCAAGAAGCTGGGTGGTCATCAAAATACAGTTGCAAGTGGCATTGAAAATTTAACCACGCTAGTTACTCTGCTGAACAATAATCATGGGGAAGCCGCTGATGGAACTATTTTGGGTGTCGGAGAGGGAACAGAGCCCTCTGGGGAGAATCCATCGTCACTGATTTCCAACGCCGTTGTTGGGACCTCTACGCTCCAGTGCCCCCCAGTAAACCCAATCCCTGCGGCGAATGTTACCCACATGCAAACATTACAACCCCATACTCCTACGTCGGATCCCCTGCAATTTATTGTTGAAGCCACACCCGTGGTGTTAGTCCTTGCAAATGTTCCTCCATTAGAAAGAGGCACGGTGGAAAGTTCTAACTCACTGTGTAGCAAAGCTTTACATTGGTTAACCAGCAATGTGCGGCTAGCTCCGGGAGGACAGCAACATCTCGCAAGTGTAATCAAATCAGCATCTAGGGTTTCTTGGCTGGGAAACCGTCCAAAAAAATTCAAAGGTGATTTTGTGGCTGTGAGCTTTTCAAACCAACATTTTCTTCCTAATATCCTTGCAAATATCCTTCCCCCTCAACGAAGACAAGGCACTGTGGTTCCCCTTACTCTGAAATTCTTTTACGGGGAACAGCAGAATGTATCAATCCCAAGGACTCCTGTTTTAGGATGGAATACAAATTGGGATCTTCATTCTAGATGGGGTCAAGATATAAGGAATAACGCACCAGCCCAACGACAACAACCCTTTGTATTTAACCCTGTTACACAACCTTTGGAACTGTTTAACCGTTTTGCGCCACTTTCTTTTATGGACCAAAATGATTGACTCTTGCCAAGTCAAATTAATGATGTTGAGGAACCACAGCCGGCTCTCGTTTTACCTCTCCAGTTCTCCGCAGGCAATAGAGCCTGTAGAATTTTGAGCTGGAACATTGCTGGACTCAGAACCAAATTTAAAGACAAAATGTGGTTGGATAAAATCAGGAGTTATGACATTCTTGCTTTCCAAGAAACTTGGGACACGTCAGAGTGTTTGCCCCTAGATGGCTACTCTCATTTCTCAGTGCCTGCAGTCCCTAGTAAAGCAGGAAGAGCTAGGGGTGGGCTAGTTGTGTATATTTCTCTTGACGTTAAAGGTAAACCCAGATATATCCAGTCTAAATCCAAAAATTGCTTAATGGTTGAATTGACTTTATCAAACTGTAACCCTATTTTATTTGTAAATTTTTATAATTCTTCGACCAGTCAATTTCCTAACGAGCATTTGTTAGCCTTACAGGATCTCTTATCTACTCATATTGAGAATAGCTGTTTCGAATTTGAGGTAATCCTTATGGGAGATTTTAATATCCATCCCTGTTTGGCAGGTTGTCAGAGGGAAACTGAGATACTTCCTTTTCATCCTTCATCTCCGCATTTTGAACACACTCCAAGCAGAGAGATTTTGGAATCATTTTTGGCTACCCTCAATCTTTATGAATTTTGTACCTGCTCAAACGATTTGAGGCTACCAACATATGTGGGTCATGATTCTGGTACAATCATAGATTACATTTTTGTTTCTTTAAGTATTCTACCTAAAACATTCGTTTATATGGTAGAAACTTCTGTTTTTAGCGATCACAATCCTGTGATTTTAGAGGTTTTAGCATATGGAGTCCTGGAAATTAGGAAGATTGACACATTGTGCGCGACAGGTCTTGAGCTTAAAGATCAAAATCGCAGGCTGAAATGGGACCAAGTTATCCCAACATCCTTTTTACAGGAGACATTGGCTAAAGTTGTTGATGAAATTGCCATTTGTTTAGATAACGAAAACCCGAGTGCCAAAATGGTTGATGCCTTTGGTGTCATATGCCATCAAGTTAATTTAGATCTGACTGTAAAGGCAAAGTCAAACAAAACAATTGGCCCTAGATGGTTTGACACAAACTGCTCTAGGGCCCATTCAGCCCTTCTTAAGGCTCTAAAGTGTAAACCTAGAAATAGAGTACTGATAGCATCATTGAGGAAACAATACAATCTTGCTATTAGGAAGAGGAAATCTGAGATTAAAAATGAGGCTTGGAATGATTTGTTACTGCCCGAGACACAGAAAGACAGTGCTAAATTCTGGGCAGTCATAAACCACCCATATTTTGTGGGACTAGATAATCAAAGAGCTGACTGTATTATCCCAGATGAACAGTGGGTGTCACACTTTAGTAACATTTATAGTCAAACTCACACCACAACAGATTGTGAAACAACAGCATTAAAATCATTGACTCAAATTCCTCCCTTCACTCAGGAAGAGGTGATACTTGCATTAAAAGATACACTTTGCAAAAAGGCACCGGGGCCAGACGGGGTCCCTGCAGACTTCTTTAAGACCGCTCCTCAATTCAGCTAAAAAATTTTAACTAATATTTTTAACGCCACTAGGGAATTTATTTTCCCCCCCAGTTGGGCTATTTCGACCATTGTGCCAATCTTCAAGAAGGGACAGAGGACAGATCCGGCCTGTTACAGGCCCATCTCTCTTATTGATTCAAGTGTCAAAATCTTGGGGAGAGTCCTGTTAGGCAGATTGTCCACGATTTTAGAAAGTAAGGGTATTTTATCTAATGCACAATATGGCTTTAGAGCCAAAAGAGGAACTTTAGATCAGTGCCTAAACCTAGAGCTTATTATAAACAAATATGTGGTCGCTAGGGGTGGTTCACTGTACATGGCCTTTATGGACCTCTCCTCAGCTTTTGACCTGGTTAACAGGTCAAGGCTGTGGGGGATCCTTTTGGCCGTGGGCCTTGACCCACCCTTAGTTGATTACTTAGCCGAGCTACATAAGGATCTTATGACTTCAGTTAGAGTCACTAGGGAAGGAAGATGCACCTGCCTCTTTAAGTCTGAGAGGGGGGTTAGACAAGGGTGTATACTCGCCCCCCTACTATTCACCCTATACATTAATGACCTTGAGACAGTAATGCAAACATCACACAGTGATATTCCGCGAGCAGGGGAGACAAAGATACCTGTCCTCCTGTACGCGGATGACTCTGTTCTTCTTGCACGCTCTGGAGTTGCATTGAATAAACTCCTTTTATCTTTTGGAGCTTTTATGGTATCTTTGGATATGAAAATCAATACAGATAAATCACATGTAATGATCTCTGGACACGCAGGCAGAAAAAAAAAGACGCTAACATTTCACTGCGCAGGGAAGGAGGTAAAGAGAGTTCCTTCTTTCCCATATTTAGGTGTGACTTTTGATGAAAAGGGCTCCTGGGGCCCCCAGCTTCTGGTTAAAAGTAACGCTGTCGCTAGAGCGACCGCAGGGCTGCTGGGTTTTGCCAAAAAACTGGGCGCACGTCCTATGGAAAGCATAATTAAAGTTTATAAAGCAAAATGCTTGTCAGTCGCCCAGTATGGCTCCATTATTTGGGGATATATTAACCCCATTAAAATACAGAATGTAGAAAATAAATTCTTAAGATCTCTTCTTTCTGTTCCCCAATCAACCCCGACATTTGCATTACATACAGAGGTAGGTTTGGGCTATATATCTGACACCTTGAAATTAGCACCAGTGATTGGCTGGTTAAAAATCTGGCTTAACCAGGAGCTTACATTAAATCACATCATTTTAAAAGATTGTTTAGCCCTGGACAGAGCACTTAAAATCCCATGGGTAAGATATGTGAGAACTCAGCTGTCCTTAGCAGGCCGACCGGAGCTCTTCTCATCTCCAGATGAAATAACTTACGAAGATTTAAAATTAGTTAAAAATACCCTGTTAAATCTATACGCTCTGGAAAGGGAAGCACAAGAGCTAAAAAAAACCATGGTAAGGAAACACTTCTTGCTCACCTCTGTTCCTGGAATGGAACCATACATTTTGTGGGTAACAAACCCTTACCATCGTTTTCTCTTAACGAGATTTCGTTTCGATTTAATTCACTTTATTTTGGGTAATTTTGGAACCTGGGCCAGACCTGATGACGCTGAACCTTGTGATTGCGACTGTTTTTCGGTTCAGGATACGATGCACTTTATCATGTTCTGCGGTCATTATATTGAGATTAGAAAAAGGTACTTGCTTCCTATTTTACGCACTCAGGGCTTTATTCAGGTAAAACCAGCTCTGCTGTTCTTGCAACTTCTTCCTAATATAAAAGTAGCCTTCGCTGTCGCTAGTTTTCTAGTGGCAGGAGCACGTTTGAATAAGTTCCAAATAAGGCATAGGCACTTTATCTGTGAAAAATGAACTTCCTCTCTTTTGTAATATACCCTTCTTTTTATTCTTTTTAAAATATTTATGTATGTTTTAAATGTACAAATTTAATTGTTTCTTTTTTTCTGATAATTGTATGCAAATTCAATGATCTGATGAAATGTTGTTATGTATTTTTTTGCTCGATCTTTTATGATTTTCAATAATCGAATAAAGATAATTGACTGACTGACTGACTGACTGAGTGGGTGTGTGACTACCTCTATGGATGAGTGAATGGGTATATGAGTATTGGTATGGGTATGTGAATGGGTATGTGAGTTGTTGTGTGGGTGTGTCAGTGGGTGTACAAGAGGGTCTATGGAGGTGTGAGTGGGTATGTGACACATTCTGTGGATGATGTCATCAGTGATGTCATTTGAGATGTCATCAGTGATGTCATCAGTGAAGTCACTGGACCAGATATATTTATATATATTTACTGAAAAAATCAAAGGATACAAGGGTGTTAGAGTTAGGAAATAGAATTTAAAAAACTAAGAAATTCACTGAAAAAAACAAAGGTTACAGGGATGTTATAGCTAGGCTCAGATTTCACTCGTACAAAACTATTGAAATTCATCAGTGCCCAAAGGTAACTTTAACTAGCGCCCTCGCCATACATTGCAACTCACCCCAAATATTACATCAGTAATTACATCTTGTATGACATCATTCATTATATAACTGTATCATTTGCAATGAAATTAGTGAAGAGAAAACTGTGCATGGCGGAGTTGCAAGCTATAGTTACCTTTGGGCACGAGTTAAAGTTTATTGAGATAAGTTTAACTATAACTGTTGAATTTCTATGGTTTTGTGCATGTAAAAGCTGAACCTAACTATAACGGCCCTTTAACATTTATTTTTTTCAGTGAATATATAAATTGTGGTAGAGATGTGCATGGTAAAGACACTTGTTGTAAAGGCACCCATGGTTAAGTTAGTCATGGTTACGTCTTACATACATCTGGACACGGTACTCTTCTGAGTCTTTCATCCCCTCTATGAGTCCAGGACATTTGGGCTAGGATCCTGATGTTCCTAACCTTCACCTGGGTCTCAGTGAAAGGACCTCCAAGGCTTCTTTTCCTTCTTGCCTCTTGCATCCTGCTGGTTGACCAGGTCACTGGGCACATGTTGGCCTTGCAGAAGGACCTTAAGTCTCCTTGGGATCAGCACCAAGAGAACCTATTGGATTCCATCTAAGTGTCGGAGGAGACTGCAAGAGATGTGCAGTGGTGATTGCTGAACTGCATTTGGACAAGAGTCAGACCCCTCTCCCTATCCCACCTAGAGCTAGCAGTCGCAACCAATTCATTGTTGCTGGGTTAGGAAGGTCGCCTGGGAGAGGTGGAGATTAAAAGACTCAGGTCTCCAGCAGAAATACCAGCTCCACATCAACTTGTTGGAGCTGCGTGTGATACACTTGGTACTGAGGGGCATATGTACAAGCCCCTATCGCCACAGGAATGTCACTTTTAGTGAAATTCTTTTGCCGATATGGGCTTTGTCTTATTTACAAGGCAGCATTAAGCCACTTAACTTGGCTTAACGCTGCCTTGTAAATAAGGCACCCTTTCACGCTATTCTTAGTGTGAAAGGGGCGGGCAATGGGTGTTGTGGTGGGTGTTCCACCGCAACACCCATTGATTTGGACACTGCCCCATATTTACAAGGGTGGCTTAAATATGGGGCAGTGCCAAAATTAGGACCAGGGAAAACCTGGTCTTACCCTGGTGAAACGAGGAGAAATGCTTTATTTCTCCTCATTTTTGCTGTTTCCATGTGTGCTGTGTTGTGCAGCATTCATAGAAACAGCAAAACGCCATTGTTTGTTTATGTGCAGGAAGGTGTCCCTTCCTGCACATAAACAATAATTTAAAAAAATTACGAGTTGCAACTTATATCTGTCTTAAGCAGCACACATGGAAGTTTTAATACGCCATTTCAGATTGTTTATCTGCACATAAACAATGCTTCCCCTCAACATAGGCACCCTTGCATTAGAGTGCAAGGGTGACTGCGTTGGTGCTAGACTGCTAAATGTATCGCCAGCGCAGGGAGGAAAGCAGGGCTGCACCGTATTCTTGTAAATAAGGTGCAGCCCTGCGTTTCAGAAGTGGCGGAGCCAACAAGGCTAACGCCATGCTCCATCATTTCTTTTGCAAATATGCCCCTGAAAGTGTTCCTCCCATCCTCCAAGAGAGAACTTGTGGAGTTTCTCACAGACAACACTACTGTGATGTTGTCTAGTGAATCACAAATAGTGGCTACACCCGGAGAACATTTGTTCTATCTTTTCACCACCGCAAATAGCTCTGTTTCCAAACATTTGGACCTTGGAGTTCCCAAGGCAGCTCTCACTAGGAGATGCCTTTTGTTGTTTATAATGTTCCCTCTTTTCTCATTTAATGGTTATTGGTCGGTAGTTGATCAACATGTTACATGTCTTTCCAGTCCCTAAGGATCTATTGCAATTTGTCAGGACCTTTCAAAAAGCTACATAACCTTCTCTGGTGCCTGTATTCCTACACTGTGCTGCAATAATAAGTGATCCCCCATACTTGCAAAAATTAAAAAAGAAGACACAATAGACGCTGTTGTTCCCTAGACTTACACCCCTTGCTTAGAAGAGTACTCATTTAGCAAATGATAATAACCCTACTTTCTTGAAATCAGAGCCTCCTGGGTTTCATGGAGACCAAACTGTTCTGGACATGTTGACCAACTACCAATCAATAATCATTAATTGAGAATACAGGGACCAATACTATCCTACAAATCTCTGCTTTGTTTTTAATATTTAAAATAGACACCAAGAATAAAAAAATAAAAGGAAAAGAGAGTCTAAGAATAATTTGAATCTTCACAATTCCTCACCAACCTTCCTAGACTTTGGTATCAATCAACAATTGGAGTCACCTAAGTTGAACATCTGTAACCCTTAAAGCTAAAAAAGATCTCTGCCAAAGAACCCACTTGAGGAGCCCATTGGGCATTTCAGTGTCGGCCCAACAGGGACTCTAGCCGGATGAGGAAGCATGCCACCTTTGGGTGGGTGAGAACTTCTGCTCCGTATAGCTTATGCTATCAGTGGGGTACATATGGGTCTAGACAGCTAATATATTAACTAGGATCTCAGAAGAACAACACACTTTATTGATATTGATATTACTTAGGAGAGTGTATACTGGACCAAAATTCCTCTAAGTCCTATTTGTTTATAGTGTGTTAGGAATGCACACATTTACAATGATAATAATTATTGCAAGACACCATAGGTAATCCCAGAGAGAATATATTTGTATTACTTTTAAGAAATGTATACATAATTGGATGTAAATGTGATTAGTAGGATGAGGGGTAAGTAATAGCACAAGGCATTATCCTAATTATTTAAAGATGGAAAAGCTAGTGACAGTACAGCATTTGGAGTTCGTTCACCAATCACCGTGCAGGTTTCATTAAGGCACAGAGTAATTAACCAATGTGATGCAGTCCAGAGTTGTCAGTCACATTATGAAGAGGTTGCTGCTGGTTGTGCTTGGACCTTCCACCAGAAGCAAATGTAGAGGAGTTGGTGGTGACTCCACTGGTGGTGGAGGAGAAATTGTGAGTGGTACTGATGGGTAGATAGGTCTTCCTGAAATAGGGCATCCGGTCAGTAGGCTGCTGCACTTTGCGTTGCTCACTCACAGTTGTCAACACCATCCTTCATCCATCTGCACCGGTTTGGACCCAGCTGGTCGCACACAAAAGGTGAAAGCATACAGAAAGAAAAACATAATTGTTAGCAGGCACTTTCATTGAAAACACTATCATTACCAACTCAATTGACAACACAAAGTGCAAGAAGGACTGCCATTGCAAAACTTGTGGGTGTCCAACCATTTATTTATGAGAGATTGCAAAGTGTTATCAACTGAACAACATGAAGGCATTAAAGCAATCATTCTTAAAAGAATACATAAAGAGCCTCTTGGCCTAGGGCGAGCAATGTCAAGTGGTTGCATATATGAATGAATTTGTTGAACAGTGCCTATCCCGTAACATATCTGTTTTAATCAAAGAAGTGCGGGGGGACATGGCAGTACATGCTGGAAAAGTGTTTCAATGGTAATGAATGAAAATCATGAGGGAACAAAGGTGTCACAAAAACCAGGATGGATGAATGTAGGCAGATTTTGAGGATAGCTAAACCCAGGAGAGCACTTTAGGTCATAGCCAGCTGTTAGTCCCAGGATTTGGTCAGTTACATAAGCAGGACACATGAACCACCTAATTTCTTATTAGAAAGGGCAGGAGACCTTCCTGTAGAAATCACCAACTTCCCCTTGATCAGAACATTGAGTCTACCTACAGGTCAATCCCCTTCCATCCCCTCTGAGATCAGTAAGTGTAAAAACACCGTGCACTAGCTCAGAGTTGCTGCACAGATTTCAAAGGTGACTTTGTAAACCAGCCTAGTGTTCAAAATACCACTTCGTATATAAAATCTGTTTTTCAAATCATTGGTCTCTGCTTCGAGGGCCATGGAGCAAGCTCGGTTAGTGCTGGAATTTTCATTTTTGCTGAGTTTTCAGTCGGAACGTCTCAGTTTGCAAACATTCTAGCCACAGTATTTGAAAAGAAGCTGAACATTAAGTTTATCTCACATATTCTGGGGAATGTGCTGAAAATCAAAAACCACAGCAAAACAGTTTTGAAATGGGCTGATGAACAAGAACCTTGGAAAGCAGCGACAGTGAGGAAATGGTGAAGTTGGAAGAGTGTCTGTGTAATGAGGAGGTTCTAGCACATTTAAGAGAGGGTTAGTTTATGAATCATTTATGTTTGAAAATAACTTTAAGGAGATGCCATACTATGAGAAAAGAGTTGCATGGTGCTTTTTGAGGGTTGTAAACTTTTCTTTATGTTTCATCATTGTGATGACTTATTAGGGCTACCTCACTTAAAGTTACATAAGAACCTAAAACCCTTAAATCATAGATGGTATTGATAAATCATAAGATAATGAATAACATTATAATGTAGACCCGACTAGATAAACCTAGTGTGTGTCATGTCTCTTCAAGCGAATGCAATGTTGCTTGATATGTATTGTTATATGGCTACAATGGTTCTGTCGGGGGAATACAATTACTTTGGGATATTCACAATATAAACACATTACATGTAACATGTATCCATGATTCAGGAAGAGAAAAGAACAACATCCAAACAAAAGTTTCAATCAATATTTTAAGAAGTAACAAATAAATTGGGCTACAATGGTATAATTGAAAGAAATGTGAGAAAGGGGTGACATGTAGAAATAAATACAGACAATACACTTAATACACTTAGTATAACAAATAAAGTAATAGTTGGGAATGTGCGATTTTTGGTAAAGTCCATTTGATTGATCACATACGCCTCCTGTTCATAGGCTTTTGAACTGAGGCGTTGCGTAGACTCTTAGTGTGCGTCGACGTTTCGACCCTATGTAAGGCGCAAAATTATTAATGAGCGTCACGGCGGGTCTTCTTCGGGATGGAGGGGTATATGTAGCCCTGCGCAAGAGTCATTAATCACTGCGCGTGCGTTATGCTTCTATCTCCAAAAACGGGGTTGATTTATATTTGACCTCAAAAGAGACACGAGTCGTAGAGGTCTTGGCAAGTGTCCAATTAATTAATTCTTTCAGCCAGTCAGGTGATTTACACGATCTGCTGAAAATGACATCTCTCCAGCTCTCAGTGCGAAGCGATACTGTATTGGCATCTTCAGGACCCCAATAAATGAAGGTCTCATATAGAACCTCCCTTTCTTGTCAAATTCCACAGCTCTCCCATATTCCAGGCTGACAGGATCTTTCTGAATTAACTTCTCAATTCTGAAACATGTCGAGTTTCTTCATCTCACTGCTCCACAACCAGGGAAACTGATTGGACTTGTGTAAGGACACTTCTGGCATGATTGCTAATGCTAACATGAGGCTTCCTTACACCATTGATGGCATCAGTGGCCCCATCTTCATTCCATCAACAATCTCCAATTTGTTGCTGATGGACGAGGGTAGGGGCAAGGTGTGAAAAGTGCAGACAGTAAATGGGGTCTCTGAGATGATTATTACATCTGTTCTTTATCACCCCTGGAGCAGGGGCAGCAGGGGCAGAGAGTAAGTCTCATTAAAGGGCAAGCAGAGGCAGCACTTGTTATTCCTGATTACCCTTATTTAAGTCCATGCCCCTTGATTATATGACCTGGAGACAGATAAAACAAGTATTGGGAATGGAAGAGAAGAGGATAAAGAGTTTGACTCAAAGGAAACTCAGAAGAGTGGAGGGAAAGGGGTCAGAGAATGAAGGAAATGAAAGGATGAGATGGATCTTGAAATATTTGCCACTGCATTTCCATACACAAATATTTTTTTTAAAAGAGGGAAATAGTAGTGTGCTGGAAAAAAGGCCATTAGGGAAATATGTGTGTGTCAGCAGCAGCAGACAAGCAGAGGCTATAAATATTAAGCTCAAGTGTGGACTTTCCTGAAAAGAACAACAGAGATAAGAAGCTCTAGTCATCAACTGCAATAACCAAGATGTCTCCACTTCATCTTTTATTCGTGGCCATTCTTGTAATAAATCTGGTAATGGGCATCACCTCTAACACTTTCATAGTGGCTGTGATTTCTACTCAGTGGGCTGGAAGCAGACACCAGCCACCAACAAGTGATCTCCTCCTGCTGTTCCTTGGGCTGACCAATGTATTTCTGCAAGGTACCACATCATCTGACCACCTTCTCCGTTTGCTTCAGAAAGATTTGTTCAACAAAGACAGTGTTTGGAAAACCCTCTTAATCATCAGTCCATTTTTGTATTTCTCGAGTTTCTGGATCAATGCCTGGATCTGCGTCTTCTATTGCACCAAGATCGTCAACTTCGCCCATCCCCTGAGCCTTCGCCTAAAAATTGGGATCACTGCCATGCTTCCGTGGCTTGTGCTGTTGTCTGTGCTTGCATCCTTAACCGTCAATGTCTCAGGTATCTGGAGTTTTGGAGAAATGGTTGGAGATAATTCTACTGCGACAAACACCACCTCTAGCAGCACCGGGGATGGCATTAACCTTTCCCACAAGCTCTTGATGTTCATCACAGGATGCTTTTTGCCACAGATCATGATTGTAATCACTGCTGTGCTGATCCTAACCTCACTTTACAGACACACGAGACGCATGCAGCAAAACAGTACCGGGTTTAACGGTGGACCCAGCATGGAAGCCCACACCAGGGCAGCAAAAACCATCCTATCCTTGGTAATCCTTTATGCCTGTTTTACCCTTGCTTCAATGTTGGGCGTAAAAGATGATAACTGGTTTACAGAGTCGGCTATTTACTATGTTTATGTGTTCATAGGTGTTTCCTATCCCTCCCTTAACTCCCTAATTCTCATATTTGGTAACCCGAAATTGAAGGAAACAGCAAAAAAATGTGTTTGCTCCACTCTGGGTTTTGACAAATTCAATGAACAGAGAAGATGAACACGAATCAGTTTGTATGCACATCGCATACCAGAAATTAATTATTTTTAAGAGCAATTTTGACATGGAGCTCAGTGTTAAACCAGATGGAGCAAACCAATCCTCCCAACTTTCTTGCTCAGAATGACCAGCTTTGCCCTGTGCTAGAGTTGTTTTAATCACAAAACCACATTAAATTAGAAGGGAATGTGTATTGTCCATATTATATAGCTGTTTGTTTCTCTTAAACCACATTAATATCACTAGAAACAGAAATACTATTTTTTACCATTTTCCATATGCTACTCTTGTTCATATCTCTGTAACCACATTAGATTAACGAGAAGAAGGGCATATTTTGTTGGCCATACGCTAAAATTGGTTTGTTTTCAAAATTGCAAAAATAGATGAATCAATAGGCTAGATTCTGTTATGTTTCTGAGATTAAGAGTAAGATCCAGGTTTCACCTCTGTAAATCTTGCACAACTTCCTTTCCAGACATTTATCCAAATACAAGAATCTATGGGGCATATTATCAACAGATTGCGATAATTATCGCAAAGCACACTTAGCGTGTTTTTTATTATCGCCGGCTATTGCTGGATTCCATCGCCGTGGTAGCGTGGTATTAATAACACTTTGCTCCAAGGCGATATGAAATCCAGCCATAGCCGTGAGAACATGCTTTATCGTGAGAAAACAAGGGATACATTTCCTGCGATACTGGAAACCTTGCTAATAGGCAGGTTTGGACTTAGCCTTGCAATCCACCTCCCATATAGAAGATGGCTAAGTCGTATTTTTAGCAGGAGTTAAAAATCTGCGATGAAGGGGGCTTAGCGCGGTTTTCATTCCCGCATCGCGGGTCCGGTGCAGCCTTGTTAGTAACCCAAAGCTGCCTTAGCGAGTGTTTGTCATGGAGTTGCATGAAGGAACGCCCACTTTGTATGTCATTAGTGATAAATATCGCTGACATGCAAAGTGGCAAAAAAAACGGCTGCTAACTCTAGGTAACAAGCGCTAATGCTTGTTAGTGATTCCTTGTTAATAGTGTGGTAGAAAAATCGCCGCTTTTTCGGCGATATATGCCGAAAAAGCTGCAATACTTCTCTTGATAATATGCCCCTATATCCTTTGCACACCAACAGCCAGATTATGACTTTGGCAGATAGGATACTCATCACAAACATGATGACTATCCCATCCGCCATATTACAAGTCCATTATACTCAATGCCTTTGTGACGGAGTATCCCATCCGCCAAACTCTAAATTAGGCCCCAAGTTTTTGTATATCCAGAACCCCTGGAGCTCCAGACTTATCATAAAACAAGGTATGCAATATTGATGTCGATATGAATGTAGGTATAATTATTCCTATAAGAAACAAGACTTCAATGAGTTGTGTAGTTAGATTAGCATGGTGGGTCTTCAGATTGACTGTTTTTTTCCATGTATTTATTGTGACGTGATGTATTATGTTCAAATCTGTTTTCTTTACGTTCGACTACTTATAAATATGGTATTTAATGCATTCAATAATTATGAGAGGAGTTAAATACCTCGACCCTCATTAAACATGAGCAGGTCAAACTGGCCACATTTTGACAGGAAAATGCATGCAGCATTAAGCACCAAACTCTACATATTATTCCTCACAAACTCATAATAGGTGCGATTTATCGCACCCTATAAATAATGTAGCTGTGGTATTGTTATTTATGAGATGCGATAAATAACATCTAACCTCGTAATCAGGGGCTTAATATTGTATTTATTAGCGGCAATATAACATTCCTCTAGTCAGGTTTGCAGCGTTTCCCATTGGTGCATGTAATTTATATTATTTGTGTAAAGATGGTGCTTTTGTGCCATTATTGGCCGGTATATTGCATGCAATCTATGTAATATATGCATTTTTTAATTAACTAGAAAAAGACACTCTCATATTGTCTTTATTGTAGGTTTGTTTGTATCACCAAACTGTCATTAAACGAACTAGATCCAGGAAGTCTTTTGTTCTCCGTGTCCTTGAGTTGTGTTCACCCAAACTCAGAGCCCGTGGGGGTCTTGGAAGCTAAATGTTCTCCGTGGCTTCAGCTCTTGAAGAATGCCCCTAAGTGACAGGCTCGAGTCCCAGGAAGGTGCAATTTATTTGTCAAAAGTCAATAAAAGTTGCAGTTGAAGTAGGCAACAATTTGTTTCAACGCCAGGAGAGTATCGGGTTGTGCTGTGCTGTATACTGATGGACATAACGAAGAGAGCAACAAATCACTGGAAAAAGGGGGGCCACATTCTGCCTGGCACTCCTGTTTGCAGAGCACCTTCACCATGGGGAACCCTCAGTGACTGACAAGGGACACTGTCCATCCAAGCTCCAGACATGCGAAGGGAAGCTCAGATCTGCCACGCTTGGGGGTCTCTACTCAGCCGGGCAGAAACGGAGAGGGCTGTTCATGTTTCGGATGATGATAACATATGTTTGTATTTGTCTTGTATGACGCCATGTTACCTGCTGACAATAAAACCATGAGTAAATACTTTTCTTTATTTATTTCCCTCTACGTTTGTTCAAGTGTTTCTGATTGGGGAGTTTTGTAGAGTATAAATACTGTTTGGTTGTTAGAGAGGGGGTCGGAGTGCAGGCAGGTATTCCTCCGCCTGATCCTTGACAGGCGTAGCACTCAGTTGATGGTGAGTCTAAAACGTTCAGTTTTCCGAAGTGTAATAAAGTTCTAAAGACAATAATGTTTCTGTTAATTCACAATCAATGTGAGGTGTAGCGAAAGCAGTGCCATTGAACCTTTGACACCCCTCCCATAACACCACATTGACCACCCTTTTGCCTCCCCGCAGTGTACCTTTCATTACCAATCACTGCTGGACTGGGTATTTCACCAGCAGAGGAGCAGGGGAGGAATGCAGGCCTGAGCAGCCCCCTGTGGCGCAGTGGGGCCCCCAACTATTCAAGGCCCCCCTAGACATTCAGGGGGGCAATCAGCCCAACTCTAATGAGTATGCACTCAGGGGCCTCTGTTCACATTCTGTAAGGGGGGTCATCATTTTGTGTTACCCTACTGCAGAATAGTTCCACAGAACCCGATATGACTGGAGGCTGATTTCAGCTCCCACTGGGGTTGGCTACAGCTGTCCTGCTCTTAAAAGTTTTAAACTCAACTATTAGGTAAGTTTGAATAATGTAAAGCGGGATGAGGTGGTCTAGCCGAGGGTCTTTCCTCTAAGGGTTCACATGGAGTGAATGTGTCGTTAGTTATCTGTAATCTTCATTATCCTGATTAAGGTCCTCCTGGTCCCAGTCCTTTCATTAGTGAGGCTATCCCGCCTCCCAACAGGCCTTTGAAACACTAGTCCAGTTTTAATTTTTATCATATAAACCCCTCCCACCCTCCGCCATCCCTGTTTTTTTTTGCCTGTCCTATACAAAGGACATTTCCCATTCAAACTGAGCTTGGGTTGAGGTGTTGGCAGCCAATCAGATGTCAGCATGGGGACTGTCATATCTTCGAAGAATCCGCGTCCCTAGATATACAATTTTTTTTCTCCAATAATATCTGTAAAACTACTGAATGTATTTACACCAAATAACAAAAAGTACTCTTTATGGACCAAGAACTTGCTTTCTGGCATATTTGGTGTATAACTGTCCAGCGGTTAGAGCTGTCTGCGTGTTCAAAATTCCTAAGGGAATTAACATGGAAAAGACACTTTTTGACCACGCTCTTTTTCCTGGCCCCTGCATGGCTGATCGTCCTGAAACATTCAATGCACAACAAGATTCACTGGAGAACCTTACTAAGAAGATTTCATGAAGATTTGCCAAACTGAGCCAAAGATATAGGCAGTCAAAAAATGCTTTGCCTATGTAGACATAGTCCTAACTATAACTACTTACTAGTGTCCGCCAGTGGGTAAAAAATATCTATCTATCGACTTATGTATATGTGTGTGTGTGTGTATATATATATATATATTTGTTTGCCCGAGTAAAGAAATAAATCTTTACAACTTACCTCTCGCGAGTGACTCTTTATTCAGGAACATTATCCTGGGATTATGGAGCAATAAAGGAATACACACACATGTGATTGAGGCACCCGCCTGTGAGTGCACCGGACTAAAGGTGGCGTTCAGGAGCTGAATATATAAAAGCTAATAAGGAATTGATGTTGGAGATGCCCTGTACAATAATCGATTTGTATCAAGCATGGTGCACTTTACTTAAAAGTAAAAAAATACATATGCTCCTTTTTTCAAATGCCTTGATATGGCTATAATTGGATTGGATAATAAGAGCTGAAATATGCAGTAAAGAGAATTGTAGTTTTAAGGCATTGTAATTTATTGTGCACAAATACGATAATGTACAATAGGTGCACATATATAGAACAATTGTGAATGTTTTATATTCAACCTATTGTCTCTGTTTTTATCAAATTTGTAAAACAGACAAATGTACGCAAAGTATTTTTTCTATTGCTGTTAGTGCTGACCACGTCACAGAAAGCATCACTTTCCCTTTAAATTTCAGTTTCTGTGAGCCGTATGTCATGTGATCAAGGACACCGTTTGTGTCCGAAACGCGTCAGAGGCAGCACCCTTTATCCAATAAATTGATTATTTTGGCACCAGCTATATCGAGCGTCCATGTTCCTGTGGGTGCGCGACTGCACTTGGGATTTTTGTCTGTTGATATATATATATATATATATATATATATATATATATATATATATATATATATATATATATAACGTCCATCTTTTGCTGGCTGTGCGCGTTGCTCCAGAACAAGAGGGCGTGCCGGTAGCCAGTGCCTGCAAAACTGGCAATATGTCCAAACCAATACTCACTCCAAAGACGAATGAGCCCGACACAGCAAGAGCTTTGCAAGTTGATTTAATCAATCAGGAGGCATACAGTGGTAAGTTATGAAACCCCAAGGCAGACGCGTTTCAGCAGTAAGCTTTCATCAGTGCCAGTCTCATAGTGAAAGTCGTCACGCCCGTACGTTGTTCAAATACAGACGCTGTAGATCTAATTGGTTCACCTCTTCATTAAAGGGACAGTGACTCATCACGTGCTCCGCCGCCTGCCTCACTCTCGGCCTCGCTGGAAACGAATCGTCCTATCTGCAGGTGAAAGCCCATTCAGTAATATGGCCTCTCTGCACCCAGTGGTGCCCCAAAAATTGTTGGCTGCAGAAAAAACACCATCGCTGCAGCAGGCATTCCGTAGGTAGTATCAAGCAAAGTCTCTTATCAGTATTGAATAATACTCCTCTTTCCCCCAGGCAATAATCACTGCCACAAAGCCATATTCCACCGGGGGGGGCGACGCGCTTGTGTTGCACACAAAACGTCCATCTTTTGCTGGCTGTGCGCGTTGCTCCAGAACAAGAGGGCGTGCCGGTAGCCAGTGCCTGCAAAACTGCCAATATGTCCAAACCAATACTCACTCCAAAGACGAATGAGCCCGACACAGCAAGAGCTTTGCAAGTTGATTTAATCAATCAGGAGGCATACAGTGGTAAGTTATGAAACCCCAAGGCAGACGCTTTTCAGCAGTAAGCTTTCATCAGTGCCAGTCTCATAGTGAAAGTCGTCACGCCCGTACGTTGTTCAAATACAGACGCTGTAGATCTAATTGGTTCACCTCTTCATTAAAGGGACAGTGACTCATCACGTGCTCCGCCGCCTGCCTCACTCTCGGCCTCGCTGGAAACGAATCGTCCTATCTGCAGGTGAAAGCACATTCAGTAATATGGCCTCTCTGCACCCAGTGGTGCCCCAAAAATTGTTGGCTGCAGAAAAAACACCATCGCTGCAGCAGGCATTCCGTAGGTAGTATCAAGCAAAGTCTCTTATCAGTATTGAATAATACTCCTCTTTCCCCCAGGCAATAATCACTGCCACAATGCCATATTCCACCGGGGGGGGCGACGGGCTTGTGTCGCACACAAAACGTCCATCTTTTGCTGGCTGTGCGCGTTGCTCCAGAACAAGAGGGCGTGCCGGTAGCCAGTGCCTGCAAAACTGGCAATATGTCCAAACCAATACTCACTCCAAAGACGAATGAGCCCGACACAGCAAGAGCTTTGCCAGTTGATTTAATCAATCAGGAGGCATACAGTGGTAAGTTTTGAAACCCCAAGGCAGACGCGTTTCAGCAGTAAGCTTTCATCAGTGCCAGTCTCATAGTGAAAGTCGTCACGCCCGTACGTTGTTCAAATACAGACGCTGTAGATCTAATTGGTTCACCTCTTCATTAAAGGGACAGTGACTCATCACGTGCTCCGCCGCCTGCCTCACTCTCGGCCTCGCTGGAAACGAATCGTCCTATCTGCAGGTGAAAGCACATTCAGTAATATGGCCTCTCTGCACCCAGTGGCGCCCCAAAAATTGTTGGCTGCAGAAAAAACACCATCGCTGCAGCAGGCATTCCGTAGGTAGTATCAAGCAAAGTCTCTTATCAGTATTGAATAATACTCCTCTTTCCCCCAGGCAATAATCACTGCCACAATGCCATATTCCACCGGGGGGGGCGACGCGCTTGTGTTGCACACAAAACGTCCATCTTTTGCTGGCTGTGCGCGTTGCTCCAGAACAAGAGGGCGTGCCGGTAGCCAGTGCCTGCAAAACTGGCAATATGTCCAAACCAATACTCACTCCAAAGACGAATGAGCCCGACACAGCAAGAGCTTTGCCAGTTGATTTAATCAATCAGGAGGCATACAGTGGTAAGTTTTGAAACCCCAAGGCAGACGCGTTTCAGCAGTAAGCTTTCATCAGTGCCAGTCTCATAGTGAAAGTCGTCATGCCCGTACGTTGTTCAAATACAGACGCTGTAGATCTAATTGGTTCACCTCTTCATTAAAGGGACAGTGACTCATCACGTGCTCCGCCGCCTGCCTCACTCTCGGCCTCGCTGGAAACGAATCGTCCTATCTGCAGGTGAAAGCACATTCAGTAATATGGCCTCTCTGCACCCAGTGGCGCCCCAAAAATTGTTGGCTGCAGAAAAAACACCATCGCTGCAGCAGGCATTCCGTAGGTAGTATCAAGCAAAGTCTCTTATCAGTATTGAATAATACTCCTCTTTCCCCCAGGCAATAATCACTGCCACAATGCCATATTCCACCGGGGGGGGCGACGCGCTTGTGTTGCACACAAAACGTCCATCTTTTGCTGGCTGTGCGCGTTGCTCCAGAACAAGAGGGCGTGCCGGTAGCCAGTGCCTGCAAAACTGGCAATATGTCCAAACCAATACTCACTCCAAAGACGAATGAGCCCGACACAGCAAGAGCTTTGCAAGTTGATTTAATCAATCAGGAGGCATACAGTGGTAAGTTATGAAACCCCAAGGCAGACGCGTTTCAGCAGTAAGCTTTCATCAGTGCCAGTCTCATAGTGAAAGTCGTCACGCCCGTACGTTGTTCAAATACAGACGCTGTAGATCTAATTGGTTCACCTCTTCATTAAAGGGACAGTGACTCATCACGTGCTCCGCCGCTTGCCTCACTCTCGGCCTCGCTGGAAACGAATCGTCCTATCTGCAGGTGAAAGCCCATTCAGTAATATGGCCTCACTGCACCCAGTGGCGCCCCAAAAATTGTTGGCTGCAGAAAAAACACCATCGCTGCAGCAGGCATTCCGTAGGTAGTATCAAGCAAAGTCTCTTATCAGTATTGAATAATACTCCTCTTTCCCCCAGGCAATAATCACTGCCACAATGCCATATTCCACCGGGGGGGGCGACGCGCTTGTGTTGCACACAAAACGTCCATCTTTTGCTGGCTGTGCGCATTGCTCCAGAAAAAGAGGGCGTGCCGGTAGCCAGTGCCTGCAAAACTGGCAATATGTCCAAACCAATACTCACTCCAAAGACGAATGAGCCCGACACAGCAAGAGCTGTGCAAGTTGATTTAATCAATCAGGAGGCATACAGTGGTAAGTTATGAAACCCCAAGGCAGACGCGTTTCAGCAGTAAGCTTTCATCAGTGCCAGTCTCATAGTGAAAGTCGTCACGCCCGTACGTTGTTCAAATACAGACGCTGTAGATCTAATTGGTTCACCTCTTCATTAAAGGGACAGTGACTCATCACGTGCTCCCCCGCCTGCCTCACTCTCGGCCTCACTGGAAACGAATCGTCCTATCTGCAGGTGAAAGCCCATTCAGTAATATGGCCTCTCTGCACCCAGTGGTGCCCCAAAAATTGTTGGCTGCAGAAAAAACACCATCGCTGCAGCAGGCATTCCGTAGGTAGTATCAAGCAAAGTCTCTTATCAGTATTGAATAATACTCCTCTTTCCCCCAGGCAATAATCACTGCCACAATGCCATATTCCACCGGGGGGGGCGACGCGCTTGTGTTGCACACAAAACGTCCATCTTTTGCTGGCTGTGCGCGTTGCTCCAGAACAAGAGGGCGTGCCGGTAGCCAGTGCCTGCAAAACTGGCAATATGTCCAAACCAATACTCACTCCAAAGACGAATGAGCCCGACACAGCAAGAGCTTTGCAAGTTGATTTAATCAATCAGGAGGCATACAGTGGTAAGTTATGAAACCCCAAGGCAGACGCGTTTCAGCAGTAAGCTTTCATCAGTGCCAGTCTCATAGTGTAAGTCGTCACGCCCGTACGTTGTTCAAATACAGACGCTGTAGATCTAATTGGTTCACCTCTTCATTAAAGGGACAGTGACTCATCACGTGCTCCGCCGCCTGCCTCACTCTCGGCCTCGCTGGAAACTAATCGTCCTATCTGCAGGTGAAAGCCCATTCAGTAATATGGCCTCTCTGCACCCAGTGGCGCCCCAAAAATTGTTGGCTGCAGAAAAAACACCATCGCTGCAGCAGGCATTCCGTAGGTAGTATCAAGCAAAATCTCTTATCAGTATTGAATAATACTCCTCTTTCCCCCAGGCAATAATCACTGCCACAATGCCATATTCCACCGGGGGGGGGGGCGACGCGCTTGTGTTGCACACAAAACGTCCATCTTTTGCTGGCTGTGCGCGTTGCTCCAGAACAAGAGGGCGTGCCGGTAGCCAGTGCCTGCAAAACTGGCAATATGTCCAAACCAATACTCACTCCAAAGACGAATGAGCCCGACACAGCAAGAGCTTTGCAAGTTGATTTAATCAATCAGGAGGCATACAGTGGTAAGTTATGAAACCCCAAGGCAGACGCGTTTCAGCAGTAAGCTTTCATCAGTGCCAGTCTCATAGTGAAAGTCGTCACGCCCGTACGTTGTTCAAAGACAGACGCTGTAGATCTAATTGGTTCACCTCTTCATTAAAGGGACAGTGACTCATCACGTGCTCCCCCGCCTGCCTCACTCTCGGCCTCGCTGGAAACGAATCGTCCTATCTGCAGGGGAAAGCCCATTCAGTAATATGGCCTCTCTGCACCCAGTGGTGCCCCAAAAATTGTTGGCTGCAGAAAAAACACCATCGCTGCAGCAGGCATTCCGTAGGTAGTATCAAGCAAAGTCTCTTATCAGTATTGAATAATACTCCTCTTTCCCCCAGGCAATAATCACTGCCACAATGCCATATTCCACCGGGGGGGGCGACGTGCTTGTGTTGCACACAAAACATCCATCTTTTGCTGGCTGTGCGCGTTGCTCCAGAACAAGAGGGCGTGCCGGTAGCCAGTGCCTGCAAAACTGGCAATATGTCCAAACCAATACTCACTCCAAAGACGAATGAGCCCGACACAGCAAGAGCTTTGCAAGTTGATTTAATCAATCAGGAGGCATACAGTGGTAAGTTATGAAACCACAAGGCAGACGCGTTTCAGCAGTAAGCTTTCATCATTGCCAGTCTCATAGTGAAAGTCGTCACACCCGTACGTTGTTCAAATACAGACGCTGTAGATCTAATTGGTTCACCTCTTCATTAAAGGGACAGTGACTCATCACGTGCTCCGCCGCCTGCCTCACTCTCGGCCTCGCTGGAAACGAATCGTCCTATCTGCAGGTGAAAGCCCATTCAGTAATATGGCCTCTCTGCACCCAGTGGCGCCCCAAAAATTGTTGGCTGCAGAAAAAACACCATCGCTGCAGCAGGCATTCCGTAGGTAGTATCAAGCAAAGTCTCTTATCAGTATTGAATAATACTCCTCTTTCCCCCAGGCAATAATCACTGCCACAATGCCATATTCCACCGGGGGAGGGGCGACGCGCTTGTGTTGCACACAAAACGTCCATCTTTTGCTGGCTTTGCGCGTTGCTCCAGAACAAGAGGGCGTGCCGGTAGCCAGTGCCTGCAAAACTGGCAATATGTCCAAACCAATACTCACTCCAAAGACGAATGAGCCCGACACAGCAAGAGCTTTGCAAGTTGATTTAATCAATCAGGAGGCATACAGTGGTAAGTTATGAAACCCCAAGGCAGACGCGTTTCAGCAGTAAGCTTTCATCAGTGCCAGTCTCATAGTGAAAGTCGTCACGCCCGTACGTTGTTCAAATACAGACGCTGTAGATCTAATTGGTTCACCTCTTCATTAAAGGGACAGTGACTCATCACGTGGTCCGCCGCCTCCTTCACTCTCGGCCTCGCTGGAAACGAATCGTCCTATCTGCAGGTGAAAGCCCATTCAGTAATATGGCCTCTCTGCACCCAGTGGCGCCCCAAAAATTGTTGGCTGCAGAAAAAACACCATCGCTGCAGCAGGCATTCCGTAGGTAGTATCAAGCAAAGTCTCTTATCAGTATTGAATAATACTCCTCTTTCCCCCAGGCAATAATCACTGCCACAATGCCATATTCCACCGGGGGGGGGGTGACGCGCTTGTGTTGCACACAAAACGTCCATCTTTTGCTGGCTGTGCGCGTTGCTCCAGAACAAGAGGGCGTGCCGGTAGCCAGTGCCTGCAAAACTGGCAATATGTCCAAACCAATACTCACTCCAAAGACGAATGAGCCCGACACAGCAAGAGCTTTGCAAGTTGATTTAATCAATCAGGAGGCATACAGTGGTAAGTTATGAAACCCCAAGGCAGACGCGTTTCAGCAGTAAGCTTTCATCAGTGCCAGTCTCATAGTGAAAGTCGTCACGCCCGTACGTTGTTCAAATACAGACGCTGTAGATCTAATTGGTTCACCTCTTCATTAAAGGGACAGTGACTCATCACGTGCTCCGCCGCCTGCCTCACTCTCGGCCTCGCTGGAAACGAATCGTCCTATCTGCAGATGAAAGCCCATTCAGTAATATGGAGCAACGCGCACAGCGGTACAGCGAGGTTATTAACCTCGGTTGGGCGGGATGCATTGCCAGACCTGCCCCCGCCTAATGGAACACCGAGCACAAAGGCTGAGATGGTTCTGGGGACCAGAGGAAGCAACTTAATTTTAATTCACAGGGGATTGAACTTTTACGCAATGCTAATCATCTTGCCTTCCGCCCAAGAATGCTGACATTGTACAGTACTCCATGCATCACTTACCTGGTAGCCACAAGGTGCATCCTGGGAATCATGGTCCACAAGAAATGCGTGAACTGTGAAGGGTGAGCATATCATCAAAGGGGCGGAACGGACTTTCACCAATCGTAGTGGGGCAAGATGGTATTTAAAACGCACAGCGCAAAGCCTCCTGCAATATCCTGGCGCTGATGAAGGCCGGAACAGGCCGAAATGCATTTGCCAACAATTGAATAAAGGAAGTTTCCACTGTTCCCCTACGGGCTTCTGCTCTTTCTTTGGGAGGAGTTTTGGTGATATATATATAAATATATATATATGTATATATATATATAAGTTTATATATATATATATTCAATGAAAAAACCAAAGGTTTCACACATGTTATAGTTAGCTGGACATTTCACTCGTAAAAAACCAATGAAATTCCCCCGTTATAGTTAGTTCAGCTAACTATAACTCGCGCGCCCGCAATGCACTACTGATGACGTCACATATTATATCACTCATGACATGGTCAGTGACATCACTCATGACATCACTGATGACATCTCAAATGACATCACTGATGACATCATCCAGTGAATGTGTGTTTTTCTGAAAATTAAATATGTTTTATATATGTATATCTCAAGGTCGATGGAAGAATAAATGGATATATAAGTGTCTAAATTGATGATTTGTTTCTGAAAAATTGATTGTATAACTGACTGATTAAGTGTATCTTTTTGAATACATGGCTTAGTGAGTAATGTTTAAATGTGTAAATACCTGTATCAGTCTCTCACTTTGTATATAAGTGGCTGCATGGGTTGGTGAGTAGCTACATGAGTGTCTATATAGGTTAATAGTTGGTTTTTTGAGTATCAGTATGAGTGTCTGAGTGTCTTCATGGTGCGGTGGGGGGTATTACATAGTGCATAGATGCATGAATGAGTGACTCACTGTTTGTATGTGTTGAAGACAGCATGTGTGCAGGACTGTATGGGTGGATGAGTGTGTGCATGGGTGTGTTAGTGAGTGAATGACTGTCTCAATAGTGTCTTCATAAGTAACTACATATGTTTTAAACTAGTATATGTGACTATTGGTGTTTATAAGTGAGTATATGTGAGAGTGAGAGATTGGAAGAGTTCCTGTATGAATAAGTATGTGTTTCTATAAGTGATTGTTAAAAAGACTAAGTATGTGTAAGTTTCTGTAAAAGTAAGTGTGCTGGTGTGTGTATAACTGTATATGCAAGTAAATGGATGTTTGATTCTTTATTAGCATGAGTGACTATGTGTGAGTAACTCTATGGATGAGTGGGATTGTGTTACAGGATGTTTAGGTGTATGAGTACATATGATGTGTGAGTACATGTATGAGTGACTGTATAGGATTGTTGGTGGATGAGTGGATGTGTATGTGGATCTTAGAATTACTGAATAGGTTGTTGTAACTGTTATTGGTATGTCCATTGTTTTGAAAAGTTTAGTCTCTATTTTTGAATGTTTGTATCAAAGGTTATATTAGGGTGAGAGTAGGTCTACCACTCTGTCACAAGGATAATGTCATCAGTGATGTCATTTGAGATGTCATCAGTGATGTCATGAGTGATGTCACTGACCATGTCATGAGTGATGTAATATGTGACGTCATCAGTAGTGCATTGCGGGCGCGCGAGTTATAGTTAGCTGAACTAACTATAACGGGGGAATTTCATTGGTTTTTTACGAGTGAAATGTCCAGCTAACTATAACATGTGTGAAACCTTTGGTTTTTTCATTGAATTTCTAAGGTTTTTTAAATGCTAATTCCTAACTTTAACGTGTGTGAAACCCATGGTTTTTTCAGTGAATTTCAAAGGTTTTTTAAATGCTAATTCCTAACTATAACGTGTGTGAAACCCATGGTTTTTTCAGTGAATTTGCAAGGTTTTTTAAATGCTAATTTTTTTTTTTTTCTTCTTTTTTTTTTACATATTTTTATTTTAATTTTCTATCCTTTTTTAAAGACTATGGTTAAATTTTTTAAATTCTACAATATGTTTTTTTTAACATATTTTATAAAATAAATAGGTAAAATTTATTAGCAATACATTTTTTCCTTTTTTTTAAATTTTTTTTTAGTACGCGTACCGTAAGCTTACGGTAAGCGTACGGTTTACGCAATGTTCGTAATTTATCTACGCTGTTTGCGTATAGTTACGCAATTTGCGTAGCCGCGCGTACTCCGCGTGGGGCGCGTACGCGTGTACGCTACACGCGCACGTTACGCGGAAGTGTCGGGGAGTGACTGTTATGCGCATGCGCGCAAGCGCGTGTCTTTTTTACGCGCATGCGTACTTTTGCCGTAAGCGTACGGTAGGTCATGTGATCATGAAACACAACTTTTGATTGGTTGAAACTACTTTCAGTTCTAGAACTCTCCTACACCACACCCATTCCCCTCATTTCTGCTTGTGATCCCTTAGGAGAAGGAGCTGGGTTGTCTTTGTGATACGATGGCAGAACAGCAGATCTCTTCTGAGAGTGAGGCTAGCAGCACTACCTTGAGGAAGAGAGCGAGGAAACAAAAGACCTCTTACGTATGGGAGTATTTTACTTTTCCAGAAGGCCAGCAAAAGGTAAATGCACCCTTAGTGACTTGCAAGCTGTGTAAGCGTGTACTTTCAAGAGGTAATCCTGACAGGAAGTATTCCTTTGGGAATCACACCATGATGAGACACCTTAAGGATGTACACAGAAGGACACATGCTCGACTTACTGAAGGTAACCCTTCAGTAAGTCAACCAAGCACATCCACAGCAGCTCAGCCTGGACCATCATCTGCAGAGCCGAGTCCTTCTTCTGCAGGTCAGGTGAGCCCTTTATCTGTGGGGGGGAGCATCTCCTTTTTCTGGTCCTCTGGAAATTAACCCTCGGTTTGCGAGGGTTGAAGTACGGTGCGCCAATTGTCACGATCTAATTACTTATAGGCAGACCAGTATGTCCCTAGTGAACAATAAAATAGATCAGCACACTTGTCGTACCGTCTAATATTCCCATTCTTTCTTTCCTCTGTCCCTGCATGAACACAACGGCTCTTTTAAGAGCCAACCTTACCTTTCATCTATTTTTTATATATGTTTTTAAAAACTTTTTTTATTTTTTATTTTTACCGTACGCGTACGGTACGCGTAATTTTTTTTTTTTTTAAAAACACTAAAAAATCAATTATCACATTACAAGGTCCTTGAGAGACTACAATTAAAAACTGCAAATGTGATTATAGAGAAGTGGAAAAAAGGGACCATGACATTATTGACTTACCATACCCACTCAAAAAAAGATTTATTCATTTAATTTTTTTTTAATTGCTTTTAAAATGGTTCTAGTTTTCGAAAATTTTCTATCTCAATCTGAAAAAAAAGAAAAAAAGTATTAATATTTAAGAAAACATTTAATATTACAGTACACATTTTTACATATTTTTCAAAAAATATTTTTGCCTTTTTTTTGCTGTTTTCAGAAAATATTGCATTTCACTATAAATTGTGAAAGCAATTGCATTCATCATTTAACAGCAGGCAAAAAAAAAATAACAATCTCAAATATTGTTTTTAAAAAAGCCCACAATCTCTTTTTGCATAAACATAACTTTATAGAAATGCATAATATTCTTAAAAAATATCATCTAATATCAATACTTATTTCTTTAAAATACCGTCTGATATTTTTGTTTCAGAAGTATAATCACAATAATATATGTCAAATAACTCCACAATACATCTGGTTCCATTTCCTTTAGGCCAAATAGTAATTTTAAAATTCTTTTTTTGTTTAATTTCCAATGGTAATCCAATAAAAAACAAAAGTTTAAATTGTACAGATGTCACCGATTCTCTGTAACATTTTGGTTTCCGAAAGATTAATTAATAATTAAATAAGTCCACAATAGAATTGTTTACTTTTCCGCATGGCCAAATAGTAATTTTAAAAATCTTTTTAGAAAAAATTTCCAATGGCAATCCAATAACATTCCAAAATTTAAATTATGCAGATGTTACCGATTTTTTCTAAATTTTTGGTTTTCCAAAGTTTCCTTAAAAAATGGAAAAAATCCACATTACAATTGGTTACCTTTCCATTAGGCCAAATGATAATTTGTTAAATCTTTTTATTTGTAAATTCCAAATGGTAATCCAATAAAATGGTAAAATTGTTTTGTCCAGATGTTGTCAAATCTCTCTAAAATTTAGGTTTCAGGAAGATTAGATAGGAATTTGCTAAATCAAAAGGCAAACGTTGCTTAAAAATCAATTGGGAATCATTACACAGTGTCCAGCCTTTTTCACATTTAAGATAAACTGTGTAATGACCAGAAGTTACAGTAGGTCCATCATGGAAAATTATTGCAACTGTTACAAAAGTTTTTCCTGAAATTGATAATTGCTGTCCTGTGAACTTTTTTATTAAAGTATCCAATTTTGAACCATCAGCTCTACATCGTTGCATCATTAAAATTACATACTGTCTGTATTCCTTTAAAATTAATGTTGAAAACATGTCAGATTTACACACACCGCATTGCATGCTATGATTAGCATCTTTAACTAATTTAGCAAAAGTGACTGTTTTACTCTCTGGCAATGTTAAATAAATAAACCTTTCAGAATCAACATTAGAGCCACATATATTATAACAGTTTTCACAACTATGTTCCCATTTATAAGAGAGACCAAATAAATTTTCAATGTTAACCCCTTCTTCTTCCAGTACCTGAAGAAAATAAATCAAGAATTCCTGTGCGTCTTGCTGTACATTTTGAGAAAACTGTGTTCGTCCTGAACATACATCTAAAACTTTTCTAATTTCAGTAGCACTTTCTATTTGAGTTTTATCATTACTCAGCTTTTCAAAAAGGAGACTCAGCACAGTACAGAATCTTTTTCCCTGATTTACTATTATCTGATCTTGCAAACTTTCCAGATAAAATGCAACATTCAGCACTACATTAGCGTAGCAGTTGACACCAGAGCTATTTTCAAAATAACATCCTACAACCTGTTCTTCATTTTCCTTATTCTTTTTGCTTGCAATTACATCACTCCTCTTTTTTTTCCTCCTCTCTACATCTTCATTACAGATATTCTCATTTCTCCTTTTACGAGAAACTACACGTTTCTCCAACACAGGATACTGACCTAAATGAGGAGCATAGCTTCTTCTTAATCTATTATACTCCTTTACACAATTTGTATCAGCACTAACTTTTGAATCATCAAAGTCTATCATGAATAAACCTGATAATGTTTTCACTCGTGACAAAGCAACATATGCCATACCTTCTTTGAACACAGTTGAACCAATGTTCACAAATGCACAATCTACAGTCAATCCTTGAGACTTGTGAATAGTTACAGCATATGCTAGCGAAAACGGAAACTGCTTCCTACGTACATATAAGTCTTTCACAAGCATGAAACGAACTGTACAACGACAAATGTCTTTAACTTCTTCTATCTGATCAAATTTTATTTTTAAACATTCAATTCCATCTTTTTTCTGATAATTAATAAAACCCACAACTCTTCCCATAGCTCCATTAACTAAACCTTTTTCAACATCCAAATTTCTCCTTAAAAATACTCTACAGTTCATGCAAACATATAGATTTTTTTGTAATCCAGCTGTTTTGGAAATCTTCTTCTCTAGTGAATCCAATTTATTTTTCAGTGTGCCTGTTAATGTGACAGTAATTCTTCAATCCTCAATTTTGTCCACTGCTTCCAATTTCCTGATATCTTCCTTTTCCAATTTCAAAAGCTCCTCATTGAATATTGAGCCTTCACGTAGAGTTGGCATTAAGCAGATGACACTTTTGTTTTCTGCAATGTTCTTGTATATCTTCTCTGCAACTATTTCTTCCTTTGGAAATAAATTATGTAGCAGCCGAGTCTGTAATGCTTTTTTGCCAGCTTCTGTGAGTAGTCCAATCCTGATATCTTTCAGAATACTTCCATATTCTTCATCGTTTGCTTGCCTCATATTAGTTGTAAGTTCCTTGTACTCAAAGAAGGACCAAATATTTGTATTACCGATGCTTCCCAATGACTTCTTCGTGTCTTCATGTGTCACAGTATTAAACACTGGTTGTCCTTTAACTGGAGTAAGTTGCAAAAGATCTCCAAAAACTATGACGTGTTTTCCTCCAAATAACACGTCATAGTCTGACTTCAGAATTTGCTGCATTCTTAAATGCACAAAGGCAAGCATTAAGTTCGATACCATGCTCACCTCATCAATAATGAGAACTTGCATCTTCTTCAATACTCTTGAAACTTCCAAGCATGCTTCTCCAGTTAGCTTGTGGTATTGTATTTTGTTCTCATGCTCCACTGGTAACATTAGCAAACGATGTAAAGTGATTCCTTTTATGTTATATGCTGCTAACCCAGTTGGAGCAGTAACCACACAAGACAAAGTAGAATCCGTTTTTTGCTGTAGGTAGCTTCTGATGACTTTTATTAGGAAACTTTTTCCAGTTCCAGCTTGTCCGCTTACATACATCCTGATTGGATGAAATGATGTGCATGAGCACTCTTTTTTTTTCATGTAGAAATCCGTGATCAATTTTGTTTCTGATCTCTTCATAAATTTGTTGCTGCTCTTCGTTCAGTTGTCTTTCCAAATTTTGTAAGTCTATAAATTCTCCTTGAGCTTGATTCATAGCCGTTTCCACTTCATTCATGGCTATTGATGCTTCATTTTCAACGATTGGTTGTCCTAGGGGATCTTGACTGAGTGTTCCTGAACTTTGGCTGTCCTGAGAACTGTCTCTAGCTATTTCTGCTGCAATTGTAGTTTCCTGTTCAATTTCTTCATTTAACATTTGCAGATAAGTTGTGAATGTATTGCATTGTATGCTGTCTTTGCAAGCATTAAAAGAATCTTCATAGCTTTGAAATTCTTCCAGTAGTTCATCCTCTGTACGCCATGGTTTAAACAGCTGTAAAAGAGCCAAGTAGTAAAATTCCTTTTTGTCAGTAGTGTCGCAACTCAGCTTCCGGTGATTTATCAAACTTCCTTTTGTTTGCTTCACCAAACATCCTTCCTCACCAATGACTTTATATTTTCCATTGTTGATGTCTTCTGCGGCTTTCTGTGAATAAATGTAGTTCTGCAGCACTTCATAGAGACACATGTTCTCCAGATGATGACTTCTCTTTGGGTAATATGTGTCCAACATGTTTGATTTCAAAATATCTGTACTTTCTGGGTCATTCTCTGCTAAATATTCAATTTCTCCAACAGATTTCAGTACCCGATTTCTCATTGCTGGAAGGCCTAAACTTGCCCAAATTATTCTTCTTGATTTCGAGTAGAGACTTGCAGAAGATAACCTATCTGAACATTCGTAGGATCCAATTTCTCGATGCGATAACATCTTCAAACTGAAACTGTACAGCTTCTTACTGACAGTTTTCTCGTGAGAAATCTCTTCCCACATTTCCTTCAATTCTGTTTTTTCTGATTTCGTAATGTAAGACGTTACATATCGAGCAACAGCAATGGAATTGTCAGCTACATACTGTATATCCATGTTAGCGTTCCACATGGATAAAATCACTGGGTTGTAGTCATTTATATTTTTTGATTCTTCTTTTCTTTTAAGGTTGTAGGTATTCTTAGGTGATTTTCTTGTGATAGTATGTCTCACAGATGACATAAAACTGTTAACTCTTCCATTTGAAAGAACAGGTCTAGGAAATCCAAATCGACATTTAGTGTAGTATTTATCTTTGCTCTTGTATTTCCGTCGACAGTATTTTCCACACCGATGACTTTGGAAACGTAAAACTTGCTCCTTTAACTTTTTCTCTTCTGTGCTTTTTGGTATAGCACATGTTGCATATTCTTCAATGTAAGATAACACTGCTTCATCAGTATCTGTTCCAAACTTTGGGGCATCCTTGATCCACAACAGCATATGAATATGAGGAGCACCTCTTGCCTGGTACTCTTTTCTCCAAAAGAAATCCACTACTTCTCCTAGAGGTGGATTTTTTTTATGGCAGATGAAGGACATCATAGCCTCAAATCTATGATTGAAATATCTGCAAACGTTAACCGGATCCAATGAGCACAGTTCTCCTGCTGTCTTGTATTCGATGTTTTTAATGTTTGAATTTGCCTCTCGTAGAAAATCCAGTAAATCATCCCAAGCGTACTCGGCACAGCTTAGGGTAAGGAACCATGTTGGAGTTCCTAAATTCCGTAACATGCATTTTAATTCACCATGGCGTCGGTACCAATATTCATTTGTCCCACGCTGACAAGCCATCAGATTGATCAGTTGTGTTTCCAAATGATCATCTCGGTGCTGCACTTTCTCCATAAAATCCTTAGCAGACACATTTTGTAAATGTACTCCACTTTTTAAAATGTGATTTACTGCATAAGACAGTGCAGACAAGTCGCTTTCAAATAAAAGATGGAACAAATAAGGAATACTTTGTCGAAATTTGGGATCTTCAGCATATAGTCTTGTAGTCCGATACTCAGAAGCTGGAATCTGTTCTGGACGTTCATCGTATCGTCCTCCTTTTCCTTTAGGAAACAGCTGGGGAAAACATCGAGCTTCCAAGCTCTCCTCCCATACACTCACGGGAGTTCCTTTTGCTTTCTTCATCTGAAACAGATCAATATTTTCTCCCATAACTTCTTTTGAATGAAGAGGATGTATGCTAAAATGTTCATAAATTTCTTCTTCCTTTGACTTGTCCACTTTTTCAATTTGTCCAGTTGGTGTTTCTGTGTCTTCTTGTAAATCTTCTTCTTCTTCTTCTTCTATATAAATTGATTCATACCATTTGTTATTCCTTTTCAAATACAAATTTGCTGTTTGTACTTTCCGTACATCTACCAGCTCCTGCCAAATCTTCTTATTCTTTGTAGGTACACCATTAACCAGAATAATTAATGGTTCATTTTCCAAAGTATCCGCATCAATAGTTTCCATATTTTTTTTCAAATCCAAGGGCAAATACACCACTCTACCTTTTAAACCTCTCAGTAAATCTGAAGGAGGTAATTTACCAGTTTTGGGCTCCATACGTACTATGGTCTGGAACGGATGAACACATTGAATGAGTATAGACTCATATGTATTTAATTCAGAAAGTTCAGCAGGAATAGCATCCAATTCTAAATTATTATGTACAGCTCTGGTCGGCATTCTATTTTCCTCTAACTTGTTGTAACAGTATTTACAAATACACTGAACTTCACCCAATTCAAAACAATTTTCAAGAAATATATATGTGGCAAAATCCTTCCACTTATAATTATCTTCATTTTCACTCTTTCTGTAGAGATCAACATACCTGGTTTGTTTTCTATAATGAGTTCTGCGGCAACAAATACAAGTAATATTTGGTCTTTCATTAGAGATTATTGCAAATTTTGTTATGTGATCATTAAATGTCTTACTTACAGAGGGTTCTACATTTTCTTCCACTTCTTCCTCATTTACTGTGTCCTTCTCTGCACTGTTTTGTTCAGGACCAAAGTAACAAAACTGAATTTCATCAACAACCTTCTCTACATCTGATACCGTTCCACGGAACAGAGCCCTATTCAATTCATCTAACTTTATTGCTGGACTTTTAGCAAAATACAACCGTCTCACAAACTTTCTCATTTCAGTATGATGAACAGCCAGCATCCTAAAATGATGGAAAACACTATTACACACTTTTCTAGATAGACAAGCCAGAGAATGACCCTGCAAACCAGTATTCTCTCTCACTCTGCATGGATCTAGACTTTGAAGCACCTTAATCTTCTGTTTCACACTTTTTTTGCTATATTCTCTTAGAAACTCACAAAATTTATCAATAGATTCCTGACGCACAGTGCAAATACTACTACAATTCCAAGTGTACACTGGGGCTTTAGGACGTCTCCCCATAGCCTCATCCGCCATCACTTGTACCTCATCTCTTGGAACCATTATCTCCTTCTCCATTATGCAACCATTTTTCACTTCATAAGCACGACCTCTGGTGTCAACTGCATGCAGCAAACTATTACTTTGAAAATAACTCTCTTCATTAAAAAAAGGTTCACTACTTGAACTATGCATCCATTTTCCTAAAAACACTTTACAAAAGTTTGTTCTGTTCACTACTCTTTTCCTTTTGCTATGTGATTTCAGTACATTAACCATTTTGTCTAATGTACGCATCCTATTCAAAATTAAAATGAATAGTTTCCTTTTTAATTCTAATGCCTTTGCTGCAATGGCTTCAATTTCTTTTTTTCTCTTATAAAACTTTGCCTTTTGCTTATATTTCTTCACATCCTTTATCAAATTGGACATAACTCTCCTCTGAAACATTTTTCTACGTATCTCTTTAAACGCTGTTTTTCTGTTTAAGTTTATCTTTTTAGTTGCAGAAGGTATATTTGCATTAACTAAATTCTCAATTTTTTCCTGTCCTTTTCGATTGAAATCATTCTTTCCAGTACAGACATTTTGTACATTTTTCCTTTTTTTGAATATATTCCTTAGAAAATCTTTTGTTTGCTTACCAGAAGATTTTTTGTTCTTCCCAACATGAGCATCTTCAACTAACTTAGGTCCTCCAGTTGTCTTCAAATATAGGTTTTTTTTGTGGTCTTTTTTTACTCTGGATTTTGTAGGCATCTTACATTTTGTTCACTGCTCTTCAGCAATACCTGAAAAAAACTTAAAAAAAATTCCTTTATTTTATTTAAATATATTACTACATTTGTTTTCACATTAGTCACAAAACGAAATTTCTTAGCCAATTTGAAAGCACACTTACTGCTCTTTTTTTTGGCAAGTGATAAACACTTTTACAGACTGACACATTATGAATCCACTTTTCAGATTTTTTAAAAAGCACATGTCCAAACTGCTTTTTCAGACCATCGCCATTTGTAACCTGGGTGTCTGCCTACACTCCAGCAAGGGCAACCAGCCTTAGTGATGCTGAATGTATTTGCATTACTGACTGAAACCTCAAACCCCACTCGCTTGTGAATACTGTGCATGATTCCACATGGTAAGCAGCTGGGTGTGTGCTAAGAGTCAGCTTCTGCACCAAAAAATGGCTCCCTCTTTCCATCTATTGCAACTGTGAAATCACCAGAGCAATACGCAATAAATCTCTGCCTGTAATTCCTATTTGCACACAGAGTCATGTTTTCACATTAGTCACAAAACGAAATTTCTTTGCCAATTTGAAAGCACACTTACTGCTCTTTTTTTTGGCAAGTGATAAATACTTTTACAGACTGACACATTATGAATCCACTTTTCAGATTTTTTAAAAAGCACATGTCCAAACTGCTTTTTCAGACCAGCACCATTTGTAACCTGGGTGTCTGCCTACACTCCAGCAAGGGCAACCAGCCTTAGTGATGCTGAATGTATTTGCATTACTGAGTCCAACCTCAAACCCCACTCGCTTGTGAATACTGTGCATGATTCCACATGGTAAGTAGCTGGCTGTGTGCTAAGAGTCTGCTTCTGCACCAAAAAATGGCTCCCCCTTTCCATCTAATGCAACTGTGAAATCACCAGAGCAATACGCAATAAATCTCTGCCTGTAATTCCTATTTGCACACAGAGTCATGTTTTCACATTAGTCACAAAACGAAAATTCTTTGCCAATTTGAAAGCACACTTACTGCTCTTTTTTTTGGCAAGTGATAAACACTTTTACAGACTGACACATTATGAATCCACTTTTCAGATTTTTTAAAAAGCACATGTCCAAACTGCTTTTTCAGACCAGCACCATTTGTAACCTGGGTGTCTGCCTACACTCCAGCAAGGGCAACCAGCCTTAGTGATGCTGAATGTATTTGCATTACTGACTGAAACCTCAAACCCCACTCGCTTGTGAATACTGTGCATGATTCCACATGGTAAGCAGCTACCTGTGTGCTAAGAGTCAGCTTCTGCACCAAAAAATGGCTCCCCCTTTCCATCTAATGCAACTGTGAAATCACCAGAGCAATACGCAATAAATCTCTGCCTGTAATTCCTATTTGCACACAGAGTCATGTTTTCACATTAGTCACAAAACGAAATTTCTTTGCCAATTTGAAAGCACACTTACTGCTCTTTTTTTTGGCAAGTGATAAACACTTTTACAGACTGACACATTATGAATCCACTTTTCTGATTTTTTAAAAAGCACATGTCCAAACTGCTTTTTCAGACCAGCACCATTTGTAACCTGGGTGTCTGCCTACACTCCAGCAAGGGCAACCAGCCTTAGTGATGCTGAATGTATTTGCATTACTGACTGAAACCTCAAACCCCACTCGCTTGTGAATACTGTGCATGATTCCACATGGTAAGCAGCTACCTGTGTGCTAAGAGTCAGCTTCTGCACCAAAAAATGGCTCCCCCTTTCCATCTAATGCAACTGTGAAATCACCAGAGCAATACGCAATAAATCTCTGCCTGTAATTCCTATTTGCACACAGAGTCATGTTTTCACATTAGTCACAAAACGAAATTTCTTTGCCAATTTGAAAGCACACTTACTGCTCTTTTTTTTGGCAAGTGATAAACACTTTTACAGACTGACACATTATGAATCCACTTTTCAGATTTTTTAAAAAGCACATGTCCAAACTGCTTTTTCAGACCAGCACCATTTGTAACCTGGGTGTCTGCCTACACTCCAGCAAGGGCAACCAGCCTTAGTGATGCTGAATGTATTTGCATTACTGACTGAAACCTCAAACCCCACTCGCTTGTGAATACTGTGCATGATTCCACATGGTAAGTAGCTGGCTGTGTGCTAAGAGTCAGCTTCTGCACCAAAAAATGGCTCCCCCTTTCCATCTAATGCAACTGTGAAATAACCAGAGCAATACGCAATAAATCTCTGCCTGTAATTCCTATTTGCACACAGAGTCATGTTTTCACATTAGTCACAAAACGAAATTTCTTTGCCAATTTGAAAGCACACTTACTGCTCTTTTTTTTGGCAAGTGATAAACACTTTTACAGACTGACACATTATGAATCCACTTTTCAGATTTTTTAAAAAGCACATGTCCAAACTGCTTTTTCAGACCATCACCATTTGTAACCTGGGTGTCTGCCTACACTCCAGCAAGGGCAACCAGCCTTAGTGATGCTGAATGTATTTGCATTACTGACTGAAACCTCAAACCCCACTCGCTTGTGAATACTGTGCATGATTCCACATGGTAAGCAGCTGGGTGTGTGCTAAGAGTCAGCTTCTGCACCAAAAAATGGCTCCCTCTTTCCATCTAATGCAACTGTGAAATCACCAGAGCAATACGCAATAAATCTCTGCCTGTAATTCCTATTTGCACACAGAGTCATGTTTTCACATTAGTCACAAAACGAAATTTCTTTGCCAATTTGAAAGCACACTTACTGCTCTTTTTTTTGGCAAGTGATAAATACTTTTACAGACTGACACATTATGAATCCACTTTTCAGATTTTTTAAAAAGCACATGTCCAAACTGCTTTTTCAGACCAGCACCATTTGTAACCTGGGTGTCTGCCTACACTCCAGCAAGGGCAACCAGCCTTAGTGATGCTGAATGTATTTGCATTACTGAGTCCAACCTCAAACCCCACTCGCTTGTGAATACTGTGCATGATTCCACATGGTAAGCAGCTACCTGTGTGCTAAGAGTCAGCTTCTGCACCAAAAAATGGCTCCCCCTTTCCATCTAATGCAACTGTGAAATCACCAGAGCAATACGCAATAAATCTCTGCCTGTAATTCCTATTTGCACACAGAGTCATGTTTTCACATTAGTCACAAAACGAAATTTCTTTGCCAATTTGAAAGCACACTTACTGCTCTTTTTTTTGGCAAGTGATAAACACTTTTACAGACTGACACATTATGAATCCACTTTTCTGATTTTTTAAAAAGCACATGTCCAAACTGCTTTTTCAGACCAGCACCATTTGTAACCTGGGTGTCTGCCTACACTCCAGCAAGGGCAACCAGCCTTAGTGATGCTGAATGTATTTGCATTACTGACTGAAACCTCAAACCCCACTCGCTTGTGAATACTGTGCATGATTCCACATGGTAAGCAGCTACCTGTGTGCTAAGAGTCAGCTTCTGCACCAAAAAATGGCTCCCCCTTTCCATCTAATGCAACTGTGAAATCACCAGAGCAATACGCAATAAATCTCTGCCTGTAATTCCTATTTGCACACAGAGTCATGTTTTCACATTAGTCACAAAACGAAATTTCTTTGCCAATTTGAAAGCACACTTACTGCTCTTTTTTTTGGCAAGTGATAAACACTTTTACAGACTGACACATTATGAATCCACTTTTCAGATTTTTTAAAAAGCACATGTCCAAACTGCTTTTTCAGACCAGCACCATTTGTAACCTGGGTGTCTGCCTACACTCCAGCAAGGGCAACCAGCCTTAGTGATGCTGAATGTATTTGCATTACTGACTGAAACCTCAAACCCCACTCGCTTGTGAATACTGTGCATGATTCCACATGGTAAGTAGCTGGCTGTGTGCTAAGAGTCAGCTTCTGCACCAAAAAATGGCTCCCCCTTTCCATCTAATGCAACTGTGAAATAACCAGAGCAATACGCAATAAATCTCTGCCTGTAATTCCTATTTGCACACAGAGTCATGTTTTCACATTAGTCACAAAACGAAATTTCTTTGCCAATTTGAAAGCACACTTACTGCTCTTTTTTTTGGCAAGTGATAAACACTTTTACAGACTGACACATTATGAATCCACTTTTCAGATTTTTTAAAAAGCACATGTCCAAACTGCTTTTTCAGACCAGCACCATTTGTAACCTGGGTGTCTGCCTACACTCCAGCAAGGGCAACCAGCCTTAGTGATGCTGAATGTATTTGCATTACTGACTGAAACCTCAAACCCCACTCGCTTGTGAATACTGTGCATGATTCCACATGGTAAGTAGCTGGCTGTGTGCTAAGAGTCAGCTTCTGCACCAAAAAGTGGCTCCCCCTTTCCATCTAATGCAACTGTGAAATCACCAGAGCAATACGCAATAAATCTCTGCCTGTAATTCCTATTTGCACACAGAGTCATGTTTTCACATTAGTCACAAAACGAAATTTCTTTGCCAATTTGAAAGCACACTTACTGCTCTTTTTTTGGCAAGTGATAAACACTTTTACAGACTGACACATTATGAATCCACTTTTCAGATTTTTTTAAAAGCACATGTCCAAACTGCTTTTTCAGACCAGCACCATTTGTAACCTGGGTGTCTGCCTACACTCCAGCAAGGGCAACCAGCCTTAGTGATGCTGAATGTATTTGCATTACTGACTGAAACCTCAAACCCCACTCGCTTGTGAATACTGTGCATGATTCCACATGGTAAGCAGCTACCTGTGTGCTAAGAGTCAGCTTCTGCACCAAAAAATGGCTCCCCCTTTCCATCTAATGCAACTGTGAAATCACCAGAGCAATACGCAATAAATCTCTGCCTGTAATTCCTATTTGCACACAGAGTCATGTTTTCACATTAGTCACAAAACGAAATTTCTTTGCCAATTTGAAAGCACACTTACTGCTCTTTTTTTTGGCAAGTGATAAACACTTTTACAGACTGACACATTATGAATCCACTTTTCAGATTTTTTAAAAAGCACATGTCCAAACTGCTTTTTCAGACCAGCACCATTTGTAACCTGGGTGTCTGCCTACACTCCAGCAAGGGCAACCAGCCTTAGTGATGCTGAATGTATTTGCATTACTGACTGAAACCTCAAACCCCACTCGCTTGTGAATACTGTGCATGATTCCACATGGTAAGCAGCTACCTGTGTGCTAAGAGTCAGCTTCTGCACCAAAAAATGGCTCCCCCTTTCCATCTAATGCAACTGTGAAATCACCAGAGCAATACGCAATAAATCTCTGCCTGTAATTCCTATTTGCACACAGAGTCATGTTTTCACATTAGTCACAAAACGAAATTTCTTTGCCAATTTGAAAGCACACTTACTGCTCTTTTTTTTGGCAAGTGATAAACACTTTTACAGACTGACACATTATGAATCCACTTTTCAGATTTTTTAAAAAGCACATGTCCAAACTGCTTTTTCAGACCAGCACCATTTGTAACCTGGGTGTCTGCCTACACTCCAGCAAGGGCAACCAGCCTTAGTGATGCTGAATGTATTTGCATTACTGACTGAAACCTCAAACCCCACTCGCTTGTGAATACTGTGCATGATTCCACATGGTAAGTAGCTGGCTGTGTGCTAAGAGTCAGCTTCTGCACCAAAAAATGGCTCCCCCTTTCCATCTAATGCAACTGTGAAATAACCAGAGCAATACGCAATAAATCTCAGCCTGTAATTCCTATTTGCACACAGAGTCATGTTTTCACATTAGTCACAAAACGAAATTTCTTTGCCAATTTGAAAGCACACTTACTGCTCTTTTTTTTGGCAAGTGATAAACACTTTTACAGACTGACACATTATGAATCCACTTTTCAGATTTTTTAAAAAGCACATGTCCAAACTGCTTTTTCAGACCAGCACCATTTGTAACCTGGGTGTCTGCCTACACTCCAGCAAGGGCAACCAGCCTTAGTGATGCTGAATGTATTTGCATTACTGACTGAAACCTCAAACCCCACTCGCTTGTGAATACTGTGCATGATTCCACATGGTAAGTAGCTGGCTGTGTGCTAAGAGTCAGCTTCTGCACCAAAAAATGGCTCCCCCTTTCCATCTAATGCAACTGTGAAATCACCAGAGCAATACGCAATAAATCTCTGCCTGTAATTCCTATTTGCACACAGAGTCATGTTTTCACATTAGTCACAAAACGAAATTTCTTTGCCAATTTGAAAGCACACTTACTGCTCTTTTTTTTGGCAAGTGATAAACACTTTTACAGACTGACACATTATGAATCCACTTTTCAGATTTTTTAAAAAGCACATGTCCAAACTGCTTTTTCAGACCAGCACCATTTGTAACCTGGGTGTCTGCCTACACTCCAGCAAGGGCAACCAGCCTTAGTGATGCTGAATGTATTTGCATTACTGACTGAAACCTCAAACCCCACTCACTTGTGAATACTGTGCATGATTCCACATGGTAAGCAGCTACCTGTGTGCTAAGAGTCAGCTTCTGCACCAAAAAATGGCTCCCCCTTTCCATCTAATGCAACTGTGAAATCACCAGAGCAATACGCAATAAATCTCTGCCTGTAATTCCTATTTGCACACAGAGTCATGTTTTCACATTAGTCACAAAACGAAATTTCTTTGCCAATTTGAAAGCACACTTACTGCTCTTTTTTTTGGCAAGTGATAAACACTTTTACAGACTGACACATTATGAATCCACTTTTCAGATTTTTTAAAAAGCACATGTCCAAACTGCTTTTTCAGACCACCACCATTTGTAACCTGGGTGTCTGCCTACACTCCAGCAAGGGCAACCAGCCTTAGTGATGCTGAATGTATTTGCATTACTGAGTCCAACCTCAAACCCCACTCGCTTGTGAATACTGTGCATGATTCCACATGGTAAGTAGCTGGCTGTGTGCTAAGAGTCAGCTTCTGCACCAAAAAATGGCTCCCCCTTTCCATCTAATGCAACTGTGAAATCACCAGAGCAATACGCAATAAATCTCTGCCTGTAATTCCTATTTGCACACAGAGTCATGTTTTCACATTAGTCACAAAACAAAATTTCTTTGCCAATTTGAAAGCACACTTACTGCTCTTTTTTTTGGCAAGTGATAAACACTTTTACAGACTGACACATTATGAATCCACTTTTCAGATTTTTTAAAAAGCACATGTCCAAACTGCTTTTTCAGACCACCACCATTTGTAACCTGGGTGTCTGCCTACACTCCAGCAAGGGCAACCAGCTTTAGTGATGCTGAATGTATTTGCATTACTGAGTCCAACCTCAAACCCTTAAACTATTCTTTTATTATACCAGTACACCTTAATTTATTGTGAAAACATAGTCCATATTATTTTACTTGTTCCTCACATTTAAATTTCTCCCAAAATAGAAAATAATAAACACAACTTCTACAAAAAGAATTGCATTTCTATTATTCATTTCTTAATTTACCATATACATCCCCTCTCAAACTCTAAACTCACCTTTAAAATTAGTTAGTTGTGAAAGAAATGTGGCACTCAAACAGCAGATTATCAGAGCCAGGATCTCTGTTCTTTACACCTCTCTCCTCTCAGCAGAACCAGATAATGGCAAACGTTCCCTCTCTTTTTCCACACATATACATGTTAGTTTCAAATCTCAGTGCTTGCCCCTTTTTTTAAAATGTAATCACAGATTTCTATTGGTTGAAAACCAACCCTTTTCCAAAAGTACCCTTCCCCCAACTTGACTTCTGCCTAGTACCCTTCCCCCAACTTGACTTTTGCCTGCTACCATAGCAACAGCTCATGGAACACTGCTGTGTGGAGTCAGGTCAGAAGTTCGCCAAACAATGTTTCAATTCCACAGAGCAAGAGTGCTTGACTTTTCAAACCTAACAGCAAATCCATAGTACTGTTCTTTGGTAACACATTTTTCTGTACCAATACAAAACATGCTTCTATTAATTTACACATACAGCCTAGTTTTTATTCTAGAATGGTATGAAACAGCCAATCAGTTCTTTTTTTTATGAAAAAAATATGTATGCCTCCATTTCCAAACTGTCTTTCTTTTCATATTGCCATTCTACTGAATTACACCTCCTGAGTGCATCCAGTTCTCCTTTGAAGATGTTCACAGTGTGGATTGTAGGGCACAGCTATGTCTTCTGGAGTGAAAAGTTTGCAGAGAAAACAGGTATGGTGAGAGACCTTGCTTTGCCAAATGTAGACATTAAATGGATTGGTCAGAGAGGGTTAAAGTGGCACCAATTGATGCCATTGGTGAAATCCTTCATGCACATCCAACACCCTGACCTCATAATAGTGCACTGTGGTGGCAATGACCTAGGCACTTTGACTGGGGTAGGTCTGGAAATGCTTATGAAGGACACCTTTGCACAACTGTTTTCACTTTTCCCTAAAACTGCCTTTGTGTTTTCTAACATATGCCAAAGGCAAAAATGGAACTGGTCCAATCATTTCTGTCCGCAGATTGACAAAGCAAGAAAGCACGTCAACAAATCTGTTTCTGCTTTCCTCCGTGACTATGGTATGGGTTCCATTTACCATAACAACTTGCGTTATGACATGCAAGACATTTATAGAGGAGATGGTGTGCACTTCAATGATGAAGGGAACAGAGTCTTCCTCTTGAACCTTAGACTCTGCATCGGTACTTGCTTGTAGGTACCACTAAAAAATCACTTCATAAACACAACGGCTCTTTTTAGAGCCCCCTAATATCTAAACACTTAAATCTGATTTTCATTTCTTTTTTTATTTCTTTTTTTTACCGTACGCTTACCGTACGCGTACCCCGTGATTTTTTTTAAAATCAATAAATGTTTTCTTTGTACTTTTCTGTCCTTCTTTGACCCCCTTACAAATGTTAGGGGGTCTGTAACTCTCCTCCTTGCCCCCTTTTCTTGTTATCACTCTTTTTTTTCTGAGTGAAACACACGAAATGGCGGCCGCCGCTTCCTGGTTTCGACCGATTCGAATGTTTACTAAGATCTAAGAGCCAATCAGAATCGCGCTCGCGCACGCCACCGTACGCGTACGGTAAGCGTACCGTAAGCGCACCGTAAGCTGGCTCAGATATATATATTGATTTAAAGGCTATTTTCTCAGAATCTACTGAACAGATTTACACCAAACCTACAAAAGGCACTTCCTTGACCTGAGGACTACCTCTCTGCCAAATTTCTAGTAATTCTGTTCAGCCTTTCGGGCTGTAGCCCTGTCTAAAGGTCCTATGGAAAAATGCATGGGAAAAACGCGTTTTGGGACCCCCCTTTTATCTCAGCCCCCGCTTGACGAATCCCCCCGAGACTTTCAGGGTAGGAGCGGAGCGTAGCGCCCCACCAATTTTGAAAAATTCGCGAGGATTCGTCGACCGGCGCAAAAGTTATTCAAAATAGAATGTTGCGGATTTCCTATGGAAACGTGGTCCTAACTATAACTACCTACTGGTGACCGCCAGTAGGTAATATATATATATATATATATACACATACATACCATTATACGAAGACGGGGGTATGAGCATTTGTTCCTCCCTTCCAGTACATCAAGTTTAGCCAATAGGGTGATTCCTTTTTATAACACAGAACAATAGTCCAGATTGGTTTGAATGAAGGTGGTTATTTATTTACATTGAAAAAAAACAACCGACATGTGGTCCGCCCTATGTGGCAAGTTGAGCCAGGGCTTTCTTAAGGCTCTGAAAGAAAAAATGCAATAAGTGCAAAGTGTTACAAGGCGATGAGCCCCCAGAGAGACAACAACTAGTGCTCAGGTGAAAAAATCAAAAAAATAAAAGTCTTAACATTTTTTTTTTATATCATTATATAAAAAAGCAGGAGCTGCTTCTGTAGCTCATATGTGAGAGGTGGTGATATGAACAGACCAGAGAAAATGCATAAACAATTAGAAAACTAAGAAAAAACAAGAAAAAAATTAAGAAGGGGTAATATGGAAACATTAGAGAAAGGAGCAAGGAAATATGCTGCAGGCAGCGGCTTAATCTCCAACATATTTATTTTAGTATTGTCGGAGCGTATAGGTGACATGAGTCTCGAGACAGTTGTTTGAATAAGTTAGAGAAAGACTCATACTGTTAATCACATAAAAGTTGTAGTTTTCAAACATAATTCATTATTGGGTGGATTCACGCAAGAAAATGACATGACTCGTGCAAGAGTTGTTTACATGGAAGAAAGTTACAATACCTAGTCATTATATTCAGCAAAGATTAGGTTAGAAGTTAAGTACATTCCAGTTTGCTTTCATTGATTTAAATGTCCATGGTCTAGAGGACAAAAGTTTTTTAAACAAATTTGAGGATCAAAAGACAAAGCAGTGCCACAATTATGTAGGAATACACAACCAATATGAAATATTGTTTTTGTCATACAAACAAAATTTATATAAAACTAGAATTAAATCCAATCATGTATATTCTAAAATATTCACATATAAATGAGGAAATGAACATAGCCATGTTACACCATAGAAAGGGAAAGGATTAAGGAGATAATGAGTGTGTATAATGCTAGACAAAATCATGTCAGGCTCTATTTGACAAAGAAGGCATAGGCTTGATATAGTATGGTATGCAGTTATCTGACTGGCGGGTCGCACTCACGGGTTGGGCGCATGACTTCATTAGGAGTGAAAATAATAATGAAAGGGAAAAGTAAATACATAAAATCCTGGGGGCAGCATGCAAGTATCGCATTCTAGTTTGTTGCAGATCAGGTAAAGCTGACTGTGTAAGGCAGAGCGGCAGGGACTACGGAGAGAAGAAGCGAAAAACCAAAAACCAACGGTGTTACAAAGAGAAACTTACAAGAAGTGTCCCAGTTCTATCAGTGGGCTCCAGTAGAGTCCCGGGGTAATCCTGTATGCGAGGCGTTCCGCGATGTCACAGCGTTTAGGAACCGCTGCTATCTTTAAATGGTAAAAAAGAATCAAAATGACCCGGAAGTGAATGGCCAGTGTCGCCAACATATTAAGAGAAGGAAAACACATAAATTCAAATGATCCTCTGAAAGCACATCTTAGGTACATGGCCTATTCGTTTAAATATGACTGCCAATTAGAGAGCGTTATTATGGACTAGCGAACATCGGAAAGAGCCAGGCGAGTTAACGCAAGTAACGTCAGTTCACTGAAACTGACGTAGGTAAAAAATAACAGTAGTACTAGCATGGCAATGCAGCTGGAGTCTAGCCAGCATGTTGGAATGGGTACACCTGTGTCCAAAAGAGCCGCAGAAGAGAATTTATTAAGTGTGGCTATAATAAAAGCAGAAACAGTATGCTATAAGAGGTCATCAAAAAGGGGACCAATTTTGGGTGTTAAAGTGACAGGCATATACAAAAGTGGCTGAAGCCATGGCGCTGGACGGCATACATGGATGCCATAACAACAGGGGATACAGGCAGGAGGGTATAGTAAACAGTTGTGACTAATACATTTTAGGCCCGGGCGTAGTAGCACTTTGCGAAGCTACGCAAAGTGCAGTTCGCACTAAGCGAGCTACGCGTAGCACTTCGCGAACTGCGTAGTACCTTGTTCGCACTGTGCCAGATGTCGTTTTCAATGATTGCACAGTGCGGACAAGCAACCGGCACTGTGCAATCATTGAAAATGGCATCTTGCACAGTGCGAGCTGTAGTTTTTTGCTGCTCGAGTAGATTTTTACTCGAGCGGCAGCTTTCTCAACGCGAACTGGTAGTTTCTCATCGCGAGCGGTCGCGATCATACGCGACCACTCGCAATGAGAAACCTGACCTCCTCGCGTTGGGAATCTCGCCGGAAGGTTTATTTTCCATGCTCGCGATCGCCAACTTGATGTTGCTGATCGCGAACAAGGAAAAAGTCTCGCCGGGATGTCATTTTGCTTGCTCGCGGTCGCCAACTTGACGTTGAGGACAGCGAGCAAGCAAAAAATGACCGCAGCACTACGCAACACTACGCTACGCGTGTTCGCACTGTGCTACGTGCAGTTCGCGTAGTGCGAAGTAGCGCGAACTTCGCAAACTACGCGAGCGTAGCGTAGTGCTTCGCCCAGGCTTACTAATAATCTCTATCACAAGATCAAATGTGGGCCAATTGCGGGCTATTGGCAGGTAAAGCTGCAAGGCAAAGCTGACATATAGAGTACAAATTTCAAATGACAACCTATATGGGTAAACGACAGATGGGGAAAAATGAAAAGATAGATGTCCTTCAGGGGCTTCATCTAGGAGCCCTATATGTTGTCTTTTGGTGATAAAGAGATCATATGGTTGTAATCATATTAACTGAAGATGTAAACAAAAAGAGAGAATATGGGAAAGGAGTCTAAAAAAGAAGCAATACAGTAAAAGGACCCGAACCCAAAGAACGCCCTTTATTGATAGTCAAACATGAAGAGACCAACACAATGTCCTGTATGAAAATGTGTTTTATAAACAGAATTCACAAGCTGAGTTTTGCAAGCAGTCTTTTAGAGCCAGTGATGCCATTCATGTTCTTCATTTAGTCCTTTTTCCACTGTATCCAGGCCAATGATCAGGGCACTTTCCTCTTTACAAAGGCGTAGTTCTAGGTTTCCACCTCGTTTGTGCTGTTTCAGTTTTTTGAGGCCAGTAAAGGAGAAGGTCTGTTAATGGCAGTGGTGTGCTTCAAAATGTTCCACTAAAGGTTGCCTGGTGTCTGTTTTTTGGATATTGCGATAGTGTTCTTGAATGCGAACTTTAAGTGGTCGCGTTGTACTACCAATATAATGTTTCCCAGAGGGAGAAGCAATGAGATAAATCACATTGGTGCTTTCACAGTTGATATAAGTCATTTATTTTGTATGGGTGGCCATTGACTGTGACTTCCTTTGTTCGCCCAGTTTGCATATGGAACAGTTCGAGCAAGTGTAAAAGCCTTTAAATGTAAATGTAAATTGATACTTGTATAGCGCACTACTCACCCGCAAGGGTCTCAAGGCGCTTGTACGAATACCGCTGTGGAACCCATCCTGGCTTTCCCTGTGAGGCGTCCACTCCTGGGCACCCCCAAGGTGGAGGCCAGGCATCCTTAGCGTTGTGGGGGCCGTTGTGGAGATTAAGCAAGCTATTGCCCAGAGTTGCAGAGTGGGACTCCATGATTGGAATGGCACCGAGGCGAGAATTATCAGGTCCGTGGAATTTTTGAGCCCAAGACCCGCCGAGGCGGGGAATTGAACCCTCGTCCAGGCTAGATCTTTGCATCAGGGTCTGCCGCTCTAATCATTGAGCCACACTTCTCCACCTCCACAACCTTTAGGTTGTTGCAGAAAAGTAGTAGGCTCTTGTTTAATTTCCAGGAAGGATGGGCATAGAATGTCCCTCAGGTTTTTGTTTCTGGAGAAGCTGTGTTGTGGTGTATCATGCAAAGCACGTGATACCGAGGGATTTTGATTCAGGAGTTGCCAATGATTTTTGAGAGTTTTCTGGACATATTGTTGTCCATTATTATATTGTGTAGTGAAGCGGATCACCAATTTGCGATCTTTTACATGATTATTGTGAAGCAGCAGTTGTTGTTCAGTTCCAGCAAAGCGTTTCTGAACTGCATTAAGTACTTGTTCTTTGTATAGACGCAGTTTCAGACGTTGGGTTATTTAATTAGAGTTCATGATATATTCCTCATTTGAGCTACAGTTCCTACGGGCTCGGCGATATTCTCCTACTGGAATGTTGACGATGGTATGATGTGGATGACTGCTTGATGCATGTAGGATGGAATTAGCAGAAGTAGGTTTTCTGTGAATTTTGGTATGCAATCTATTGTTCTCGATATAGATTGTTAGATCCAGATATTCAGTTTCAGTTTTTGAGATGGTGTATGTGATGTAAATTCCCCATCTATTAGGGGTAAGGGAATCAATGAACTGTTTCAGGAGTTCTTCGGGTCCTTGCCCAATAAGCAGAATATTATTGATGTACCTTCCCCACATAATAATGTTGCTGGTAAGGTTGTCTGTTCTTTCACCCCATAACCATTGGCGCTCCACCTCTCCCATTAGGAGGCAGGCATTTGGTGGTGCGAATTTTGCCCCAATGGCAGTGCCCTGGAGTTGTAAAAAATTGTTGTCATTGAAATGAAAGTAGTTGGTAAAGAGGCAAAGTTCAAGCATGTCCAGTATCATGTTGTTTCTGGCTCTGAAGTAGACTGATCTGGTTTGTAGGATTTCTCTTGTTGCTGCTATGCCATCCGGATATTTGATAGAAGTATAGAGGTTGGTGACATCAATTGAGGACAATACAAAGTCATCTTGCCAGACTATATTCTCTAGTTTTTGCAGAACATCTTAGGTATCTTTAATGAAGGAGGGGAGATCCCGCATGAAGGGTTGTAATTCAGCATCAATAAGGCCACCCACATTTGCACAAATCGATTCAATTCCTGCAATGATTGGTCTACCCTTGTGTGGTCTCCCTGGTTTGTGAACCTCGGGTAGCAAGTAGAACGTTGGGGTGACCTGATTGTCAATGTACAGTAGTTGTTTTTCTTCCAAGGTTAGGCATTCTTTTTCATACCCTGTATTAAGGAGTAGAAAGAGTTTTTCTTGAATGTCGGCTGTTCCTTTGCAATGTAAATAAATAACCACCTTCATTCAAACCAATCTGGACTATTGATCTGTGTTATAAAAAGGAATCCCCCTATTGGCTCAACTTGATTTTCTGGAAGGGAGGAACAAATGTTCATACCCCCGTCTTCACTTAACAATACGAGGCTGGAAAGGTCCAGAGCGTCAAACAAAGTTTCTCCAGCATCATAGGAATTATGATCCAGAATCAGGATCCCTGGACCTTTCTCTACTGCCCCGTGCCATATATACTCTCATACCCCTGCAATAATGTTTTGCTTATGCTAAAATATTCTTTTATGTCATATACCTTGTATGCCTTTCTTTATCTTTCTATAAAATGTATTAACATAAAGCAATAAGAAATAAAGTGTACACTCTACAAAAATTGTGAGCTTAACTAAATGTTCAGATTCAAGTATTATGATTATTATGCTTGCAGACTTTTAGGCTCTGACTGAAAACTCTGATAAACGCAGTTTTCCAAACAACCTGGGCTTGCTCAATGGAGCTAGAATCAAAGATCAATGCTTGAAAAACATATATTTTACAAAGTGGTATTTTTAACACAGAGCTGTTTGGATGGTACTCTTTGAAATTTGTGCAAGAGCACAGAGATAACAGAAGTTGTTTTTACCGTTTTTACTGCTTGCTGGCCTCAAAGGGCATGTGGAAATTGACCCATAGATAGTCATAATGTTCTGAATGAGTGTGAGAGAGAGAAAATGATCAGCAAAATACAACATGCCCATCAGCCCTTTGTTTATGATTAAGAAAGCCTAATGACCTCAGAGTCATATCTCAATAAGACTTACAAGGTGAATTAGAATCACTGATCCAACAGTAGTGTAACCACCAATGTCTCCACTCATCTGCAATTGTTACTGCTGGAATCCTTTACTGTAACAATTTATGCGGGTTTCAGCAACACAAATACAATTTTTTGTATTTTATTCTGTATAACTATTGATAGAACCTTGCATATCTGGCTTAAATTTTCAGATGGACATTGTTTGAGCCTTGAAGAAGTCCATGAAAATGGAAAGTCCATAAAATATTCACTGTCTTTCTTTTGTGAAGCAATATATATTTGTAATAAAATGTAAATTGTATACAAAGATACTAAGGGCCAGATAAACGACAGCGAAAATAGCGCAGCGCAAATTGCGAGTCCTTTGCGACACGCAATTATGAGAGGCACTATTTAGGATGTACAACAGTGTGTAACACACTGTTAGAAATTCCCAATGTGGTCACAAATAGAGAGGCTCATGAATATTAATGAGCCTCTCTCAATTTGCAACCCCATTGGGAATGGCCAGCCTCACAGGGATGGTCTCCTGCTGGGTTAAGCAGACCACCATTTCTGTGACTGCTTTAGAATAAAGCAGTTTTGTTTTTAAAATGCAGCCCGTTTTCCTTAAAGGAAAACGGGATGCATTTAAAAAAGAAAAAATTAAACGTTTTCGTTTCAGTTTTTTAAGGGCAGGCAGTGGACCCTGGGACCACTGTCTGCCCTTAAAAAATATTTTCCAATGCATTTGCAAAGTGGAAGTGGTCCGCTGGGGACCCCTTCCCTTTTGCGAACCCATTACCACTCTCTTAACCCCTTCGGTGCTCATGACGGAATGGTTCCGTCATGACCCACGGTTGAGCTGTGCTCATGACGGAACCATTCCGTCATGACCACGCCCGCGCAAGATTCCGCCAGCACAGCGGCGGAATCTGAGCAGCATCGAAGGGGTTAAAGAGGGTGGTAATTTGCGAGTTTTTTGCACCCGCAATTGCGGACACAAAACATCTGTACATAGGGTTGCGCACGCTATTAGGAAGGGCACGCCCCTTCCTAATAGCGAGTCGCAAAACCCTATTTTGCTAATCGCAAAAAATTGTGACATGCAAAATAGGGTTTGTACATACCCCATGCCATTTTTGCATGCGCAAACGGGTTCGCAAACCCATTTGCTCAAGCAAATATGACGGAACATCTGGGCCCTAAATCTCTATCAAACATGTTACATGCCAGAGTGCTTCTGTTTAACAATTAACTGTTTACTTTGACAAATGGAAGGATGAGTTGTAATTTTTATTGCCCACCACCAGTATTCAGTTTCTTGTTGCAGGCCAAGGTCACCTAGAACATGTGTGCTTTAACAGTTTTTTTTTTTAAGGAGCTCAAAGGTGTCTTATAAAATGCAAGATGAAAGTGAGGGAAGATTGTGACAGCTGTCAGCATCCGGGTGCTTGTCTTCAGCATCATCTACATGGAGAAAAATTACAAATATACGTTGTACAATCCTTGCCACCTTGAGAACGTCTGTACAAGGGACTAAGTATGTGTTGGCTGTCCAGCTGTAATTGACTATTTGGCAAAAATATATTCAGCACCAATCAAGAAAATAATCATTGCCTATCTTTTGTGAGAGAAAACATGTTATAATAAACTGTAAACTATATCTAAATATACTTAATCTCTTTTGAATTGTTTACATTGCAGAGTGGTCCATTGAAAAGAAACTTTTTGCATTTGCACATGGAAGAATGAATTGGAACATTTGTTACATGCCCCCAACATTTAGGTGCCGATCACGATCCGGTAAAAAAATTCCCCGTACGACTCGTATCCGGTCTTTTTACCGTACGAATCGTACAAGTGCCGTACAAACTGCCAATTACGATTTGCATGGGAAAAAGACCATACGAATCGCATTGGGAATAATTCCCCACACGTCCTCGGGTCGGAAAATGTGTCCGACACGGCCCCGGACGATTTACCATACAAATGTGAAAAGTGAAGTCTGACCGCGGAATCACGATCCATCCCGTGCGTCCGATGTTACAACCGTATGGAAAAAACACCGTCCGCACCGAACACCCATAGCAACCATGGAGACATGTGCCCGCATACGCGCCGACCCCCACCAGCCCTCGTACGTTCGAGTCGTACCCCCCTGTGTATGTACACCCGTGGACGTGTCGTACCCCCTGTGTATGTACACCCGTGTACGTGTCGAACTCCCTGTGTATGTACACCCGTGTACGTGTCGAACCCCCCGTGTATGCACACCCGTGTACGTTCGAGTCGTACCCCCACCCGTGTATGTACACCCGTGTACGTGTCGAACCCCCCGTGTATATACACCCGTGTACATGTCGAACCCCCGTGTATGTACACCCATGTACGTTCCAGTCGTACCCCCACCCGTGTATGTACACCCGTGTATGTGTCGAACCCCCCCGTGTATGTACACCCGTGTACATTCGAGTCGTACCCCCCCGTGTATGTACACCCGTGTACGTGTCGAACCCCCCCGTGTATGTACACCCATGTACGTTCGAGTCGTACCCCCCCGTGTATGTACACCCGTGTACGTTCGAGTCGTACCCCCCCCTGTGTATGTACACCTGTGTATGTGTCGAACCCCCCGTGTATGTACACCCGTGTACGAGTCGAACCCCCCCATGTATGTACACCCGTGTACGTGTCGAACCCCCCGTGTATGTACACCCGTGTACGTTCCAGTCGTACCCCCACCCGTGTATGTACACCCCTGTACGTGTCGTACCCCCGTGTATGTACGTGTCGAACCCCCCGTGTATGTACACCTGTGTATGTGTCGAACCCCCCCGTGTATGTACACCCGTGTGTGTGTCGAACCCCCCGTGTATGTACACCCGTGTACGTTCGAGTCGTACCCCCACCCGTGTATGTATGACCCGTACCCTCACCCGCGTATATATAGAGCGTACCCCCACCCCAACATTCTAAGTACGGAGCGCACCCCAGGCCCCAACATCACCACCTTCACACAACATCGCGCATGTACGAGTCGTACCAAGCCAGACACAAGGACAGCACTGTACAACAAAATGGCCCATGTACACACCGTACACACGCTAAAAACGCACGGACACAACCAGGACAAAGCAAAACAACACAAGAATACACCATTCGAATGGCACAAAGCCACAAAACATGTCCAACAACCACAAAAACAACACATTCACTGACCTGCAACTGCCAAAATCCAAAACAGAGGCCCAAAACACAACCACTCCTCATAACACACCCACCCAAAGTTCAAACACAGCCACACCCACCAGTGGACCAACAAAAAGGGCCCACACACACAAACCATGAGCCTTTGCAACAGACTCACTGCTGCCAGACCCCACAGACAACCTACAGCACCATACTAGAACCTCTACTACACCTTACACTTGCACACCTTCACACACACACCTTCACAAACACCCCCTCATCACATTCACACACACACCCAAACAACCACACCCACACACCCACAACCATCCACACACCCCCCCCACCATCCACACCCACACCCCTCACCATGCCCACTAACAAGAATCCAAAGTTCACTAGCCGAGAGTTGGAGGTCCTTGTCGATGAAATCCTCAGAGTTGAGCCACACCTCTTTGGAACATTGGTCAGACAGACCAGCATTTCAGAAAAAACAGCCATGTGGCAGACGATCGTCGATGCTGTGGATGCTGTTGCGGACACCAGAAGGACCAGGCATGAATGCCAAGCCAGGTGGTACGATCTGCGGAGGAGGGTCCGAGCCAAAATGACCGACGAACACAACCAGGCCAACGTCACTGGAGGAGGGCCGCCCCGCAGACGCGTAGAATGCCATCCCTGGGAGGAGAGGTTGATGGCCATACTGCCGGTGGTGGCAGTCGACGGATTAGAAGGACTCCGAGACCCGGGTGAGTACACAAACAACTCACCTCACATGGGGGGAACGTCATCCACAACCAAACTCACAAACAGGCACTCAACCACCCCAAGCTGTCGCATGACTCAACCACACTCCATGAACACGCACATGCCACTGGCGCCACCATGCCCCATGCACCCAGCTGGACAATGCCAAGTCACAGGCCACAGAAAACACCAACACAAGACACGGTAAGCCGGATGGCGGGAGTGTGGGCCCCAAAAATCACATAGTGCAACTCAGAAGCAGACAACAATGCCCTCTGCCCATATGGCCTAGGTCACAGCCAGACAAACAGTGTGTCCCCACACAGGAAAGACTTGCCAGCAAATGGCGCACGCCTTGCATTAAGACATGGGGGTGAAGGCACGTTTTTGCACATGACAGCAGCTAATGAACAGCCAACACTGTGAAAGAGTGGCAGCACACACCACCACAGCAGCAGCGCAGACACAGACACTACACCCAATGGGTGCCTGGAGATCAGAAACAGACTCACATCAACAATCCGAGGGCCATTCAAAGATATGCTAACAGTGTGTGCCCAGGAAGCTGGGCTGAGGTGACAGAGGGTGACACACAGAGGGAGGGAGAGGGGGACAGAGAGGGAGGGAGAAACAGGGAGACGGACAGAGGGAGGAGGCTGACACACAGAGGGAGGGAGAGGGGGACAGAGAGGGAGGGAGACACAGGGAGACGAACAGAGGGAGGAGGCTGACACACAGAGGGAGGGAGAGGGGGACAGAGAGGGAGGGAGACACAGGGAGACGGACAGAGGGAGGAGGCTGACACACAGAGGGAGGGAGAGGGGGACAGAGAGGGAGGGAGACACAGGGAGACGGACAGAGGGAGGAGGCTGACACACAGAGGGGGGGAGAGGGGGACAGAGAGGGAGGGAGACACAGGGAGACGGACAGAGGGAGGAGGCTGACACACAGAGGGAGGGAGAGGGGGACAGAGAGGGAGGGAGACACAGGGAGACGGACAGAGGGAGGAGGCTGACACACAGAGGGAGGGAGAGGGGGACAGAGAGGGAGGGAGACACAGGGAGACGGACAGAGGGAGGAGGCTGACACACAGAGGGGGGGAGAGGGGGACAGAGAGGGAGGGAGACACAGGGAGACGGACAGAGGGAGGAGGCTGACACACAGAGGGAGGGAGAGGGGGACAGAGAGGGAGGGAGACACAGGGAGACGGACAGAGGGAGGAGGCTGACACACAGAGGGAGGGAGAGGGGGACAGAGAGGGAGTGAGAAAGGGACACACAGGGAGAGCAAATCAGCCTTGTGGGGTGTGGGAATGTCTGCTCGTCAGCAGGTGGACTGCGTGCATGTAGACAAGGGTGGCCAGTGCCAGAACCCCCCCTCTTCTCCATGGCAAAACACAGGGCCATGTCACAACCTGTGCACGAGCACAACGACAGCTACCTGCATCATATAAGTGTGTGGAACAACTCCATGTGCACACGTACAGTGCTACACGGAAGGCGCCAATGCATGGCTCGCCACACCTGCCCACTCCACTGCTGACTGCAGTCACAATTGACGCAGCAAGTAACACTGTGCCACACATAGGTAAAGTCGCAAAAGCTGTGGCCAAGGGACATACCCATGCACAAGTGCACTGTGAGTGGAATGCAAGACAAATCCAAATTCCCAGAGGAAATGTGCCAACTTTGAAAACAATGAAACATGGATGTTGCATGGAACAAAATTAACATCGTCTCTCTCACACACAGGTCAACGTCGTGGATCACCCCCCAACACTGGGGGGGAAGACTCTCAGGACCCGGCTCGGCGGGATGATGGAGCCACCGGCAGCGACCACTCTCACCACTCTGTGGACGAACCCGACCCCGACCAACCTGACCCCTCTGGTGTCCAACGGCCTGCAGCACCTGCGTCAGGTACAACTGGGCCAACCACCACCCCCACTCCTGCCACATCCCAGGAGACACCCAGAATCCCTGCCCCACCACCACAATGCAGCCAGGCTGGCCAGGAGGGACACGTGTACCGGGCACCCAGGAGGAGGCAGGCGACAACACCAATGCCACCCCTCAGGGGTCCTGGAGACCCGATGTGCCCACAAGGGCAGGCCAGGTGCAAGTGGGCAGGGGTGGTGGGAGTGGAGGGCGGCGGAGGCGCGAGCCTGACCAGTTGGCTGGGGAACCGGTATATTCCCATGTCCGAAACATCCTGGACACATACCGGCAGGACACCACGGGCATGGCCCAGGTTGTGTCCACCCTCAATGAGATGAAGGGGACCCTCGATGAGATCAAGACCCAGCAGGCCCAGCAACATGCGGAGCAACATGCCTGTCTACTGCGACACCAACGGCGGATGGAAGACAGACAGGCTGAGCTCGTGACGGTGTTCACGGGAATTCACAGTACACTCCGTCGGATGGCCGACAACATGGGCAACCCTCCCTGTGCCATCAGGCGTAGAACATCACCACCCACAGGGAGGGATCAGGAGGAGGAGGAGGAGACATCCGACGGAGCATCCCAAACATCATCACGGCCTGCTTCTGAGGGTCCCCGCAGGAGGGCGGGTCGTCCATGGAAAAGACCGTGAGGGTCGGCGCAACAGCACCATCTCCCAGGACACCTGGCCTGGCACCTGGCCCACTGGAGCAACAGCAGCACAGCAGCAAAAGACATTCTCTGCCACATCGACTTGCTGGTTACTGTCTGACCAATGTTGACAAAGACTGTGGCATGGACTCTGAGGATTTCAAATGGCAAGGACACCAACTCCCCTAGTGAACTTTGGATTTCACACACCCGGAAAGCCCCTCATGTCAAACCCCCCCCCTACCCCAACCAAAATAAAAAGTCACACCATAAAGGGAAGATGCCTACTGATTGCATTATTACCTTACATGTGTCTTGTAAAGTCTAACCATGCCTGAGTTCTCATTTGACTTCAACCATCCACACCCTGGGGCCTGAGTCTGGCACAGGACACACATGGGTCACATTGTATTAGGCAAGACAGACATGGAGCACCATACACACCCGTGATGGGCCCAACCAGCTGAGGGGGTGGCCGCACAACCGTGCCGACAGACATATTGAGTACAGCGACAGCCATGCGCAGAGGTCAGGGATCATGTCGAGTGTCCTGGGGGGCACCCAGGTAAGTGTGGACAGGTTGCAGGACCATGTCCTGCAAGCTTGAGTCAGGTGGATGCAGAGAATGGTGGCCTGGCCAACATTGGATGCATGGGGATGGCACATGTCACAATACACAGTCTAATCCCACACAAACAGCTTGCATCTTGCTACTCGACACATAGACACATAGCCACTATCACGGAAAACCATGCCAGACATGCCGGGTGCACCGTGGCAACACACCAGCATTGACTGAGAAGAGGCACCTTGGAGGCATAGGGACACCTTTATTAGTCATGTATTCGGGATTGCAGAGGCAACTCGGAGTACACATGAACGGGTCATGTGGAGTAACATGTGGGTCCAACACTGGCACCCCCCTTCTGCAGCACAAATGCGTGATAGCCATGGTACTGGCACACAAGTGTTGGCTAACAGCTAAACACCCCCTGCTGCTCACGGAGAGACTGCCATACACCATTGATCCTCTGATGTGGAAGTCCCACACCATGCCAAGCCAATGCAAACCGTATGTGTCCGAGGGCAGTGTAACACACATTGATGCCATCATCACATTCCACAATCCCATGACTGATGACTGTCAACAAGTCTGACCATCTATTCATGTGTACCCAGCTGCATGTCATGTGTACCATGGTGATGCGACATGTCTGCAGAGGAACCAAACATCGACAGGGGCAGTGTGCATACACCGTAAACAACTGCCACACCCAATACACCCCTGATGCATCCCTTACCCTAAGGAGACTTCCAAACCTGTCCGTGCGTGTAACGCTGAGTCAGCACACGATGACGTGTCCATGAGGAATAGCAGTGCCACAACAATGCAACCAGCAGACGGCATGCGCAAGTACCTGGGGATGAGAGACACACAAGAAGTCAGCCACAAAAAGCACAGCCACGTGCATGTGCATGTACTCAACACATGTAAGGATGAAAACATGCCAGGTCACAATTATGACTGGGGAAATACACATCACTGCCACCATCACTCCAGTGACACATCCACACACACCTCTGACTCACGTGCCATACATGCAGATGGACACACACATCGCAACACATGCCACACGGGGACCACTGCGTGCACACACAGACACTGGTACTCACCACTAAGCAAAGAAGTCGCGTGTGAGCTGAGTCCGGATGTCCTCTTGCGGAACCACATCCTCCACATCACTAGCCCCATTGCCAAGCCCTTCGTCCTCCACGAGTGGATGGTCCTGATCATCTTGATCCAGGATGAGTGGCACAGCTTTCTCAACTGCCATGTTGTGCAGCATGCAGCAGACCATGAAGATTTTGCAGACCTTCGCCGGGGCATATGGGAGGGCGCCACCGGTCTTGTGGAGGCATCGGAATCGGCTCTTCAGGAGGCCAAATGTCCTCTCTATCACTCGCCTTGTCCGGCCATGGGCGGTGTTGTAGCGGAGCTGGGCCGGCATGATGGGGTTGCGGAGAGGTGTGATCAGCCATGGCATGTTGGGATAGCCAGCGTCCCCTACATGGAAAGCACATGGACATAAGTAGGACAGGAGAAGCGGTCGTGCTGGAAGTCTACGCAAAATACAGGACAGACAGAGTGTACCCACCAACAACACATGCTCGTTCGTTGCGCAGCTGCGTCATCATTTCAGGCACCCTGCTACGCCTCATGATGTAGGCATCGTGTGCTGATCCTGGAAAACGAGCACAGACATGTGAAATCACCATGTTGGACAGACACACCACAAGGGCATTGATGGAGTGGTAGTGCTTGCGATTCCTGTACGCTACCTCCTGTGCCTGTGGTGGTACCAAAGCCAAATGTGTCCCATCTATGGACCCAATGACATGGGGCATCCCTCCCAGGGCATAGAATCCACGCTTGACACCAGTCAACATTTCAGGGGTAGGGAAATGGATGAACTCATCCAGGTGAAGCAACATGGCCTCTAAGAAATCATGCAGCACACGGCAGAACATGCTCTGGGACATGCCACCAACATGAGCTATGGTATTTTGAAAGGTACCCGTGGCAAGAAAATGTAGGGCTGCCATTACCTTCAGCTTGGGTGTCAGTGCCGTAGGATACCTGTGCAGCGGTTGCAGTTGTGGTGCCAGCCTCGCCGTCAACTCCAGAATCAACCATTGGGGGAAGCGGTAGCACCGGATACAGTCTTTCTCCCGCATGTCAGCCAAGTTCGGAATTGGTCGGGGAAGAGGCGGCGCTCTGCAGTAATTTGGAAGTGACAAGGAAGAGTGAGTGCACTACAACAACAATTTTTTGGTGCTGAGCACATGTTAATCTGTCAATACACATATGCGACATACGGAGTCAGGTATGTGCCACATGCCCTGGACACGTATGGCTGGCAGGTGACACTCCTACCAAGACCCAGCTACACACGGAGATTGTGAACCTCCACATGCCATGGCATGGGATTAGCTGTGTCCCAGTGTAAGTGAACAGCCAGACGCAACACAGGAGTGACATACATCCACACATCAGCAGAAGTAGGATGTCGATTGCAGAGACTGGTAGCGGAACACTAGAGCCACAGGTCACATGACATTACACTAGGACAGCCCACACACCTTGCCATGAAGGTGTACATGTGATGACTCACCACACATTCATGGAGAGGATGCAGACATGTCCTTGTTACGCTACTCCGTGTCCCATGCATACATACGCACCTCACATCCGATACCACATGTGGCCTGGTGTGCGGAACAGTGTGCCATGTCCATCTACACACAGACACATGTTGGTTGCTGCAACAGCTGATGCTTTTGAGGGAGCTCTGACATCAACCTAATGGGAACCCCCCACACATACATGACATAGTCACATCGTGCACCGTGGGTAGTGACATGTGTGGTGTGGTAACCCCTGTACCGGGCATCAGGGGACAATTGCGTGTGTTGTTGACCGTGCCATGCCAGTGACGCTCATCCCAAGTGTGCAGTACGACATGCACACATGTCAAAGGAGTTAAGGGCATGCCTGGCACACATTGCACCGTCACACATAACATCTGCACACATCTCATCATACATCTGGTGCCTTCTCGACTCAGGAGTGATGTGCCACATCACAGCCTTTCACACCTGTGCCCCACACATGTAGTACTGCCCAGACAATGCCTTGATGTCCATCCATGGACAAGTATGTCAGCCCTATTCCTTCCTGTGTGCTGCCTGTCAACACTGTGATGTGTGAAAGGCACCGTACTTTCACTAAGAGGGCCTGTGTACGTTCCCTATCACTATGGGAGTGCTGCCGTATGTGTACCCATAGTGATAGTGAGCGTACAGGCGTGTGTACGGTCCGTCTCACTATGGGTGTTCTCGCGTATGCGTACTCATAGTGGTACGGACCGTACACACGCCTGTACGCTCACTATCACTATGGGTGTTCCCGCGTATGCGTACTCATAGTGGTACGGACCGTACACACGCCTGTACGCTCACTATCACTATGGGTGTTCTCGCATATGCGTACTCATAGTGGTACGGACCGTACACACGCCTGTACGCTCACTATCACTATGGGTGTTCTCGCGTATGCGTACTCATAGTGATAGTGTGCGTACAGGCATGTGTACGGCCCGTACCACTATGAGTACGCATACGCGAGAACACCCATAGTGATAGTGAGCATACAGGCGTGTGTACGGCAAGTACCACTATGAGTACGCATACGCGAGAACACCCATAGTGATAGTGAGCGTACAGGCGTGTGTACGGCCCGTACCACTATGAGTACGCATACGCGAGAACACCCACAGTGATAGTGAGCGTACAGGCGTGTCTACGGCCCGTACCACTATGAGTACGCATACGCGAGAACACCCATAGTGAGACGGACTGTACACACGCCTGTACGCTCACTATCACTATGGGTGTTCTCGCGTATGCGTACTCATAGTGATAGTGAGCGTACAGGCTTGTGTACGGCCCGTACCACTATGAGTACGCATACGTGAGAACACCCATAGTGAGACGGACCGTACACACGCCTGTACGCTCACTATCACTATGGGTGTTCTCGCGTATTTGGACAGGCGCACCTTGGGTATTTGGCGTCCAATCTTGCATTTATGCAGCCCCTGTGTATTTTACCCAGACTAAGAGATGTAAGTGCCACCTGTGTCTCAACAAATTGTCTCATGTAGGGGGTGGTTGGTGCGGGCCAAGCCTACATGTCAAAACCAGAATTCTCCTTGCTAGGTCTGGCCAGTGTGTGATGTTTGTCTGGACATACACTCAAGGTGCAGTGAGCCAGTCATGGTGGGCATGTTTTCATTATTACCTATGCAGCATGTGCATCAAGTTCATGGATATGGTCCCTCCTCATCCCTATTGTCGGCAACGCTGTGTGGTGCAGATGCAGTGCTGGATTGTCCCCAGGGCCTGGCTCCTATGTCAAACTCCATTTCATGTCATTTGCTATTGTGTCATGCTCTCCATGGATTTTCATTGGCATGGTGGGTCAACCAACTGTGTGTTGCATGCCCTACATCTGTACCTTGTTTTGTAGATGTTACTGATCTTTCTTTGCAGGCTATGCACTGTAACCTATGTAGATTGGACTCATGTGACATATGTATACAGGTGTGTGATTAATTGCTGTCTCTTCACCTTGCCCACAGCATCGTCGGGGGACACGGAGGGAGACATGAGCGCAGATGGAGCGGAGGGACCGAGCACCAGTGCCAGCGTTGACATCGCGGCTGGCACATTGAGTGGTACTGAGGCAGAGGAGAGTGAGGCCGAGGACCTGTCCACTGGCACGACAGAATATGAAGCTGACGGGTCCGAGGATGATCTCTCCGAGTGGACGGAGGCTGCACCACCAGCTGACAGCGGCACAACATCGCACCCCGCCCCCTCCATTGCCATCAGCCGCCTCCCACTTGCTTGTGTCCCTTCCCAACGTGCCCGGTCACCACATGTCTCCTTCCTGCCAGGCACCGCACCTCCTGCCCCTGTCTCCACTGCAGCCGCCAATGCCGAGTCTGTGGACATCCAGCGGCAGTTGCAGGTTGGTCAGGCTGCGATCCTTAATGTCCTCCATGGCCACAGCCAAGTGCTGCACAACATGGAGACATACTTGGAGGGCATTTTTTCTTCGCAGGCTGACCAACGCCAGTTGCTGAGGTCCATAGACTCGACACTGACTGCAGCAGTGGGTCTCCTGCAGCGCTACGTCCCACCCCCTACCCCTGCCCCATCCACACTTCCCACTCCCATGCCTGTCCCACGTACACCCAGACGTCAGCATGCACCCACCACAACAGACACAGGCACCACACCAGCAGGGAAGGTCATACGCACACCTCCTGGCACGCACACACAGGGTGAAGTAGGCACACCCACTGGGTCCTGGGGCAAACGTAAGTCATGCAGCCAGAGTGGGAGTCCGCATTCCACCCAATCCACTCCCTCCAAATCCCCTCGCCTCAGCTCTCCTGGCCACATATCCGGCAAGGACTCCTTCATGGCCGCTCTGTCCCTGAGCCCCACTGTGACACCACCCCGCAAGCGGTCAAGGGAGTCCCCGGTCAGGGTGGTTGATTCCCCCCCCCTGTCCACACCCTCCCCCAGTGGCGCTGCGACCCATCCCTCTGCCCCCCCCTCCTTGGGACCTGTGGTTCCTTCGGGTGCAGGGGAGACGCTGGAGGACCTTGCTAAGGTGTGCAGCGAGATCCTGGCCTCCGCCTTTGGCCCTGCCCCACCCCCTGTGGTGTAGTCCTCCATCCCTGCACCCACGACGCCTACCCTTCGCCCTCATGTCCCTGCGGTGCCTGGTCCTTCCCCCCCACATGATGCCCTCCCCGCTGTGGAAGACGAAGGAGTCTGACTGTGCAGGCAAGCTAGGGGACACGCGTCCCACCATGTCCCCCATCCAGCTGTGACTCATGAACTGCCCTATGGGCTTTGTAAATATTGAACTTTCTACGAACAAACAGTTTTAGATCATGCTGATTAAAGCCATTTTTGTTTCCTTTGAACACTACTGCTTTTCTGATGTTGCTGTTGGTGGGGCTGCTACATGATTTTGGGTGGTGATCATGTGTTGGGTGTGTGGGAAATGTAGTAGTGTGCTGGTCATAGGGGGGACCCTGGTATCTGTGTGCCATCACAAGGTGTTAGCTAGGTTTCTCTGCTCATGTAAGCAGTTACTGCATGGTGAAATTGTCCCTAGGTGTATTCCTTCCTCTGTGTACCCTGACATCTTCCCTGCAGGGTGTACCCAATATTTAGTGCTGAGCTGTGTGTACATTAGCTGGGTGTGTGACGGACCCCTTCTACTTTGGCCATGCATGCAGAGCGAGGTCTCCACCTGCATCATCCGTGGCATCCTTGGTGATCACTGTACTTGTGTATGTAGTCTGTTGACATGACTTCATGTGGACATGTTCCCTTTTAGGCTGTATGCATGTGTGTACTCCCAGCCTCGCACACATGTGTTACATGTACTGCAGGGTCTTTGTGCACCTCACTGACAATTGTGGCAATTGGATCTGTGGGTACTCCACCCTTATCTTTTTTCCATGGTCAATGCTGGGGGCCTCTGCACCCACCCCTCCTGTGTCTGGGCACTACTGGGAGGACTCTGCACCCACCCCTCCTATGTCTGGGCACTGCTGGGAGTGATAGGCACGCACCCCTCCTGTCTCTGGGCACTTCTGGGGGCCTCTGCACCCACCCCTCCTGTGTCTGGGCACTGCTGGGAGGACTCTGCACCCACCCCTCCTGTCTCTAGGCACTGCTGGGAGTGATAGGCACACACCCCTCCTGTCTCTGGGCACTGCTGGGAGTGATAGGCACACACCCCTCCTGTGTCTGGGCACTGCTGGGAGGACTCTGCACACACCCCTCCTGTCTCTGGGCACTGCTGGGAGTGATAGGCACACACCCCTCCTGTGTCTGGGCACTGCTGGGAGGACTCTGCACACACCCCTCCTGTCTCTGGGCACTGCTGGGAGTGATAGGCACACACCCCTCCTGTGTCTGGGCACTGCTGGGAGGACTCTGCACCCACCCCTCCTGTCTCTGGGCACTGCTGGGGGCCTCTGCACCCACCCCTCCTGTGTCTGGGCACTGCTGGGAGGACTCTGCACACACCCCTCCTGTCTCTGGGCACTGCTGGGAGGACTCTGCACCCACCCCTCCTGTGTCTGGGCACTGCTGGGAGGACTCTGCACACACCCCTCCTGTCTCTGGGCACTGCTGGGAGGACTCTGCACCCACCCCTCCTGTCTCTGGGCACTGCTGGTGCTGGGAGGACTCTGCAAACACCCCTCCTGTCTCTGGGCACTGCTGGGAGGACTCTGCACCCACCCTTCCTATTTCAGGATATGTACGCTTAGAACATACACGGGTGTGGGTTCGCTCCATGCATACGAGGTGGGGGTACAGGTCGTACTACCACTGTTGGGGTGGGGGTACGCTCAATACGTACGCGGGTGAGGGTACGGGTCGTACTTACACTGTTGGCACGGGGGTACGCTCCATGCATACGCGGGTGAGGGTACGGGTCGTACTTACACTGTTGGGGTGGGGGTATGCTCCATGCATACGCGGGTGGGGGCACGGTCCGTACTTACACTGTTGGGGTGGGGGTACGCTCCATGCATACGCGGGTGGGGGTACGTGTCGAACATACACGGTTGGGGTGGGGGGTACGCTCCATACGTACGCGGGTGAGGGTACGGGTCATACTTACACTGTTGGGGTGGGGGTACGCTCCATGCATATGCGGGTGGGGGTACGGTCCGTACTTACACTGTTGGGGTGGGGGTACGCTCCATGCATACGCGGGTGGGGGTACGTGTCGTACATACACGGTTGGGGTGGGGGGTACGCTCCATGCATACGCGGGTGAGGGTACGGGTCGTACTTACACTGTTGGGGTGGGGGTACGCTCCATGCATACGCGGGTGAGGGTACGGGTCGTACATACACGGTTGGGGTGGGGGGTACGCTCCATACGTACGCGGGTGAGGGTACGGGTCGTACTTACACTGTTGGGGTGGGGGTACGCTCCATACGTACGCGGGTGAGGGTACGGGTCGTACTTACACTGTTGGGGTGGGGGTACGCTCCATGCATACGCGGTTGGGGGTACGGTCCGTACGTATACTGTTGGCATGGGGGGTACGCTCCATGCATACGCGGGTGAGGGTACGGGTCGTATTTACACTGTTGGGGTGGGGGTACGCTCCATGCATACGCGGGTGGGGGTACGGTCCGTACGTACACTGTTGGCATGGGGGGTACGCTCCATGCATACGGGGGTGGGGGGACGGTCCGTACATATGCGTCCCCACGCTATGTGATGCTTGTGCGGGCCGTACCCAGGCCTTTGCCACGTGGGTACAGCCGTCCCGCCATTGTTGGGGTGACGTAGGTGTGGGCGTGGTACGACTCGTACCCACGCTCTTAAGGCGTGGGTATGGGACGTACCTGTATTTTTGTGTTGCCGGTTCGCGTCGTCATGCACTTCCGTTGTGGCGGTCAATGGCTTTGCTGGACACGCCCCCAACCCCTCGTAGTGACCAGGGCCTGGGGGTCAGGTATGTCCAGGGCATGTGTGCTGTGTGTCTTTGGTGGGGGTTTGCGGCCTGCCCCTGGTCCTGCCCTCCCCCTTTCCACCCTCCCTTTGTTGTTCTGACCTTCTGCGGCGTCTGCGTACGAACCTGTAGAGGAGGTCGACTGCTATGAGGGCCGGGATGACACGTAGGTTCGGGTCCATGTCTGTCCGTCGCGTACAGGTACTCCTTGTTCGCGTCGTCCTGTCTGTCCGTCGCGTACAGGTACTCCTTGTTCGCGTCGTCCTGATTTCCCGGCAGTTTTTGGCAGCCGGAAACTATTCACCGTGCGGGATGACGCCGGTGCGAATTGTGATTCCTGGTTCGTGAATGGCAGGCTGCGTGCGTCCCGACGTCACGTCGGCGCTTTCCCGGATCACATTTGTATGTTTATTTTCGTCGGTCGGGGTTTTGTACGATTCGTACGGAAATGGTGTTTCCGTGCGAATCGTAATTCCATGTTTGTATATTTTGACGACTGGGTACGCGTCGGACGGAGAATATGCTCCGTCCGACGGTTCGTACCCGGTTTTTACCGGATCGTGATCGGCACCTTAGTTTCTTGCTGGGGGCCTTCTTTACATAGAATAAGTGTGATGAATGGCTTTTTGAAAGATCTCAACAATGCCATATATTTTGTAAGCCAAGTGGTAGAGAGATTGCAATAGCTAACAGGGTTCCTGGGCATGTGTCTGCAGACTGGTAATTTGTCACCCACAACATTTTGTAGACCACTCAAGCCCTAAATAGGTCACAGTTGTCCCTGCACCCTGTTTCCAAAATATATGTATATATCTATATATTACCTACTGGCAGTTGCCAATAGGTAGTTATAGTTAGGACCTCGTTTCTATTCAAACAGAGTTTTTTCTTTTGCCAATATATTTGACGAATCTTCGCGAAATTTTCAAAACTAGTGGGGCGCTCCAGTCAGCTTCTGTCTTGGAAGTTTCGGGGTGATTTGTGAAGCGGGGGGCCGAGAAAAAAGGGGGACCCAAAATGCATTTTCTCCATCTTAATTTCCATTGGAAATGTAGACAAAGATACAGCCCGAACTGCTGAATGGAACTACTCCAAATTTGGCAAAAAGGTAGCCCTTGGTTCAGAAAGAGCCCTTTTTTTTAAATGGTGAAAATCCGTTCAGTAGTTACTGAGAAATCAGAAAAAGAAAAATATCGATATCTGAGCATGAGGAGGAGTCGCGACTCCTCCCGGGCACAAGCTTCACTCTGATTGGCAGCCAACAGTCTGAACCAGGAAGGGTTGGCAGCCATCTTGTGACTCAGTAGAATCGAGTCACAAGAAAACAGTGAAAAAGATGTTAAAAAACAAGAAAAAGGGGGCAGGATAGAAACACCCTGACCCCATAGGTCTAATCAGGGGGTTCCACAAGGACCCCCAAGGCCAAAAATAGCATTAAAAAAAAGAAATTGGCAGATTTCGCACTGGGGTCGCGAATCCTGCCAAGAAACGTTTTTAAAAATTGTTAGCGGCGCCCCTTGCTCAAAAGCAATGCTGGCTCCTGCAGGAGGTGGGAAGCTGGCGGGACAGTTGGGGCACTGGGGCTCCCCCACGGTCCTCAATGCAAAGGGCAGGCCCCGGGGGATGGGGTCCCTGGGGCCAGGAGTAGCCCGGGAGGGGGGGGCCACGCAACCCCTCTCTGTGTTAATTTTTATAAAAATGGCCTGGCCCCGGGGGATAGTGTCCCCAGGGCCAGAAATGGGGATGGGGCCACATGGCCCCAAGTGGCCCCAAGTGGACTTCATCCTCTGAGCAGCAGTGCACCAGAAGCCATGTTTGCAGCATGGTGTAAAAAGGGGCGTGGCCTCAAAACACCTCTCTGCAATGCAGCTCTGTGGCACTTACTGGAGGTACCTGGTGGGCTAGTTGGCCCCAAGGGACCCTCAAGATTTAAGGGGACTTAATAGGGATGTTATAGTTAGAAATTATCATTTAAAAAAACCTTAGAAATTCACTGAAAAAACGATAGGTTTAAGGGATGTTATAGTTAGAAATTAGCATTTAAAAAACCATAGAAATTCACTGAAAAAAACGCAGGTTTCAGGGATGTTAGAGTTAGTTGGACAATTCATTCGTACAAAACCAGAAAAAGGTGGCCGTTACAGTTAGTAGAGCTAACTATAACTCGCGCCTCCGCAATGCACTGCTGATGATGTTGCATATTACATCACTCATGACATGGTCAGTGACATCACTGATGACATCTCAAATGAAATTGTTCCTCCATTACTGATTTTAATACACATTCTGATGCCCTTAAAAAGAAACTTTCAAAGATCGAGGCTCCCCTAAGAAATTGATCAACCACTCATATAAACAAACTAGGTACTATGATCAAGAGTACATGCTAGACATGAATAGGGAAAGGAGTAAAAATACCAGGAGAAATAAAATAGTGTTTGTTAGTCAATTTTCTGATATGAGCATTCAGATAAAAAATATTATTAATAGAAATTTGAAGATCTTAAATGATGAAGTAGATATCCAGTTGCAGAAACCACTTTTTCCATTCAGGCTTAACAAAAACATTCGGAATTCTCTGGTGAAACTTATAGAAATACGACAGTCAATAATACCCAAAGTACCATAGAGAACACCAAAGCTATAGGGAATCACAAATTCCTTATTTGCCCATGCGGCCTTGGGTACATAGATGAGACTGGCTGAGAACTCAGAATAAGACTTCTTGAGTATGAAACAGAATGCTCCACTTACAGAACATTACACCAAATCTAATCATAATGTTAGTGAATTTAAGTAGTTTATTCTGGAAAAAGATCAAGGGAAACACTAGGGGTGGCGACCTAGACTTGAAAAGGAAACTGAGAGATCAATCGTATATTTGCAAACTAGGAACAGTACAGAAAGGTCTGAACTCCAGGGAAGATTGGATGACCATAATTGCTTGATAGTCTCTATTTTCAGAATCTGTAACTAATAGGGGTTGTAGGATCTGTCACTTATGTATTAAAAGAGCTAGATCAGATGTCCTCTGGATAGCTATATTTGTGGAACAAGAGCACATGGACTGGATGCTTTGTCTGCTGAATAGACTATTATGTTTCCAATATCCAACCTTTTTCTACAGGTACCCGTCTTAGTGGTGTGATGTAGAATCTAGCAGTGCACTCTGAATAGAACCAGTGGGACTGTTCTAATCCTTAGAGAGTTGAGTAAAGTGACACCTAGGTAGTGTGCTAGTTTAGAATAACTTGATACTCCGCATGGGACATGGTGATAGACCCATGGGACCACTCCAAGAAGGCAGATTTTCCGTAGGGATATACTAATGCTCACGGCATGATTTGAGTGGGGTCCGAATGAGGAATTTTCAAACAAATCCAACACGCCTTATGTTTAGGTTTGAGTATACGATTGACAGTATGACTTTTCAGACTAGTGGGGCCGTACTGAGTAATATCGAGTGCGTCCCTATTATCACTATTATATATGTATATATATATATTTTTTTTTTACTTAACAACTTTTTAATGCAATTTTTGAATGTATTGTTCTTAGAGCAGAGGTGGTATTTCTTTTAATTGTGGTAAGTTTGCAGTGCCCACAATCATTTAACTTATTTTATTACTATATTCAGAGTAGGGTAGGGGCTTTGTTGCACATTTAAAGATGGCCAAATTACTAGTCCCCCGGTTTGAGAGCACTTACACACAGTAGAGGTAGAAGATGGGGGTGTGACCGTAGCAGACTTGCCTTTTAACCTGGTCTGGCAAAGTGATAAAACGCTGACATTTGTTGCGAGCCAAAACAAAATAGAAGCAAGACAGGATGGAATCTTTTTATAATGGGCATTATGGTCATTAGATATGAGCCGGTAACATATGAATAGGACTTATGAGGACCAATATTTATAAACCTGTCAAACAGAGGGTAAGTAACCTTTTTTTAACAATTGATTATTGTTTTTTGTTTAGACCCTACCGATTGGAGGGCTTATAAGAATTTAGAGTTCATATTCTTTATTGCAAAGACCAAAAATAAGACGTTTTACGCTGTAATCAGATAGCACAATCACTGCCATTAGGAGGTATGTTGGGACCATTTGCTATTAATAAAAAGGTTTTGAGCAATGGCGGAATGTTAAACATGAAAGAAACATAGGAAGATGAAGTTTTATTAATTATCTTTATCTCTATTTTTAACTTGTTTAGAAACCAAGACTCTACAAAGCTGGGTATGCTAGAGGTTGCCTTGATTGAGGCATATTGTGAGCCTCATAATAAGGTGAGCTAGGACCACATCTTTCCACCAGTTGGGGTGCCCAGAGTAGGGGTGGGTAGAATTTGCAAAATTCACTTTCGCAAATTATCGCAAAAATTTTAAAAATCTCCGCAAACACGCGGCGCGAAGATGCGGAAGTTTTTTTCCCGCCTGTTCGCGGTATTTTCTGCGTGTTCGCGGCTCGCCAACTTACCCATGCGGTTGCTCGCAGGCGCGGCCATCTTGTTTTCACTTGTCTCGCGGCGCATGATCGCGAGAAGAAAGACGTGATCGTGCGACGAATGACGTTACTGCGGGCGCGAACTGTCGCGAGACAGTGCAAATGGCTACCAACAATCCAACATCTCGCGACCGGATCGGGAAAACTTGTCGGCGAATGCGGGGATTCAGGTAAGGCGATCGCGCGCACGCGAGAATGTATTATTTTAAAGCGCGAGCAAGCAAAAAATTTCCGGTAAAATGCGGATTGTGGAAATTTTGACATTTTCGCGCACTCCGCGGAACGCGAAAATGTCAAATTATCGCAATTTCCATGAGCGGAACTGAATTTTAGCCCAGGCCTAGCCCACAGTTTGGGTTACTGAGGAACTCAGTATTGTGGCAACATAGGATATGAGAACCCATTTGGGTCTTTTTGAGATATCTCACATAGGTTTGAATCACCAAAATCATATGTTGGTACAGGGCGCAGGATCAAATATCCCCCCGGAAGGAACTCCTACACTCTGGTTCAATTAGTTTGAAGGTGAGACATTGTCCACTTTTTAAATAAAGGTGTGCTAAGGTCCCATTATGATGATGGGATGGCATGTGATTGAGAAACACAGTGGTGTATGTTTGTTGAATGATTGAGGGGATCTGTGGTGATTGATTAAGCTGTAGTGCTATCTAAATTGCCAGTGCAGGTTTCAACGCAAATGATACTGTGTACATCATTGTGTACAATTGGATATGGTTTAGCCACAATGTTCAGTATGGTATGTCTGCCTTTAATATCTTTGTGTAATATCTGTATATTTCTATTTTAGATACATTGTCAGCAGGGAGTGTATATGTTTTTAGTCTTGATAAAGATGGTCTGAACCAGGAAGCCATTGAAATGCGTTGTCGCCTGTACACCATTAATCCACTCGGTGGGCTGTTACACTGGATGCTGACGGACTGTAATATATCAGGGACCAGCCCCAACGTTGCTCTTTATGGATATTGTTTTTATGACAAAGAGTAGTGTCTTTTTTAGTATTCTCGACAGTTTTTAATTTGTCTGTTTGCACTGTATTTGTAATTTAATATGGATTCATATAACAATGATGCTGTTTCTTTACACAATGTATGCTGTATGACAAAGTTTTTTAAATTTTTGAACTTTATTAATTAACTGTTTTTACAACTTTGCAATTTACTTTAATGTGGGAGTACACAGCTTTTTTGGTCAGAACGGTAACCCTCAAGATTGGATGTTTGTAATCTTGATTGGTGGTGTGTAAAAATTGGTGTTGAAATAGTCTCCAAAGGACAATTCTTTGCTTCTACTAGATTGAACCCTAGTCCTTTGGGTGTTCAAAAGGTCCCTCATACTTTTTGAAAGAGTAAACCTACAGAAGCTAGTCCATGTCTTGGCGTCTAAATATCTACTTAGAGAAACTTTTAGGGTAAATAGCTTCCCAGAAAATAAGATTCAAGTAAGGAATATTGCCTGGTATCATATAGAATTATTCGCCTTGAAAAAACAAAACAGAGGATGAGGAAGCCAATATGTTTAGTTGTTACAATCTGGACACCTTGAGTGGAGGTGGAGAACCAAGGAGAAATTTAAGAAAATGACTGGATGCTAAGAAATGCGTAAATGTCATCAGATGTGCTGGGGTGGTGGCGGTGGGGGTTGTGGCCCTCTTGGGTGTCCGGGCCGCATGATGAGTGGCTCCATGGCATCTGCAAGCCATTGTCCGTTACTGGTTGAGTTTTGTGCTGTGGAGAGGTTGCGCAGCAATGTCACCTCATGCAGTGGGGAAGACCTGGGACTATGATGAGGAAGATGTGTCAAGTGTGTGGACGGGAGAAGGCACAGACAATGGGAGGGCAGGAGGCAACAGCCCCAAGGCAGGAATACAGACTGGTGGTGGTAGTCAAGCTACACACCCAGATCTGTACCTGGGTACTGCGCTGTGGACTGCGGACGCAACTGTCACCTCAGGCAGTGTGGGAGAATTGGGACGTTGATGAGGAAGTTGATCCAGGTGTAACACACCCCACTGCATCTGCATCAGGATTAACCCAAAGGGACACAATCCTAGCAATGTCCTCACATGAGTGTGCGCTTCTCTAGTGCCCCTACCCCAGTGCACTGCAACTGACGGAACCTCCTGAATGAATACTGGGTGACCTCTGTCCTTACTACGGATCCCTCCATGTTGCTCTGCAGTTGAGTCTGTTATGCCGGTGTTTTCTGTTTCCATTACACTGGTGTGCACTGTTCAGGTTGTTGCCAGCGCCAAGCACTCCGTGCGGGCTGGCTTATACTCACCCCACACACATCCTGCACATGCGTCACTGTACATGTGGCCCTGCCAATAAAGGGGCCAGGTGCACATGCCCATAGCCAGTTCAACATGATATGTGCATGTGTCCCTGTGGTCTTATTGTATGCATGGGGGCCCATGGCCCTATGACATTACATTGTGCTGTGTACAGTGGATGCAGACCTGTCACCCCCAGGCAGCGGGCTAGAACCTGGTCATGTAGTTTTGTAGTCACTCAATTCGTAAGGGGAGTGTACTGTGTCATCGTACGCAGAGCCAACGTGGGTGTGTGACTGATATGTGCTGCCCCTGGGCATGGTTCTATACTGGGTATTTGCATCTGCATGTGTCTCTATGGCAGTGTGGGTCTCCTTTGTGGGGTGTAGGTGGTCCCTGAAGGGTATAGGACACTCACGTATGTGTTCTAGTTCGCATTCCATGTGTTCGGCAACACCCGCACCTGTTGGGCCACCTCCTTTTGGTGTTCTGACACCTGGCATTGGGGTGCGATGTGTGGGTCTGTGAAGTGTTGCGTGCCAGCCGTGATGAAGGGGCTGTGTTCTCCTCTGAGCAGCTTGTATGCCCTGGTCCTGGTGGTGGGTTGTGTGGGATGTCCATGGGCTGTTGTAGGGCATGAGTGTCGAAGGTGTGGTGTTCGTCTCAGGCATCACTGATGGGTTGTCTGTTCTGACCTGCTGGAGGAGTTGTTTGTCCCTCTGAAATGTGAAGGGAGATGCATGTTGGCATTGTGTTGGCACCTTGTTCTTGTCAACATGCAGACCGTGTGACAATGTACATTGTGAGTGTTTGGGCGGTGGTGGCTATTTGAGTTCAGACAGTGGACATTTGGCCTACTTGGTTGATGTGTGGTTGTAGCCGTAGATATGCATCTCTCAGTTCCCTGCTCTGTCCAATGTGATTGTTCTGTTTCTTTGCATGGGCGGACCCAGTTGTGTCTCCTATTCTGCAGTGTGGGTGTTGCACTTTGTGCCACATTGTCATGGTATGTGCTGTGATTGGTATGTGTATGTGCTGCAGTGTGCCACGGGAATGGGGACATGTCCCTGGGTAATTGTTGGTGTGCAGTGTGCTGCACCTCGTTATGCATGTGTGCCATTGTGCCCATCATCCCCGTCCCCCCAGTCCCAGTTGGATCCTCACCCTGTTGTTGTTCTGTCAGGTCCTGTCGAGCTGTGTCCGTACTCCCACCTCCTTGCACCATCTCCACACTGATGACTTTGGCCTGGGTTTCCTCCAGCTCCTCCTGTGGCGCTGCACTGCCACCTACTGTCACTGTTGCTGCCTTGATGTTGGCAGCGGTTTTGTGCCTGGTTGAGGTTGTCACATCCTGGCGGCGCCTCTTGGCCTCCTGGATTGGCCTCCTTGGCACTCCGACTGCATTCCAGGTGGTCTGCTTGTGTGTAAGTTGCTGGTAGTGTTCTGTGACCTCCGTGACGCTGGTCTTGTTTTCCTGCAATCTGTACACCGTCTTCCTCTCCCTTTTCTCCTTGGCCTTCCCAGACCCCGTTGTTCCTTGCTGGTGGTCCGTGGGGGTTGTGGGGTTTGAGTTGACCTCTGTGCTGGGTCAGGGTGCATCCATGTTACTACGTGCTTTGGCTTGTTTCTGGTGTGTTGTTCTTGTGGTTTTTATGGTGCAATTTCCCGTCAGATGCGTGTGATTTGCAGGCCTGTGGCTGGTTTTCGCTACTTTTTGTACCGCGATTGGCCTCATAGCATGATTTCTCGCGTTCGCATTTCACATTTTTTTCGGCGAGGCTTTGATTTTCACGCTGACATTAGACGCGTTATCTGGTGACTATCGCATAGTACCGCCTTGTTGTGAATTCCACATTGACACAGGGTTATTTTCCCATGCTAGGCTGCGGTATTGAAAGTTGTGTTGCACTACTCTTAAGGTAGTTAGCACACGTTCTTGTGAATATACCCCTGTGTGTTGCATTTGGACATTTGGGCAGAGACGTTACTGACTATGAGTTCCCTTTGCACCCATGGCTACTATTTCAACTCGGCATCAAAGTTTCAATGTTGCTTAGTTTAGCTACGAGCGTATTTTAGTGGCTCTGCCATGAGCAGTTTCAGCGATACCAAGGAAGATTCTGGATAGAGATTTACCTCTCTGACGCTTTTTTCACGCAATATGCTTTTTAGATGTTTTAAGAGTTACAACTGTTGGGTTTGCACTATTCTATGAATATGTGACTATTTTTAGTAGATGTCCCAATTATACTGGTGGAAGATACATCCTTGGAGTAATAGTGGAGTGCATGCAATACATTTACATCGTAGCGGTCAGATTGCACTATGTAGTCATAAAATGTCTGGCAATATATTATGCAAGTTTCTATTACCTACCACATTTGGGGGCATATCAGCAACAACCGGCGATAATTATCGCTCAGCGCTCTTAGCGTGAGGATAATTATCGCCGGGTAACGTGGATTTTTATCGCTGAGATAGCGTGCTATTAGCAACGCTTATCTCCTCAGCATTAAAAATCCTCACGCTAACTGCCTAACGTGAGATTATCGCTGGAAACCCAGCGATAATCTCACGTAGTGTGGCATTAGCTTGCTGATTGGGACTAACAAATTTAGCCATGATATCCACCTTCCATAGGATATCATGGCTAAGTCAGTCCTGAAGCAGGTGTAAGGAAAGTAGCGATAACAGGGGTTATCGCTACTTTTCCTGACACTATTCTTCATAGCGTGGGGCTTGATGATAGGAGAAATGTCGCTTAGCGACATTTCTCCTGTCGCGTTAGGTCAGGAATGCCCACTCATTAGAGATGCAAAGCTGGACGTTGAGAATCCCGACGCTAAAGCAAGGTTTCACGCGTTAGCGTGGCCTTGCTAATTAGGCAATAAAATTTTCGCCGCTTTTCGGCCGAAAACGGCCGCAAAAGCGGCGATAATTTTTTATCGCCAGCTTGTAAATATTCCCCTTTGTTTTTGAAGTATGTTCACCGAAGTTAATGAATGCGCATTTGTGTTTACTTTATCAGGGTAGGTATCGCTTTAAATAGGGACCCGCATATGTCGTCTATGTCTATGCCTATGACACAGTATAAATGCTTTTTAAATTGTGGCGCTCATCAGATTGAAAAAGGCTGCTTTGACAGCCAAAAGGCGTCTTTCATTCTTAGAGTGTGTGCTCTTTTCCACGTGGAGTAAGGGTTTCTTTTGGATTACTTTCAGTGCTGGCGGTTGGCACTGTTCGCACACTACCAGTCGTTTTGGGGCCTTTCAATGGCGATCGCAGTTTGGAGCTACGAGTATGCAAATGCTACACAGATTGGCCCCCAGGATTTCTACCGCAAAGAGGAAGAAAATGACGGCAGTTGGGAGGCAGTGATCGTTACGCAAGACTATCTTGCAAGCGTGGGAGATGACACTGCCTTAAAAGGCTTCTTAAAGGAAATAAGCAGCTCATTCACTCCAAACAGTCTCACCTTTGCAATTCTCCTCCAATACGCCTTCACACATTTTACTACACACTATTTCTTCTAAATATGGATAAAATATGGAAAAGAAATTTGCTTTCTATGTCTTTGTTAAATGAAAACACACACCTTCAGGACAAAAGATCCTGTTGGATATGTCAAGACCTTTCACATCTGACACTATTCTAAATGACACCAAACACAACAAAATCGTCAACTTCAAAGACAAAACTCTCAAAGACAACATCTTGTTTGTCTCCCAGCCAAGCAAGAACTCTAACACCATAGAAACATCCCAAACTGAATTATACCTAGACACAGGGGCATTTGCAATTCAGTCTACGTGCCACCGCATCCTTTGCCATTGATAATCCGTTTACCATCTCATGACTTGCAGCAAACGCCGATCTATAAACAGTTACCATACCAGTAGGACAAACCATCCTCAAACCTTTCCGACAAATATTTCACCACCTCCACAGAGGACACCAAAATGGGATGAAACTCAATCTCCAGCAAGCAGCAAACCCATTTCTGGCAAGCCAATCTATACATTTTCCTTTTTTGTGTCACAATTTTTATTGAGATTCAAAGAACAACTCAACAGTGCAATTGACGCACAACATTGTACATCCACGTAGGTTGTGGCATAATAGGTGCATCTGTACTGCAATGGAGAAGAGGGGGGAGGGGTAAAGAAGAGAAGGGGAAAGGGGGAGGGAAGGATTGAAAGGGGGAGCAGTGTAGAAAGGGGGAGGCTTAATTGTGTGGAGAAGGAGTACATCAGACATAATTTACATTGCCAGCACTGGTAGTGCACAAGTGAGTTCCAGCATATTATATGTCATATGCAGTATTCATGAAGCAGAATATTGTATACCATCTTTAATGTTGCAGCCCAATCCTCATTTTGGTAGCTATATGGTAGACGTTGGGGATAGGTTACCTGAACTGGGGAAAGTGAAGGGGGCCCGAGTCGGCACAGGCCTCCTGTCTGGGCTGAAAGTGTAGAAAAGGGGAGGGGGGGCGGGGGGAAAAGGGGTGTATAGGGTTGGGGGAAGGCATCCCTTTATCATATCTGAGTTGGGAAGGGTTAGAGGGGGGTAGATGGGATGAAGTGTGGCGGGGGGAGGATGCCGGGATGTGGCACAGTCTGGAGTAGTAATATTCGCAGTGGGTGCAGAGTAGGGTGACGTCCCTACGGGGGGGAAAGTTAAGTATACTAAGCTTTGATTGTGTGGGAATAGCTGTCTATGGCAGGTGGAGGGGGAAAGGGGGTAGATGCCAGTCCCTTTGCCCAAGGGAGATGCAAGGAAGAGGCTGGGGAAGGGGGTGGGGAAGGTGAGGACAGGGGGAGGGGGCATGGAGGGGGGAGGTTGAGGGATTAGGGAGGGGGAGGGAGGGGAGGGAAAAAGTGCTGAGCGGGGGGAAATGGAGAGGTAAGAGAAATGGCAAGGCCTTAGTGAATGGTCTCCCGGAGGAAGGGGGCCCATGTTTGTCCTCTTGAGCTTGCATGCTATAAGGATGTGCTCGTGAGATGCTGTTTGGACCATGGCCATCATCCAGTCCTCCTGCGGGGGGTAGGCGACCTCCATTGTCCTAGAATGCAGAGCTTAGCTGTAGCGAGTGCAGTATGTAGTAGGCGGTGTTGTGGGAGAGTAAAGTCAGGGGAGTCTCTGATGTCATGCAAAAGGATTACGAGGATGATGGGAAGGGGGAGGCATTGACTCTCTCAGGGGCTCTCCAATATAGGACCAGAAGGGCTCTACAGAAGGACATTCACATAGAATGTGGGGAAGGTCACAGCTCGGTCCCGGGCATCTCAAACACCTAGAATGCGGAAGCAGTCCAGCCCGTTGTAGCATCAAAGATGTTCAGTACCAATCGTGTAGTGTTTTAAAAAGACAAAATTTCAATCGAGCTTCATGGGTCCCCTTGTCTAGGGCCTCTATATTTTCCAATTAGTCTTCGTCATTGACGGTGATTTGTAAGAGCATCTGCCATTTTGCCAGAAGGTTGCATAAGAGAGGCTGCAAGTATAAGTGATTAATCAGGGTACCATAAAGTCCTGACATCACTCCCTTGGGATGGCCCCACATTGATAGAGAGTCCACTATCAGCGAGGATTGCAGTGTCCAAGGGTGGGGGCCTATACAACGCAGCAGGCAGTGTTGTAGCTGTAAATGCTGCCAGGCCTGTTGTGGAAGTAGAATGAATTCTTCTCTGTGCTGGTAAAAAAGGCTTTAAATCATCATCATTCAGCAGGACCTGATCTAGGGGCCGTATGCCTGCTGCTTTCCATCTGGGCCAGTGAAGGTTTTGGCCATTTATTTGGATACTATTGTTTCCCTAGAACGGTGCTTTGGTATGTAAATGGGGGTTTACGCCCAAGAGGCGGTGCACGCGATACCATGCCTTATGTGTAGCCTGTATCACTGGGTGTGGAGGGGATAGGTGGGGAACCAAGGCTGTCACCACATTTGAGGAGTGATTGTTCCATTGTGACCCATTGTGGGGGTGTCCTCTGCTTTGGGTAGAAGATCAGCTAGCTGTGAGAGGTATAGGGCCAGAGAGGAATGTTCTAGGGATGGTAGTCCCAAGCTGCCAAAGGAGCGGCGGGCCATGAGTTTGGATGCGGCTAGATGGGGGCGGGTGGTACCCCAGATGAAGGCCCGTATACGAGTGTCTATGTGGCGCAGAGTATCTAGGGGCATCACGATGGGCAGCATCCCCAGGGTATAAATAAAGCACGATAGTATGACCATTCATAGGGCTTGCACTCTGACCCAAATGGAGAATCCCAGGAGGGATCACTTGTCAAAGTCAATTTTCATTTGTGTGATTAGGGGCGTCATGTTTTCTGCAACCATGCATTCCAGGCCCCTGTTAACCAGGACCCCAAGATATTAAAGTTGGACTGATTTCCAGAGGAAGGGGTAGACATGGATCAAATCCTTTGTGGTACCTGAGGAGATTGGGAGGGCCTCACTTTTATCTCAGTTCACCTTATAGCTGGATATGCCTGCGAAGCCGTCAATGACCTCTAGTAGTGCCGGTAGGGAGTGTGGGAGATCTCTAAGGGTAAGAAGGATATCGTCAGCATATAGATATATTTTGGATAGACCTCCCACAATGAGTATGCCGCTATATGTGGTGAGTGGTGGATGAGAGAGGCTAAGGGTTCCATGGTAAGCAAGAACAGGAGAGGTGAAAGTGGGCAGCCCTGACAGGTTCCTCTCCGAATCTGAAAGGTGTCAGATAGGAATCCCCCCCAGTTGACCTGGGCCACAGGACAGTCATAGAGCAGGCGGACTTTGGAGATAAACTGGGTCCTAGGCCAAAGCGTTTCATGGCGGCGAAGAGGTATCCTCAATCAATGCGGTCAAACGGGTTTTCTGCATCCAGGGAGAGGGCTATTGCATCACCTGATAGGTCTTTTTTTGGTCCATAAAGTGTGGGCCAGCATGAGAAGATGGTTTCTGGAGGAGTGGCCCGTGACGAAGCCGACCGGCATATTATGAATGAGGGATGGTATGACCTTACTTAGTCGTCCCGCTAGTATACTGGCCAAAATGTCCCCGTTTAGGAGGGAAATGGGATGGTAGCTGCTGCAAGACAATGGGTCTCTTCCCGGTTTGGATATGACCACGATCACCGCTCTGTAAGAGATAGGACATAGGGATGAAGTTCTTTCAGCCACTTGCAGGGCAGCGTGTAGAGTATCAGTTGCCTCTTCCCCTGGCCATTTGTAATATTCTGCAGGGAACCCGTCTTCACCTGGGGATTTATGGAAGGGCAATTTGGCAATGGCTGTTGCAATTTCCTCCTCGCTGATGCCATCTTCCAATAATTCTCTGCCTTTGTCCGACAAACGTGGAACCTCGATGCTCTCAAGATACGCGGTCAGCTGTTCCTCATTGGCCAGCATATAGAGTCTATCATAAAAGGAGGCAAATTCATTGACTATGTCTTGGGGTCGAGTGAGGACTTCTACGGTCATAGTTCGGATAGTGGGGATAGCCATAGCAGCCTCTTGTTGAATCAGCTGTGCTGCCAGTAGTCGGTCAGCTTTTTCCCCTTGTTCGTAGTGCCTATCTTTCAGACGCTGAAGGGCATACTCGGTTTTGGAGGTATAGAGGCTGTTAAGAGCCATACGGGCCAGTTCTAGGTGGCAGCAATTAGGCACTGAGGGGTGGGAGGAGTAGAGATGAGTAGGGGAGGTAATCTGGTCTTCTAGTTCGATAATACGGAGAGACGCTTTCTTATTGGCCACTGCCGCGTCTCTCAATGGTTGCCCTCAGATGGCTGCTTTCGCAGCCACCCAGAGCATTCTACAGAAAGTCACTGATGCCTTGTTGTCTGTCAGATAAGTAGACAAGTGTGTCCGCAATTGGGTCTTGCCCTGGGGCCAGCGATATCTCTGGATGTTTATGCGCCATGGTTTGTGGCCTGGAGAGGGTAGGCCTACACAAGGGCTAACAAAATCAGGGAGTGGTTGGAGAGTGCAGCCTCTAATATGCAGGATTCGCAAACAAGCACAACTGCAGAGTGGGATACGAGAAAACAGTCCAGTCTAGACTGAGTGCCATGGACCGATGATAGGAAAGTATATTCCTTTTCCTCTGGGTTGCAGAGGCGCTAGTGGTCCACAAGGCTATGTTCTGATGATTTGTCTCCCAGCAGGGCTCTGTCCCCTTCATTTTCATTGTCTAAGGGTCCTGTTATGACTAGCACTATGTCGCGGGCAAGGTTCCAGTCACCTCCGATGATGTGTCGAGTCGCCCCTATCCCCACAAGTAGCCGGTTCAGGTGGAGAAAAAGGAGCGTTTGGTCCCTGTTGGGCCACAGACTTAACCCATGCACAAGGATCTGTCACACAATTTCAGCTTGGCAAATGTGTATCTACCGTCTGGGTCGGACCATGTTTTTCCAGTGCTGATGGGTAGGTATTTGTGGAGAAGTATAGCGACGCCGCATTTCCATGGATGGCCCCCCTCAGCGATGGCCTGTGCTGTTCCGCTACTATGAATGACTTTGCCCACCCAATTGCTGCAGAGTTTGTCGAACTCCAAGGCATCTAGGTGTGTCTCCTGTAGGAGAGCAACATCTACCTTTTTTGTTGGAAGGAAGGAGAGCACTTTCTTGCGTTTGATATAATGTGTAAGACCGTTGACATTCCATGAGAGAATGTGCAATGGTTGGGGGGACAGGCGGTTGGTGCTGCCATCTGTGTCCTGAGGGGTGATGAGAATGTCCGGTCACTAATGGGAAGTAAGGAAAGGGTACGGCATCAGTATTTATGGGGGGCATAGTCATAAGGCCAGGCTGTATGCCAGGGCAGGCGGGCGGAGAGCAGATAGATACAGAGAAGGGCGAGGGCAGGATTCATATAGGGTTAGGTGAGAAGGATAAGGGGCGGAGGTAGGTGTGATTGAAAGAAGGATTAACAGCAGAGAAGGGGGGTAGGGGAAATGAAAGATAGAATGAGAAGGAAGATGGAGGGGGTGTGAGAGAGAGGGAAGTGGAATGGACAGACAAGATTGGGGAGGGAAGGAGGAGGAAGGAAGGCGAGGGATAATTGGTAAGTGGAGCAGACACTAGAGGTGGGTGGAATTTGCGTAGTCGCGCTACGCAAAGCTCTGCAAAGCTCCGCAAAATGGTAAAAAATCTCCACGAGCATGGCGAAATTTCCCGAACACGCGGAATTGCTTGTTCGCAGTGCTTTTTTCCTGTTCGCGAATGCTATTTGCGTGCTCGGGGGGAAATATCTCGCAAACATGCATTTTGAGAACCCGAACAAGCAAAAAATCCTGCGAAGCTGTGGAATGCAGAATTTTGGGCAATTCCGCTTTCTCCACAGAACGCAAAATTACCCAAATTCTGAAAATTCCACGAGCGGAATGGATTTTACCGCCCAGCCCTAGCAAACACATGGACGAAGTTGTTACTGGGTGCCCCTCAGTAGTATGAGGGGCTGTCGGCTAAGTGTCACCTAGGGAGGTATGAAGTAGAAGGGGGGAATGAGGGGTGGGGGAGATCGGAAAGTATACATCTTCCTTGTTCCTGGAGCCCAGGATTCCATAATATGTTTAGAAGCCTCTCTGGAAAGCCCTGGTGCCTCCCAAACTCTCCTGCAATTCTCCATTGCAACCAACCTCATTTGCTCTGTTATCACTAGATCATGCACCTCTCCGGCTGGGCCCCTCAAGAGTTCCAGAAACAACAGCAACAGAATGGGAAAAACCATGGACATCCGCAACAGTACTGGGTACCACACTTGGGCCCCCCATAGGGAAGTTATCACTACAGTTGTCTCCTTCCACCTGCGAACCATCATAGTCACCTGAGTAATCATCTAAAAAGGTGGTACCACATACGGACTGAGGCCGGCTGACTCCAGAACCAGTTGTCAACTGAGAAACCTGCTTACCTGAGCATTCAGCCTGTTGGCGAAAAGGTCCACTCCAAACGGACCCCAAATTCTTTTCACCTGAAAAACTTCTGTCCAGTCCAACATCCAATTGCTTGAGTCCTTGAAATTTCACAAAAAACAACCTGCTACCACATTGCTCATTCCTGGAATATGTTCCGCTTGCACACACACTCTCCTCTTCAGACAGTAATCCCAAAACAGCTTAGCTAAAACCACCATCCATCCATAAAAGCACTGAACACTTCACCTCATTCTGTGTAAAACATTTTATCACAGAAGATCCTGCCAGCAACTCCAGGCAATTTAAATGCATTTTCTTCTCTTCATCCGTCTAACGACTTCCTGCCGAAACAGCAATACACTGTGTACCCAAACAATCTAAACTCGCATCTGACTCTATTATTAACTCTGTATTTTCCCCTAGAATTGCTCTCTTATTCAAAGCTTCTATGCTCATTAATCATCATCTCAGTTCCTCCTTTGTCTCTTCAGAAAGAACAACCGCCTGTAAATACCTAAAAATTCCATAAATAATCTGGGAATGTGGTCGAATCACAATCTCTCATTGGAGACTCAAGCAAGGAAATTGGCTGCCACCTGCTTTGGAATACTACGTATGCTTTGTAAAATTCTAGGTATTATCCCCGAACAGACCAGGAGAACACTTATACAGTCCCTGGTTGTCTCACGATTGGACTACTGGAAACTTCCTTTGTTTGGGATCACCCAAATATGTGATGAACAGATTGGAGACTACAGGTGGTACAAAACGTAGCATCCAGGTTACTCAGAAATATACCCAGGCATGAATCAGCGAAAGCTCCACTGGCTGCTGATCCAGGCCAGGATCAAATTTAAATCATTATGTATAGCACATAAATCCATAAACTGCAAGGGTCTAGCCCTTCTTAGAGCACTTATCACCCCATATGTGCCCGAACAATCTCTAAGATCTTCCTCAGATCGTTTCATCGAGACCACCAGAATAAAGAGATCCAGATAGGGAGGAAGATCGTTTTCGCACCTAGTTCCAAAGCTGTGGAACTCTGTTCCCAAGGAATTGTGCCCAAAGAATTGATACTGCTCACGGATAAAATAATTTCAGCAAAAAATTGAAGACATGGCTGTTCCTCTGATAACCCTTCGTTCCCACCTGGTCTCATCCTCTCCTTACGCTGGGAAGCCCCTGGGCAGCTATGCACTTTATAAAACCCCTAAACATAAATAACTTCTCAGACGAATACCCTTCAACCTCTGTAAAGCCTGATAGTTTAAATTACCATGAAAAATAGCCTCTATAGTAGAAGACAAAAGATCAACCACGCAAGCTAACATCTCCAGAGAAATCTGACAGTGTAGTAATACTCTCTTTAATTTCTTCCTTATCCTCTTCAACTTCTCTTTTGGAAGATTTAAAATCCCTGGTACAGTGTTCACTAAATTCCCCAAAATGGAGTCTCCTGCTGTGGGTCCAAAGATAAACTGATTGTCATACCTGTATATTCTAAGACTCCTCATTTGCTCAGATCCTTGATGAAAATGTCTAGATAAATGAACAAACTCACACCTCTCTCAGAAATGACACCACTAACCATAAACTCTTTGCAAAACACCATAGGGCCAAAGAAAGACCAAAACGAAGGTGCACAAATTTCTAAGTCTTGCCGCACCACTTGAACATGAAATACTTCTGATGTGGAACCATCAGATATGCACCCTTCAAATCTAAATGATGCTCCTCAATATGTGCCTGCCTTCCATCATGAAATGATGATACACAACCGATTCTCAAATGTATTATCGGTATCATCCCTTTGTCCTTTTCTCTACCAAGAAAATACTGCTAACAAAACTCCCTTGTTCTTGGTATTCTTCCACAACGGCTCCTTCCTCTCTTAGCTCCAACATCTCTTTGTTCACTAGTTTTGAACTACTCCAGGCGCCCATCTCTGAACTGATTCCTCAATGTATTTGACACAATAACCCTGCACCATCTCCAAAACCCAAGGATCTCTTACTACATGAAAACAATTGTGATAAAATTGGTCTGCCGCCCAACTTTACTGGGATAGAAGTAAGGCCTAACCTTACCTGTTTCTCTGAACCGACGATCACTCCGACCTCCACTTCCCCTAAAACGTTGTCTTTGTGGGTAAAAACTGGAGCATTTCCATGCTCCTTGTCCTTGTGAGGGGCCCTATCCCCGGGAGAAAGAAGGTCTCGTAATTCCCTGTACCTGGCCAGGAAAACAATCCCTTGATCTCCCGGCTCAATCAAAAACACGGTCACTGAAGAACCTTTCAATAGCTCTCTGGGACTTTTGTATTGAAGAATATGCTCCCTAAATGTTTTACATTGACTTAATAAAGTTGGTTACAAAAAGAAGACCTTTTGCAGATGGCGCTGCCTCATTGTTGGCGAAATCAGCAAGCTTAGAGTCAATGTTGAGCAAAATGCTCTTTCTGCGATCCTCAGACAAAGCAGTATTTGCATTGCCCAACAGACAAATCACTTTTTGGACCCATTGACACAACTCGTCTGTATCCACTCTCTCCTTATTCATATGTGCCTCCTCCACCAAATCAAAAACCTTTGCCAGTGGGCCAGAGACATCCAAAAGCCGATCCTGGCACAATCGACAACTTTTGTCTAATCCTATTTGGGGATCACGTCCCCCTTTACCTGTGAAAGCTAGTATTTTAGGGTCTAACTCCTGAATCACCATATTCTTGTCCTCCAAAGAACGTTTAGGACACTCTGACCTCAATCTGACCCTTACCTCCTTAGGAATTTGTGTTCTGATCCAAGTATGCATGCATTCAGCTACATGCTCCAGAGGCAACCACTCTGAAGGCAAAAGGTGACCAACCAAAACAAGGTAAAATATCAAATCCCCTTAAGGATCCGTAATCACTTCAACCTCTGTGTCCTTTATCTTTTTTTTTTCTCCTTTACTTGTATTACCTCCTCACTACCAGATTCATTAGTCTCAAATTCTGATGAGCAACTTCTGTCGGCATTGGCACTACCCGAAGACACATCAAAAGCACAATAATCTGCTTACGGCTTTTTGCAATATCCTTCTTCTTGCTCTCTCCTGGGGCCTTTATACTGCCCCCCATGTCTGCCTCGACACCACCATGCCTCAAGCTCACACGGTACCATGGTCTGTCAACACAGACGTTTGCCTTTTTGCTTGGTCATAATCCACGGAGAGGAGCTTTCTCTTTTTAGCCACCTTCCCACTTTGAGCGAGAAGCCTCCCCAGCTGATCAAACTTTTCTTCTTCGGAAGCTTCCCTAGTACCTGCTAACATAGCCTCTAACTTCTTCTCCATTCATGTCTCTAAATCCACAGACATTTATTCAACAGCTATTTTTAATTTCTCCTCAAACTGAGCCTCATCGAACTGTGAACTCTCCTCACTCATCTCCAAAATCGTCTTATTCATTCTAATTAAAAGTCGAAAACTGGAATGCAGTCATTGAATTAATAATCCAAACCCTTCACGGGAACCAATCCTTATACAGCCTAAAACTGACTTACGCAATGTTCCTCAATCCAATCCTTTAGCCAACTCTCTTCAACTGACAGTTCCTCAAATGACATTCAGTCAGCAATTAAAACAGTCGATAAAAACTATCATTCTATACCTACACACTTTTATATTACAGCATTTGATTCTGCCATACCTTGTTGAATGGCCGCCCAGGTGAGACCGGGTATAAATTAGTCCTTCCTCTATTTTAACTAAAATATTGGGCATTTGGCGCACAGTGGCGGCCTACAACCTGCAACGCGCCACTCGCTGATACACTGAATTAATGCAGACAGCGTTTAAATATAACGCCCGTACGATCACTCTCCTAGCGCCACCACAATATTCGACTCAGTTCAGTTCAAATCACTTCAGTTACTCCGCCAGGGCCATAAAAGTACAACAATATAAATTACATAAAATCAATAAAACATACTTGAAAGATTTTCCAGCAAAGCAGGCTGAGAGGTAAAAAGCTAAATACAATATAAGACAAGAATTGTATAAACAAAGTGCAATATGATACATAATCAAATTCATCAACTGTCTAGCAATGTGGAGATATACACAACTCCCTAGAAAGGGAGAGTGCCTTCTTATCAGGCAATTAACAAGCAGTTTAATATATGTAGCAATACGTTTAGCAGAGTCAGGTGGTAAAATGTTGAAGAACCTTACTACGGAGCACCCAAATGGCACCCAACCTAAGAATGCGTAGAGCATCCAGATGTTTACTTGCTCTTAATTGTCTGCATACAGGTGCAAGCTAAGTCCATCGAGGGGAGGCATAGCCTGGGCACACAAACAAACATATGGAATACTCTTGTCTAAGGAGTTACAAATTGGGCATCCAATGTCTCATGGGCCAGCCCAGCCAGAAGTAGGCACTCTAAAAGGTAGGGTGCCTATTTGAAACTGGAAATATAATTTCATGTGTAGTGGAAAAGACACGATATTAGAGAACGCCTCAAACCCACTTGTTGGCTTCATATCAATAAAATCACTAGCAAATTTTAGGTGAGTTGTGTCAGGGGTTCCTCAGCCACTACTGATGACAAATATTGCGTTTTCAAAATGGCATTGTTGGAAAGACAGTAGAGCCCAGACAATCCCACAAATCATGGAACCCTAAAGAATACAGTGGTGACTTCATGTTCAAAGGAACCTTATTTAATTGGTCATCCTTCCCAACTTCCTTGAGACTTTCCACATGCTGGGTAAGTTTAGGAGTAGTCCATAGGCGTCTCCAATACAATAAGTACATAATCAGATTTTACCCGATGCCCCTGTAGCTCCCGAGTCCCTGAACAGTGTATACAGTAGGGTGCTGGATGGAAGGGAGGCAAGATCTCTAAGGAGTTTATTCTTGGTGCTGGTATTGTCCTCATTTTTGGAAAAGCCCCATAGTTCAGCTCTGTAAAAAGCTGATCCCAAGGCTTTGGCCTCATAGATATTCAGAGCCGGTAAAATGGGTTTATTATGAGACAGAAAATTCCTTAAGTTTTGCCCCAGAAATCTGTTTACATGTAATGGTTGTCTTATTGATATGGAGATACAATGACATACCCTCTGCGAATATGACCCCAAGATATGCGAAGGAATCAACCTTCTCAAGGGGAACTCCCCCGAGTAAAGGTTGTCCTTAAAAGATTTATGCAGATTAAAAATCAACACTTGAGTTTTAGAAGTGTTGATCTGCAAGCCACGCGCAGCTCAAAAACTCGTCAAAGTGAGTCAAGAGTTTCTGAAGCCCACACTGGTCCCCACATCAGATGCATGCGTAGCTGTCCTCGTGCAGACAAATTAAAAGTGATAAAATATGAGAGGGCATTACCAGATCAGCTAGAGCACTCCAAAGGCTGGGCCGAGGGATCAGATTAAAAGCTGATTTAAGATCGACAAAGGCAACGTAAAGGCCGCCCCTGCCGACTGTAGTATCGGCTGGATACATTCTAGTGTTTAGCCTGTGATGTAAGACACTCTACACCCACCCACCACAGGCGTCACCAGTCAGGTGACCCTGTTAATAAAAGGGTCTGGGTGCACGTGCCCTGGGCCCAGTTCCAGTACCCCACTACAGTGTCCGCGTGGTTATTTATCCAGCATGTGGGCCTAGTGGCCCAAAGCACCACAATGGCGACGAGCGGGTCTTACGCCACGTGTTGAACACCAGAAGCTATGCAGTTCCTCGGGGGTATGAACTGACACAGCGTGAGGCAACCCCCGCACCTGCTGCCCTCACGACAGCCCGGAGACACCAGGTCTTCGCCGTGAAAAAAAGAAGAGACTGTCCGTCTACGACAGCCAGCCGAAGCTCCTGCTGTCACCCGCCCGCAGAGAGACTGAATGAATCAGCGGGCAGTGTCATGAGGAGAGGTCAGTGGCAACAAGAGAAGGTGCACCAGACCGCCTCAAGGTAGGGCAGGCCTCGTGAATGATTTGAGAAGCGCGGCCCGCTCAGCCAGAAAGCCGGCAGTGGTCTGTATTTAAAGTGCCAGCACCACATAAGCACTAAGCGAATTAGCCGGCCAAGGCTGACATTGTAAGGAGACAGCTGTTTTGCCGCACCCGCAGCGCGATCCACACTGCTTGTCGGCCGTGCTCTGTCCCAAAGAAGGAGGCTGCCTCTGAAAGAAATTACCGCCCCCGCAAAGACTCGTAACATCAGGGTAGCTGCCGCAGCCCTCAACGCTCAAGGCGTCAACCCTACACGGGACCTTTGGCCAGCATATCGAGGACAGGCCCTGAGAGGCGGTGCGGCCTCTGTGCTGCCACCGCTGTGAAGATGACCGGACGGCATCTCAGCCCCTTTCACTAAGGCCTGCGCAACCCGCAGCAAATGCAGAATGCCCCAGTGCTGTAAATTCCAGTGCAACAGGCAGCTGGAGACTTCCAATCACCGCCGCGGCACTGTTTTGAAGTGGCAACACCGAGCGGCAAAATGACTGTCAGAGCAGTGACCCCTGACACCGGGCCGGCCAAGTGAGTGACTCAAGGCCATCTATTATGTTAACGTAAAGCTGCCCTGCTACCCAGCGTGATGCCCATAATGCCCCCGCTTACTTCATGGAGATGCTCGCAGCGGCGGTGGTGGTTTCCCCTCTGCCGAGCCCGAGTGATCGGCACAGCCCTGCACCATCTGTAAATCTACTGTGGCCTAGGCAGGAAAGGCAGGCGCCACCTGGTGGTTGTTCGAGGCACTGCGCCCCAGCCCGACAGAGGGAACAAGCAATACCAAACAAACAATGCTGCAGCAGAGTAAACGACAGCTCCGTGCCATTCCATGAGGACAAAATATGAGCACTACGATGCTATGCTGTTCATCCTCCACTGCCAGCAGCAGCAGAAGACACAAGCACCAGAGCTCGCTGCTACTTTGTCCCATGTCATTCTTCCATCAGCGAAGGGGGAAGAAGTGCATTGTCCCTCAGTGGCAATCGGACACCACCCCAAGTGAGAAGAGTTGAGGCACCCCTACTGACACTAAGCAAGTGTCACAAGGAGCATAGCTTTATGCCAGTCACCCAGGCAGAACCAGTGCCTCCTACAAAGGAGCAGACTGCACCCAGTGCCCCATGGAAAGGACTTTGTGCCTCAAACAGCAGCCCTGCTCACACGCACGTGTAAATAACTACTTGAACCAATCAACAAACAAGCATAGACACAGGCTCTATGCTTCTGGCAACAGGGCCAAGTCAGCAGCCATTATTGAGCAGCCAAGGTGAAAGACATTTATAAAAAGGAGCGGTAACCACACATTCTCCACCATGTGAAGTGACTGCAGCACCACTGGGTAGCCACTCCAAAACCCAGAAAAAGGCCACAGCTCCAAGGGACAGACTGCTAACCTCTGCACAGGGGAGTGACTGTTAAACCTCCACTAAGAGAGAGCCTCCAGGAAACCCAAAGTATCCTAGCCAAGAAACATCCAGCCAAAGTGATGGACTCAAAGGCAGCCAAGCTCCAAGCAGCAAAGCCCAAGAAGACATCAAGGCCCACAGGAAATACGTGAAGACCGTGCACTGAGCATGCAGCCCCCAGTGACTGTCTGATGCCACAGCAAAGCGATGATACGGCGCCCCACAGTCCTGGTGGTGAACGGACCCCATAGCACAAAAACGGGCACGCCAAGTGCCAACAAAGAACACTTTGAAGAAGGACTAAGAGCGCGAAGTCCGAGGTGCGCGACGCAGGCACACAGAAGCGGGTCAGCACAGGCAGACACCCAGGAGATAAAGACATCTCCACCGAGAGAAGCACTACTGAAAACAATACAGAGAGCGACCACATCTCTACTGCACCGAGGTTGAAGGGGAGAACACAGCACCAGGCAAGTGTACAGCAGCACAGGGACAGCTGCTACCGTTCCAGGAGTGACAGACCGAAGACAATGAGCAGCCAGTGCATCCAGTGAAGCAAACGAAGAGCGCAGTCAGATGCGCGCCAAATGAAGAAACCGACCTGCCAGAGAGTTGCAACGAAGAAGCACTGCTGGAGGAAGATCCCCTACATCTCCACCACTGTAGCGAAGCACCGCAGTGTGCCGAAGGAGAAAGAGAGTTTCCTCCCTCTCACTGCCTCGGGACGGAGTCGGCAGTGGCCCACGACAGGCAAGAGAGGAGTCGCACACCCCATGTGGCAGGCCGCCACAGTGACAGGAGCTCCGCCATCATGGTGACATGTGACCGGACGTCACTGCGCATAGCGAACAAGGAGCCCGTCACGCAAAGTGACCAGTCCGGACAAGCACACCGGAAGGAAGAAGCAAACACCACGACGGCGCAGCCTCGAGGCGCCCGCACAACGCCCTCGAGCGAAGAGAAGAGGGACACCGCGAAATCCGGAGGGGATGGTGCCACTTGAAGTCCCCAAGAAGCACATGCAAGTCCTACAGACAGGACAGGCCTGCAACAGGCCCGCAAAAGGAAGGAGAGAGACCGTCACAAGAATGACGCGACCAGTGAGATGTCCATGTGGCGCAAACATGAGACAGGTGGCAGGACGCCACATCCAAGGAAAAACCTGGTCGGAAGAAGAATAGCGTGGCACGATGCCACAGGGCAGACAACCACCAAAGGCACGCAAGATGGAACAGAGAAGAGCGACAGGACCAACGACTCACACCAGCACTGAGGAAGGTGTTCATCCACACAAGCCAGCCACCGGGGTGCAGAGACGTCACTGAAGACAGCTCCCGCGAGGACCTACCGTAGGCCGCTAGCAAGCGCGATCTGCGTCCTGGCCCCACGCTTCGCAGTTCGACCGTCCTCTCACCTGTTAACGGCTGCTTGGTATCGATAGCACCACACCTCGCAGTGCACCTGCCTAAAGACAACGGAGCGGTGCCACGAAGTCCCTCAGGTCCTTCTCACTCCCTCAAGTCACCCCGACAGAAGATCACCGCCTGTCTGCCCACTGAAGAAAACTAACATCCTGTTACCACCTTCCAGGTGCATCATCACCAAGGAGCATCGCACCACCCGAGTGAATCCACACACACCCCAAACAACCGCAGCTCAAGGAGGCAAATCACCCAGGAACAGTCTGTGCACCCCAGTCAACCTACAGCCTGCCGAAGTCGAGCACACCCGGCCATTGGAAGATCCGCCCTTGGGGACTACAAAAGACTTGGCCGTGGCCCTGTTGGGAGTTCTGCAGCCACCTTTAAGTGTGGCCTACGCAATAGCCCACACAGACCACGCAGTCACGTGGCAGTCCAGGGGACAAGGGCCTTGACGGAGTTCCTGTGCGAAGGGAGTCCGAGTAGGAGAGATGTGTCGGCCACAGCTCCACGTCAGGCGCAGGAAACACGAAGGTCACAGCTGAAGACTGGTCACCCACAAGATCGCCAGAGGAAGGCGCAGAACCCGAGTCCAGATGGCAAGGACGCCCAGACAATGACACCACCCTCGGAGGCTACATGAGCGACTTGGCTGTGAGTCCGTTGGCAGTTCCCCAGCGATGCCTTCGTGCGGTTCACATGAAGCCCCGCACGGTCCACACGGTCCCATGGCAGCCAGCAGGAAAGCCCTCCAAGAGGCTCCAGTGTCAGAGGAGTCTAGGCGAGAGAGGCAAGTCGAACGTCGCTCAGCAGTCAGGAGTAAGGAGAGTCACCGAGCATGACGCCCCCACCGGAAGGCCTCACTCACAGTGATCGTCTCCGACACCAAAGTGGATTTCACCACAGCTCCAGATGCATCGACACTGAACTTTTATATGTAGACTTCAACACCGTGAGACCAGGCCGGTCTAAAGAACATCGCCAAGGCAACTGAAGGCATCCCGACCATGTGATCTGAGGCTCCAGCGCTGCCTGGCTGACGGCCTGTATAGACTCATTTGGTGCTATGTGTTATTTATCTGTTTTCATTACAGGTTGGACTCTCGTTTGTTTTTTCATTAAAGTTTGGGAGGGATGTAGTATCGGCTGGATACATTCTAGTGTTTAGCCTGTGATGTAAGACACTCTACACCAACCCACCACAGGCGTCACCAGTCAGGTGACCCTGTTAATAAAAGGGTCTGGGTGCACGTGCCCTGGGCCCAGTTCCAGTACCCCACTACAGTGTCCGCGTGGTTATTTATCCAGCATGTGGGCCTAGTGGCCCAAAGCACCACACCGACGAGAACAGTCCTCCAATAGATTATTATAAAATGGAAGTCCTGATCAATGGTTGACACCCTACAATGAAAACCTGATGGCAATAGGCCAAGATCATCACTTTCCACAATCCAGTCCTGGATTTTGATAAGAAGATAACGAGAGCAGATGTCTTGAAAGCTTTCCGTGAGGCTTATTGGCCTATAATTAAAAGCTGAAGAGCGATCTCCTTTTTGGTGTATAGGTAATGCTATAGCACATTTCCAAGAATCAGGAATGGGGGCACGGCAGCAATTGCATTGGCCAAAGCTAAAATATAGCATGACTAGGCCTCAGTGTCACATAAAAATATGTCTTCCGGGATACGGTCGAGACTGGACGCTTGTCCGCGCGAGACAGCGTTGAGGGTCTGGACGATGTCAGCTATATCAAACAGAGGCATAGGATTAATTGTTGTCCATGAAACAAGAGCAGCGGTTGCCTCGGTTGGAACAGGGGAATCTTCAGAATAAAGATTATGAAAGTAATCAATTCAAACAGAAGCTGGGACATTGTTAGTAAGGTCGAATACAGCAGGAGAGCAACCCTGTGCAACCAGTGACCACAATTTGGAGAGGTCGCTGGCTGAGCATGCATCCAAAAGGGCCTTCGGCTCTGATCTTCCCAACCCCTTCTGGCACTGATAATAGCCTTTGTATAGTCTTTCCTAATCAGCAGTATCTGGGCCGTGTCTTTGGCTTCAATGGCGTTGACTAACGAACAATTAAGTGTATGGCGTTCCTTGTTGTACCAAGATCGATGTTTACCGGTTCCCATCCATTTGGAAAGGTAAAGGAGGATAAAATATGCTCAAAGTATGCCCTGTGTGTAAGCAGCAGTTGATCAGAAGAACTGGCTTTGACATCCTCGATGTGAGTGAGGTACTCGTAGATACGGCCAGAATTTGAGGACAGGCAGCGATGTGCTGCCGCTTCAGATGTCACTTATCTGAGGTCCGAGTGATATCCCTAGTAGAGGAAGGCCGACTCATATCTGAAGGGATACTCTCACGGAGAGCCTGAAAGGATGAGGACAAGGGATAGCTGATTCATGGAGGAATTATGTTTTGCTGACTGAACGCTGATAGCTGTTTATTAGATATTCTATTTTACTTTGACTATCTGCACTCCCCACTCCTAATACGTAGGGAAGCAGATTGCTGATATAATCATTGTAATTGCATGTCTATGTACTTATACGAGGTTTACGTATTCATTTTTAAAACTGTGTTTTTTAAAACTGTGTTCTTACCTCTTTGCTCCTCCTCATACCCGCACATAAAATTTGGCTTCATCCTCGCTGCTTAGCGAGTACTCTCGGGGTTTCTCTCAAGGCTGGGACATTATTGGGCGCCATCTTTGTGAGCGCTCTCGTGCTCACATCACGGGGGCTTTAAGAACAGTCCCATGCTAGCGCGCAGCACACGCGCGCAGCGGACGTGCCGATGGCGCGCCGGAGGCGCGCCAGAGGCAAGCCCGTCTGCGCCCGTCCGCGCCAGGTTGCCGCCAGCCGCCACACACCTTGATAGTTTGCAGATAGGATCAGGATCCGTGATTAATCCAGCTCTGTACTATTCACGTGAGCAGTTGCTTTCGTTAAATAAGAAGTGTTGTACAATTGTGCGCAACGGCCCTTTTGAAGGTCCCTTTTCATGCTCGGGCTGTAAATATCAAAGTTTACATTGTTACAGTCCCACTGTACTTACTACTCTATCACCTGACTGTTTATGCCCACCTGATTCCCCTCAGTTGGTCCATCATAGGTATTCTCTTCCTATTGTGCAGCACCAGGCATGGAACTGTATTTTAGCCAATGTTAGATCTTTGGTCAAACATTCTGCAGATATATGGGATGTTTTAACTGATCTGAAGCCAGATTTGGGTTTCATTACTGAGACTTGGATTAAACCCTCCTCTACTCCGGCTATTGCTCTTGCTATACCTGAGGGCTATCGGATTCTCAGGCGGGATAGAATAAACAAAACGGGCGGGGGCATAGCCTTAATTTAGAGAGGAACTGACCGCCACTATCCTCGATCAGATTGGGACGGAAGCGTTTGAATGTATTGTTTTCAGATTGGACCTATCCGCAGGTTGCATTTGGAAAGGTGCTTTAGTTTATAGACCGCCGGGATCAATATCTAATTTCACTAGCCAACTGCTTGAATTTATATCCCCCTATTTAATCACCACGCGTAAATTCCTCCTAATTGGGGATTTTAACATCCACAGTGAAGATGCCTCCAATCAAGATGCCAGACTGTGCTTACAAGATCTAGCTGCAGGGGGACTAAAGATCATTAATACGGCTCCCACCCACATTGCTGGTCACACACTGGATCTCATCTTTGCCAATTCTCCAGACATTAAATGTGGCGAAACTTTGCCACTTACTTGGTCTGATCATTTTATGATTAACTTCCAACTGTTGGGTCCAATTGGACATCCTCCGGCAACTATTAACAACTCTGGAACTCGCCAATATAGACCTTGGCACAAATTAACGGCCAACCATCTTTCTTCTCTGTTTGAGGAGTGGGACTGGAACAGTATGCAGGGGGATGTGGACCTGCAGCTGGAATTATTCGATTCTACAGTTGTTAATTTTCTCGACAGAGTAATTCCTCTTAAGCCTCTTAGATTTTCACCTAAAAGGTCTGCTACTGGCTGGTTCACGCCTAGCTTACGGGCGGAGAAAAGTGCCTGCAAAAAACTGGAACGAATTTGGCGACGCTCACATAATGAGCAAGCTAAAATTTCTTATAAAGCAGCCATGGCAACTTATCATAAAAATGTTAAATTGGCCCGTAAAATCCATATTGCTGAAACTTTACAACAGGCAGGTAATAATGTTAGGATGCTTTTTCAAATAGTACAGGATTTTACCAACCCTAAATCCTGTCAGACTATGGTTAGATTTTCTCAGACACTATGTGATGACATCTCCTCCTTTTTTGTGCAAAAAATTGAGAAAATATATCAAAATATCATCCTCTCTAATACTCCTACCTCTACTTCCGCGGAGACTACTCTTCACCCCAATAGGGATGGACCCTATTTGACTTCATTTCCTGCTGTTACCATCTCAGAAGTGCAAACTCTTTTGGAATCCACCAGATCCGGATCCCCCCTGGACACCATTCCCGCTAAAATCTCCTCCAGATTTGCTGCTCAGTTGGCGCCCCCATTTTGCTCCATAATCAACACTTCTTTAAGATCTGCCTGTCTCCCCCAAACGTGGAAACACGCACAAATTTTGCCCATTCGCAAAAATGCTAACATCTCTCCCGGGGAAGTGTCAAACTATCGCCCGATCTCATTGCTTCCTCTACAGAGCAAGATCGCGGAGAAGCACATCAACAAGCACTTATCTGCTTTCCTTGAGTCTTCTGGTGCTTTGGACATTTCGCAGTCCGGCTTTCGAGCAAAGCATAGCACGGAGACTGCCTTGGTGGAGGTGACGGATAATATCAGAATGGCCCTGGATCAAGGTCAAGCGGCACTCCTGGTGCTGCTTGACCTTTCAGCGGCATTCGATACCATCTCTCACCAGGTTCTCTTGCATAGACTATTAGAGTGTGGCATCTGCGGGTCCGCACTAAGCTGGCTGTCAGATTTCTTGACCAACCGCACTCAGGCAGTGTCATTGGGTCCTCTCACATCTGCTCGCTCACAGGTTACCAGAGGCGTCCCGCAGGGCTCTTGTTTGAGCCCTACGCTATTTAATATCTATGTGACGCCCCTGGCAATACTGATGAGGGACTTGGGATTTAATCCCATCTCTTATGCAGATGACACTCAGCTCCTCCTCACCTTCGACAAAAGGAGATCAGACATACAAACCATCTTCTCTCAGGGTATGATGGCTATTGCCTCCTGGATGAAAGCCAACTATCTCCAGTTAAACTCTGAGAAATCTGAGATTCTGCTGTTCGGAGGGGCTGACATCTGCTGGTCACCTAGCTGGTGGCCGGAGGAGCTGGGTAAAGCCCCTGCACCTAAAGAGGTGGCTAAAAATCTGGGCATTAAGCTTGATAATAAACTCACATTGCAGACCCATGTTAACACTGTAGCAGGGTCTTGCTACCACACTCTAAGTCTACTTAGAAGAGTTTTTCCGTTGCTTCCACTATCCACCAGGAAGACTCTAATTCAGGCCTTGCTCATGAGCAAAATTGATTACTGCAATGCCCTTCTTCTCTCTGCTCATGCTGCCTCTCTGGATAAATTGCAGGTCATTCAAAATACAGCTGCGCGACTGGTTACGGATTCTCCGGCCAGAACCCCTTCTTTGCCTCTATTGCATGAATTACACTGGTTGCCAATTAGGAAAAGAGTGCAATTTAAAACAGGTTGCATGATTTTTAAGGCTCTAAACGAGCTGAGTCCCTGTTATCTAACTACGAAACTAAAGGCCTATAATCCTATATCTTCACTTAGATCAGGATCAAAAACTCTGCTTGCTGTTCCTAGAATATATAAAGCCCGTTCTGGCGGCAGGGCCTTCTCGTACCTTGCCCCTTTGTTTTGGAACAGACTTCCCCAATATTTTCGCACGGAAATGTCCCTTCTCTGTTTTAGAAAGCTGATGAAAACATACCTCTTCTAGCCCAAGATAGTCAGCTGTCGCAAGCGCAGAGATACCCTTAGGGGTGATTCAGCGCTATATAAAACTATAAATAAATAAATAAAGGGATTGTGGCCACTCTCAGTTCTTTCCGACACAGTCACATCAATGACTTCTGGCCATAGTCTCAAATAGGAGAGGAGAGGAGTTGGCCTAGCGGCTATGGCGCGCGACCTCGACTCTGAGGAACTGGGTTCGAGTCTCGGCATTGACGCTGAACATCCTGTGATTCTGGGCAAACCATTTAATCTCAAGTGCCTAACAACAATGAATGTGTGTCCTCATGTAACGTAACTGGTGCCATGTAAAGCACTCTGATACCCGATTGGGGTCAAGTTCGCGCTGTAAAAAACAAAAAATCTGAAAGAATATAATCTATACGGCATGTATGAGGAAGCTTATTAAAATTCTGGGCATCTTTGAGGTCAGATTTATTATGACCATTAAGAGCCCTCGGGTCATTCTCGACTGTTAGTGCCTTTAGATGGACTGCAGAGCGAGTCCAGCTACAGATGGGTGGATTATCTAGGAGGGAAACTGGCCATGCAGCGTCCTCGTCCTTGGTTACGTAAACGTCATCATTGTCCAGTGGCATAAATCTTAGATTAAAATCACCTGCTAAAATAAGAAAGTGTTGGTGAGGATGCTGATTGAGAAAGTGCTCAGGCACTTGTAAGGTGCATGAAACCGACCCATTCCTAGCCCCTCTGACGAAACTGTTAAGGATCGTTATTTGATAGGTACTACCAATGTCTAGCTGGATACCTAAAATGTCATGGGAATCTATTTTGAGCTGGCATGTTTTACAATTTAATGAGGCTCTAATCCAAATAACCCGACTCCCAGAGGCTGTGCCCCTTGAACTGGAAATAGCTGGAATAAAAACATCAAGATATCCTGGCCTGTGGATAGAGACCAGGTTTCTTGAAGGAGACAAATATCATATTTATTCATAAGGCCATTCTAGTCTGCAGGTCTTATTTTGGATCTAAGACCAGCTATATTCCACGAGGGAGGAATAGACTTGAGAGGGGCAGGCTGGGTGCTAACTCTAGGTGCCACAGAGATTGGAATAATGCTAACATTGGAGATGGTCAAAGCCAGAAGCTCTCGAGAGCAGCCTAACTGATGAACCTAAATGAATTAAGTGGTCAGGCTCCCCTCGAGGCGATGGAGGGTCTGATAAAATAGAGTTAGGAAAACGCAAAAAAGATGGATCGCAAGATGAGACAGTCACCCCTTTAAGTCAGTCCCTATCACTGAGCCTTGTGATGGGAGCGGCAGGCACCATGCTGATTGCCCTGACTATGTGGAGAAGTGTGGCTCAATGGTTAGAGCGGCAGACCCTGATGCAGAGGTATGGCCCTGACCAGGGTTCAATTCCTGCCTCGGCGGGTCTTGGGCTCAATTTCCCCGGACCCGATAATTCTCGCCTCGGTGCCTATTCTAATCATGGGTCTCACTCTGCAACTCTGGGCAATAGCTTGCTTAATCTCCACAACGACCCCAAAAGCGCTAGGATGCCTGGCTTTCACCTTGGGGGTGCCCAGGAGTGGGCACTTCACAGGGAAAGGCCAGGAAGAGTTCCACAGCGGTATGTGCACAGCGCCTGAGAGACCCTTTCGGGGGTGTGCGGAGCGCTATATAAATGCACTACATTTACACATTTACATTTACTATCTGCTGGTGTGACCAGGGATATTAAAATTGAATATGTGAATGGCCAGGGGGACTGGTTCTAGCAGCCAGGGCCACCATGTTGTCAACTAGGGCCTTGCACGTAAGAATTAATTAGAATTAGAAGAAGTGGACCTTTTAACAATGATGAAGTCATCCTGAATAAAAGAGCGGCAGCCCCTGACATGGCATATCCAGTGGGTCACTTTATTCTTCAGCGAACCTTCCCGTTCATATCTCCCTGGCACAGTCAGCCTGGGAACTTTGGTCATCAAAACAGAATTGGTACCTATAGAACCATTTTGTGAATTATACAAATTGGTGTGAGAAATTGATTGGCTCTAGTGGAAGAAGAAGGAAAACAACTAGTCAGAGCAGTGCACCTTTCTTGGCCCTCAAAAGACTGAGTGCCCCGAGGAGAAGCTATTACTGAGTCTAAGCCAGAGGCTCTGATGGCTGCAAGATCTGAGGAACAATGCTCTTCATAGATGGCTACACTTCTACGAGGGATTTGAGAAGATGCCTTGTTCACAGGTCCCGGAACCTTGGGTTTAGGAACCAAAGGTGGACTTGGACTTGTCTTAGAAGGAATGCACTGCCTATGTAAAACTTGCTGTTTGCTAAAAGATAAAAGCTGACCATAGACTCCCTCTGAGATAAAACCATGGACTTAAGCACCCAACTTCTGCCTTCAGATCAAGAATGAGAGTAGTATGCTGAGCCTGTTCTGATTGTGAGCGAGGGGAAACTGCCTCTGCTGCAGCACAGCACATTCAGGGGCATATTTACAAGCAGGCGATAAAAAATTATCGCCACTTTTGCAGCCGTTTTCGTCCGAAAAGTGGCAATATTTTTATCGCCCAATTAGCAAGGCCACGCTAACGTGTGAAACCTTGCTTTAGCGTGGGGATTCTTTACGCCAAGCTTTGCATCTCTAATGAGATGCAAAGTGGGCGTTCCTGACCTAACATGACAGGAGAAATGTCGCTAAGCGACATTTCTCCTATCATCAAGCCCATTTGCTCATTTATCATTTATGTATGCAGAGTGTGTTAATTCATTTTCCATCTTTGCAATTTATATACAATTATCTTGTTTATGTGAAGTACCTTACGCGTTTACATTTCTGTCCCTTGTTTCTGTGGGAGGTATTTGGGTTTTAGTCCATTTTTCTTGTTTCACAATGTTCACACTATGCTACATTGTTAACCTTACACAAGGTTGGGTGATGGGTCACTGTCCCAATCATCAGGTGCACAGCTATAGACCTTTATACAACGTCAGTGTATACGTTCTGTATACAGTTTACCCTACAAAGGGTGTGTTTTATGGGTTCTCTGCCCATTTGTTACACTGCACAACGTTTTTTCCTCAAGTATACATGAGGTGTGTTGCGTGGACTGTAGTTCCACTCCTATATGCACAACTATTGACCTCTCCTTAAGGTGTGTCTGTTGGGTCTTTTCCCATTTTTCGTGCAAGTCATATGACCTCCAGTCGAGGTGCATCCATTCACTGACTTTATTACACGTACTTATGCCTTCACTATTCAGTGCACGTTTTGTCTTGCTAAGGCGTCTAGTGTGGGTTGTTTGTTTTATTCTAACAGTGCACAATAGTTTGATCTCCACTTGAAGTTGCCCCTGCACACGCACATTTTTTTACCCACACAGGGTGCATAGTTTGGGTTCTAGTCCTATTTCTACGGTGCAGGGTTTCATTACACTGGGTGCTAGGTTTTTCCTCAATGTTTTGCTTCGTGTTTTCATAAACTGTTTAGCCCAGTGCTGTTCTCTATTTATTATTCAGTCTTCATTATATGATGGAGAAGTGTGAGTAATCTATTATATTTCTCTTCTTCTCTGTCTCCTTGTTTCCTTCTGCTCTGACTTGCCTCCTCGCACACCTGTCTGGCCAGTAGGTGTGCAGGTGGTAGTCATTGGTGGTTTCTCCTTCTATTCTTTATTTATCTCTTTTTCTGTTCCATTCTTCTCTTTGTTTATATATAGAAAGGAGGATGGGTAATGGTTTCTGTTTTTCTGTTTTATCACATTTCTTATCTTTCTGTTTCCTCTAGTTTCTTTGTTGTTTCTTTTCCTCTTCCCACTGCCTTTATTCTCCCTGGATCGTTCCCCTCCATTTTGTTCATCCAGCTTCTACATCTCTTTTCTGGTTTGTTTTGTTCTGTTTTCCTTTTGGAAGAAAGGAGGATATGTAGTATCCTGGTTTCAATGTGGTTCATGCTCTGCCAGTGAGATTCTCTCAGAATGAAGTAATATGGAATGCTGGGAGTGAGAGGCCACAGTTGGAAATGGGCTGAGCAGCATGCCGGCTGCTCCTGGTGAGGCTGTATTACTGCTGAAGTACTGGACATGTAACTTTTACAATAAATACTCTTGAAATACTACCACCTGCGTGGAGTTGATCACTACAAAGTGCCTTCGGGGTCACAAGTTATAGTTAGCTCAGGTAACTATAACTGCTGAATTTCTCTGGTTTTGTATGAGTGGAATCTGATCCTAACTAAAATGTCCCTGTAACCTTTGGTATTTTCAGTGAATATATATATATTTTTTCCTTAATAGCCCTTAAACCTTACCCACCGTAAACACAAACAATTCCCTTGCCACCCAAAATCCCTTACCCACCTTAAACACATAAAAAATCCTTGCCACTCAAAAACCCATACCATCCCTAAATCCTAAAAATCCCTAACAACCTAAAATCCCATAGCCACCCTATACCCTAAACATTCCTTTGCCACTCAAAAACCCATGCCCACCCTAAAACCTAAAAATTCCCTAGCGACCAAAATCTAGGCAGATGCATCACTTTGTAAACCCTTGCACCACATTATCCCTGCGGCAGGTATAATGTATGCAGGGTAGGCGTTACCCCGCAAAAATCCTTGTAGAAGTGGAGCATTGAAATCTATAAGTTTTCAGTGCGTCACTTCTAGGATGCTACTGTGTCAATATCTTACGCCTGCCTCACAACAGGCATTAGACTGGCGCAGGCCCTTTCACATATTTCCTTGAGACATTGAGCGCCGTACCTTTAATACGCCGCATCCATCCTGTCGCAAGGAAGGCGCAGTGAAAACTGTTGCATCGCTGTTTTCATGCAGCGATGCAAGTTTTCATAAATGAAGGCCTAAATCCCCGTGCAACCCAGAATCCCATACCCACTCTAAACTCTAAGAATTCAATTTCCACTTAAAATACCATACCCACCCTAAACCCTAAAAAGTCCTTTGCCACCCAAAAACCCATACCAACCCTAAACCCTAAAAATTCCCTTGCCACCCAAAAACACATACCCACCCTAAACCCTAAAATTTCCTTCACCAACAAAAAACCCACAACCACCCTAAACCCTGAAAAAACCCACTTTCCCCAGCATATATACATATATATAAAATGTATTTATATATGTAAATAAGTTAATTGAGCGATATCTAAAACATGTTTTAAAATGGCACCAGTTTTTAAGTAGTCAGGGGCTTAAATGCTTTGGGAATTGTCCTTTGTCTGTTAGTATGCCCTTTTTTTAGAACGGTATTAAATGTTTAAACAAATGGCACTCCGCATCGTGATCAAGGCTGCGTGTGACTGCCGGAATGCATGGATGCCATCAACTCAATAAAGGAAGTTGAGTAAAAATAACCCCCTTGAAGTGCTGGATTGTTTTCCTGGAGAAAGGAGATTTCAAATGCGATACGTAGAGGCACGGCGGTCGTCTCAGAACCAGCACCTCCGGTGATTAGGAGCACTCCAGCAAGCCATCCAGTGTGAAATGAGGAGTAAGCAGGGAGGCGTTCCCCCCGCTCATCCAAGTAAGCAGCCCACCAAGGAACGGATCGAAGCGCGAGGAACCGTGGGACCGGTATCAGAAGACTCCAGCCGGCGCTGATGTACTCGAGCCATTCCTGGTAAGCAGGGCAGCGAAGAGAGATCGAGAACCGGGCTAGTAATACGGCGAACTCTGCCTGAAAGAGAAATAGGGAGAGTGAAGGAGCCGTGTAGCAGCTTGGGGGCATTTTACCAACAAAGGAATTATGAGTGAGGACAAATGCGCAGCGAGGGAGCTGGAAGCTCTCAAACTTTTTTAAGAGACAGGATTAACAGTAAGTAAGGACAGAGGAGAAGTATTACCCTCATCCAGTAATGACATTGGAAAACAGTTGCAGGAACTGGAGAAATTGAAAAAACTTGAAATTTCACGCTGGTGGGAAGTAGCATCTTTAACACAGTACATCCAGGTTGTCAGAGTCCCAAGAGGATTGTGTATCATGATTACACCGACATACAAAAACACTAACCCAGAACTATTATGTGAATAGGCGGAATATAGTGCAAATAGCTCCACCAACATGATAAGCATTCTCATTAGGTATGCAGAGATAGAGAGACAAGAAGTAGTGATTAAAATTAAAGAACTCACTGAAATGTTAGACAAAAATGTGGATCAAACAAGAATAACGAAATTTAAGGGAGAGTTCAAAAACAGACTTGAAAAATATAAAAAAAGAATAAAAGATAGAAAAGCAACCGATTTTTTACGTGATTGTTTAGATTATGGAAATGGACGTATATATACATTCGCAAAGAGATTCGATTCAGAAAGAAGACAAAAACTACAAAGTGGTAGTATAACTCACCAAGATGCATCACAGAGTGAATAAAGTTCAGATACGGGTTAAGAGGTTGAACAAGAGGAGTCTACTAAAGGAGGTGTATTGCATACAAGACTCAATGTTACTGAAGAACTTCGGTTTTTACAGTTGGATCAGAAATCAGACCACCAGACAACTAGAGGCCGAGGGAAGGGAAGAGGGTGAGGAAGAGGAAACAGAGGAGAGGAGGGGAAGGATATCGGAGAAACTGTAGGAGGGCTAACAAACAGATCAATGCGCTCCAACACAAAACAGGTATCGAAGAAGTAACCCCCAACAACACAGTGATACATCTAAGCAATATAGTATTATCAGAGGAAGATAAAACAGTATTGGAACTTGGTCTCTCGTATTGCAAGAAAAATTATTTCAACTACGCTAATTTCAGAATGGATCTCTATAGATTCATACGGAAACTAAAATTGACAAAAATACACACAAATCTCCAAGGAACCTCAGTGTCCCCCCCCCCCTGGAACATCACAAGTTGTACCAAACAACCTAACAGTGATGGACATGCCCACACTAGAGGAGTTGTGGGCATTACAAAATGAAAATAATGTATCTTATCCAACTGGAAATGAAAACCATAATGAAAGCGGTAATGGTAACTTTGGCACTCCACAATTTGAGGAGACTGATCGCATTCCCTTCCATCCATGATCACGTTTTATCCCACAAACGACGCAAGACAATTTGGATATCTTTTCTGAAAATGTTATTATGGATTTACGACGCCTGTATTACAAAATGGGAAACGGGAAACACAAAAGGGATCCTAAACAAACCCAAATATAGAGAGTCATATCTAAAATTAAGAAAGAAGAAGGAACACTGGTGAAACCCTCTGATAAAGGGGAAATGTTGTACTTTGGGTTCGTGATCTATACCATAAGGAGGCACTCAATCAATTGAGTAATGGAGAATGTTATAAAAAGGTTGAGAAGTCTGAATATGAAAATGTAAAAGATCAATTTTTTGTAAGACTGGAAGATTGGAGACAACAGAACTTATTGAGCTGGGATGAGTTCAAATTTCTTAAACAGGAGAATCCTATCATTCCAGTCTTCTAGATGTTATCGAAAGTGCATAAGAACATTATAAATCCACCAGGGAGACCAATTATTTCTTCATGTGGCAGTCTTTTTGAAAATGTCTCCAGATATATTGATTACTTTTTAAATCCTTTAGTTAGAACCTTGACCTCTTACATTAGAGACTCTGCAGACTTTTTGAAACACATCTATGATGTACAATGGGACAGCAACATGTGGTTATTAACGTTAGATGTTACTACATTATACACTAGCATTAGACATACTGATGGACTAAATGCCACTGAATATTATTTTAAAACAATACTGATGAGATTCCAGCATCATAATAGGATGATATTAGAAATTATGGAATGGTGCCTTACAAAAAACATTTTTATGTTTGGAACATATTTGTACCAGCAATAGCAAGGCCCTGCTATGGGCACCTGCTTCGCCCCCACTTATGCCAATTTACATCTAGGCTGGTGGGAGGAGCAGGTGCTCCGAGGTCCTGAGCTGGGGCTTTGGATGACAGATGTACTGCTATGGGTCAGATTCATTGATGATGGTTTTGTGCTGTGGCAGGGCACAGAAGGGAATATAAAATTGTTCATCAATTATCTAAACGACAATAATTTAAACCTCAAATTTGTCGGACCGCATAGCAGAACATCTAATGATTTCCTTGATGTTAGAGTTACCGTGAGAGAAGATAGGCTGGAGTCCAGTATCTTTCGGAAGCCTACAGCGGGTAACACAATCTTACATGCGGGTAGTGCCCACCCTGCACCACTCATCCGAAGTATACCATTCAGTGAGTTTTATAGGGCGAGGAGAACCTGCAGTAACTTTGAAGAATATGAGAGAATAGAACATGAGATGACTAAACGTTTCATACAAAGAAGATACTCCAGGGGAATCATTCAAGCAGCATCCAAAAAGGCAAGGAAATTGAATAGGGACAAAATACTGCTCGATCCTTCAAGAACACAAATGAGGAATAAACAGAAAGAAGGCCCCAAAACCCACAGATTCATAACAACTTATAATAGGAGACACAATGAAATAAGAGCTATTGCAAGAAAAAACTGGTACCTTATCAGGGGGGATCCAGTGATAGGTCCATAGAGTAGAAAATACCCTGAGATTACAGTGAATACCAAGGAGTAGCCAGTAATATAACGTGGCTTTTAGCGAAAGATGGTTTTTAAAAGTGTTTTAAATGCAAAGCCTGCCAAGATGGAAAGAATATTCTATACTATTAAAAGGACTTCTGACTTGTAAATCAAGCTTTATAATTTACATGTTGAAATCTCCATGTAAAAAAATGTACGTAGGCAGTACCAACTTGCCAGCACATAAAAGGATCTTGCAACATAGGCAAGCTATCATTAACAAAGATAGAAGTTACCCTTTTGCCAGACACTTTGAAAAAGAACATAAAAGTGCCCCCAATTTGATGAGATATAGCTGTATAGTTGAAGTTCCAAACAAAAGGAGGGGGCAACAGGAAAAAAGAACTCCATAGATTAGAAACATATTTTATACTGGAGTTAGATAGCAGGGTGCCTAATGGACTAACTTTTGATGAGGACTTGTTTATATGTTTGTATCAATAATTAAGAAATGAAGCTGTACATTCAAAGGGACCATTTTTTAAAACAATTGTTTATGAAATTGTAAGGAGAAGGACAAGGGATTTAAGCACTTTAAAATCTAGTACCAAATGGAATTATGCACTAGCACTTTATAATGTAAAGTGTATGAATTTCAATATGAAATTAAACTTGGAGTAGCGTAAGAAAAATGCGTGAATAAAAACAAGAAAAAGAAAATAAATAAAAAACTAAAAAAATTGTAAGCACTAGCATTTTAGAAGCAAGTACTGCAGAATGTAAATTATAAGCACTAGCACTTAAGAAGTAATACAGTATTACAGAAACTACATATAAAAAGAAGCAAAATGCACTTTAATAAAGCCATACTGATTACTGCTTAGGAGTGACCAAGCATAATGAGGGTGATCGAATTTATACATGATTAGCCAATCTTCGTTGCGTTGCTATAAAAGTAATTTGCAAGGTTTCAATGTTTGTTCGTAAAGCTGTGACTAGTGATGAATTGCACTGTTGCATACTTGAACCTATGCTTCTACATACTGCACTTGCATGCACTTGCATGTAAATAAGTGAATTGAGCGATATCTAAAACATGTTTTAAAATGGCACCCGTTTTTAAGTAGTCATCATCCAGTGAATGTGTGTTTTTCTGAAAATTCAATATGTTTTATATATGTATATCTCAAGGTCGATGGAAGAATAAATGGGTATATAAGTGTCCAAATGGATGATTTGTTTTTGAAAAATTGATTGTATAACTGACTGATTAAGTGTATCTTAGTGAATACATGGCTTAGTGAGTAATGTTGAAATATGTAAATAGCTGTATCAGTCTCTCACTTTGTGTATAAGTGGCTGCATGGGTTGGTGAGTAGCTACATGAGTGTCGATATAGGTTATTAGTTGGTTGTTTGAGTGTCAGTATGAGTGTCTGAGTGTCTGTATGGTTCGGTGGGGGATATTACGTAGTGCATAGGTGCATGAATGAGTGACTCACTGTTTGTATGTGTTGAAGACAGCATGTGTGCAGGACTGTATGGGTGGATGAGTGTGTGTATGGGTGTGTTAGTGAGTGAATGACTGTCTCAATAGTGTCTTTATGAGTAACTACATATGTTTTAAACTAGTATATGTGACTATTGGTGTATATAAGTGAGTATATGTGAGAGTGAGAGATTGGAAGAGTTCCTGTATGAATAAGTATGTGTTTCTATAAGGGATTGTTTAAAAGACTAAGTATGTGTAAGTTTCTGTAGAAGTAAGTGTGGTGGTGTGTGTATCACTGTATTTGAAAGTAAATGGATGTTTGATTTTTTATTAGCAAGAGTGACTATGTGTGTGAGTAACTCTATGGATGAGTGGCGTTGTGCAACAGGATGTATAGGTGTATGAGTACATAGGATGAGTGAGTACATGTATGAGTGACTGTATAGGACAGTTGGTGAATGAGTGGATGTGTATATGGATCTTAGAATTACTGAATAGGTTGTTGTAACTGGTATTGGTATGACCATTGTTTTGAAAATATTAGTTTCTATTTTTGAATGTGTGTATCAAAGGTTATATTAGGGTGAGAGGAGGTCTGCCACTCTATCACAAGGATGATGTCATGAGTGATGTCATCAGTGATGTCATTTGAGATGTCATCAGTGATGTCATGAGTGATGTCACTGACCATGTCATGAGTGATGTAATATGTGACGTCATCAGCAGTGCATTTCGGGCACGCGAGTTATAGTTAGCTGAACTAACTATAACTGGGGAATTTCAATGGTTTTGTACGAGTGATAAGTCCAGCTAACTATAGTGCCCCTTAAACCTATGGTTTTTTCAGTGAATTTCTAAGGTTTTTTTAAATGCTAATTCCTAACTATAACGTGCCAGAAACCTATGGTTTTTTCAGTGAATTTCAAAGGTTTTTTAAATGCTAATTTCTAACTATGCCTACAGAGATAGGACATGTGAAGAAAGAAGAAAAAACGCACAGAAAGAAAAAAAGAAATGCAGAAAGATGCAACAGAAGTCCTCAAAGACGAAGAAAAGTGCAGGAAGAAGGATAACGTGCAGAAAGAACAAACAGAAGAGCAGAAAGAAGCCTTGTTGCAAAATCATCCTGTACCCTCAACTTTTTCAGACGGATACTGGTGGTAACTGAGTCTGACTAACCAGTCCTAGAGCCAGTGCTATGTTAAAAGACACTCAGAATTCAGTGAAAACACCTACATAGACTAGGGAACACTATGTGTTGGGGTCCCCCTGTGATTAGCATGACCTCCTCTGTAAGCCCCTAGTATATAATAGGGCAGGGGGATTAAAACTACCTCTTAAAACGCGCCACAGGGCGTGTTTGCACACGTCACCTCAGGCCCCGTCCCCTCCCTTCCCCATTGTGTAAACACGCCCTGTGGCCCTTTTAAGTTGGGAGATTAAGTCCCCTTGAATCCTAAGAGTCCCTAGGGTCCAACTAGACCACTAGGTACCTCCAGTAAGCGCCACAGATCTGCGTTGCAGAGAGCTGTAAAAAGGGGCACGGCCTAGACTACCTCTCTGCAACGCAGCGCAGTGGCGCTTACTGGAAGCACCTAGTGGGCTAGTTGGCCCCCAGGGTCCCTCAGGATTGAAGGTGAATTATTTCCCCAACTTAAAACGTGCCACAGGGCGTGTTTGCACACGATAACTCAGGCCCCATCCCCTCCCTTCACCACTGTGTAAACACGCCCTGTGGCCGTTTTTAGTTGAGAGATTAAGTTAATTTGAATCCTGAGGGTCCCTAGGGTCCAACTAGCCAACTAGGTACCTTCAGTAAGCACCACAGAGCTGCGTTGCAGAGAGGTGTAAAAAGTGCCACGGCCTGGACCACCTCTCTGCAACGCAGCTCAAAGGCGCTTACTCGAAGCACCTAGTGGACTAGTTAGCCCCCAGGGGCCCTCAGGATTGAAGGGGAATTATTTCCCTTACTTAAAACGCGCCATAGGGCGTGTTTGCACACGTCACCTCAGGCCCCGTCCCCTCCCTTCTGCACTGTGTAAACACGCCCAGTGGCCGTTTTAAGTTGGAAGATCAAGTCCCCTTGAATCCTGAGGGTCCCTAGGGGCAAAATAGCCCACTAGGTACGTCCAGTAAGCACCATTGCAGAGAGGTGTAAAAAGGGGCACGGCCTGCACCACCTCTCTGCAACGCAGAGCAGTGGCGCTTACTGGAAGGACCTGGTGGGCTAGTTGGCGCCCAGGGTCCCTCAGGATTGAAAGGGAATTATTTCCCCAACTTAAAACGCGCCACAGGGCATGTTTGCACACGTCACCTCAGGCCCCGTCCCCTCCCTTCACCACTGTGTAAACGCACCCTGTGGCCATTCTAAGTTGAGAGATTAAGTCCCCGTGAATCCTAAGGGTCCCTAGGGTCAAACTAGCCCACTAGGTACCTCCAGTAAGTGCCTCAGAGCTGCGTTGCAAAGAGGTGTAAAAAGGGGCGTGGTCTCAGAATACCTGTCTGCAACGCAGCTCGCTGGCGCATACTGGAGATACCTGTTGGGCTAGTTGGCCTTTAGGGACCCTCAGTATTGAAGGGGAATTAATTCCCCAACTTACAACTGCCCAGGGGGCGCGTTTGCAGAGTGCTGCAAGGAGGGGGCATGGCCTCCGGCGCGATGCCGGTCTTTTATTTATTTTATTTTTTTAAGAAGGAGGGCTGTGTGCCCCCCCTTCTTTTTCTAATGTATTGGCCCTGGGGACCCCATCCCCCAGGGCCTGCCCTCTAATTAAAAAAAAATTATTATTATTTGGAAGGGGGCCATTTGGCCCCTTCCCAAGGCCTTAATCGGCCCCGGGGACCCCAATCCCCTGGGCTTGGCCTTTTTAAAAAAATTCTTTAGTAAGGGGGCTGCGTTGCCCCCCTCCTCAGGCCACTTATGGCCCCGGGGACCCCATCCCCCGAGGCCGGCCTTTGTTTTTTATTAATATTTTTTTAAAATATATTTATAGAAACACCTAGGACATGCTGGACAAACCGTATGTACCTATCATCATGACAATTTGCGTGATATTCATTAAAAGGCGACTATGCATACAATGAATCCACGTGGAATGTATTTACACTGCTAGTGAAGCTCTGCCGTGTCTGACGCCCTACCGTGCCTAATCCCGGCGCCCCCGCCGGTGGGTACTCTCCAAGTAGACACTCTTGTCGTTTATTTATACAAACATGGGTAGCTATTGACGGGCACATTTAATACACACGCACACCAAGCCATTCAAAGGGGATTCGACAAAAAACTCGACCAAAACTATGCAAGAAACTCCGCTCACTGTTAATAAAACACATATCCACCGCCGGATGTGTAATACATTTAATTTACTCTCTGGAAAGGAGACGGACCTCACTTGAGAGTCACAGCGTGCTCCTGGCTGAGCCCAATGCTGTGTTACACCCACCAGTGCTCGCTGAGTGCCACACACCTCTGTGTTGTATTCCACCAGCTAGTGCGTATGCTATGACACTCTCTAGCCCATGTGCACTGTAACACCACCCCGTGAATATGTCATGCCACACTTGCCTTCGCACGGGTTATATTGCCCCATCTAACGTGCCTTCCTCGATGCCTATGTTATAACGCACAGCGCTATGCCATACATATTACAATCTGGGATCCATATCTTTGTCACAGTGCATATGCAATGTTACACTCCCCATCACATATTTTATATTACAACTTTAGAGACTAGTTAGGTTACACAACACTGCCCTGTGCATATTACACTCCAAGGCGCATATCGCGTAGCACGCGCTAGTGCATGTGCTATCTCGCGCTCTCCAATGAATCTGTCATTGCGCACAATGTATTGCATATTATATTTCACGCCCCGGTTCATCTTATTTCACACTTTTTGGTGCATAGTTTATACCATACACTATATCTAGTTTTCATTTTCAATCGTGCTCTCAGGACTATGTTCTATATAACACTGCGTTCACCTACCCTTTTCACGGGCATTACATTTTGCGATGGGGGGTGGAGGGTCAGGGGGTGTTTCTGCCAAGTTAGTCCGGAGTCACAGTCACAAACTTCCTCTTCGTCCTGAATAAAAGTGAGATTATGCTGCATACTTGTTCATATTTTAAGTAGCTCGCACAGACACACATTTTAAAAACAATAAAGTTCCTAATACCCACCTTCTCTGAACAGTTAGCTTGCTGCCCCATCCACCTCCTCCCTATCCTCTGTTGTCTGAATCCATGGACTAGCCTCCTCCCTCCTGCCATGCATGGTCTAATGTGCTGCCACTGCCCTCCATTTAGCATGATGTACCAGTCCACTCCTCCTGCCGTCCATTGCCCAATTCTATGCCCCATCATTATCCTCCTGCTTAGCCTCTGTGCTTAGCTTGCTGTCCCTATTCTCCTTCCCCCTGCCCTCCGATGTCTTTGTGCATGCCCCTGCTCCATCCTTTTTGCCCACCATGTTCCATGGACCTGCCACTCCTATCTACTCTGAGTGTTCTGTTGAGCTGCTACTCCCCTCCCACCTGCCTAGCATTGTCAGATGACTGTAACTTGTCCCTGCCACCTCCACCCTGCCTGTCCACATGCCATGCCCTTATCCCCTTCCTTCTGTCCTCCATGGTCCATTTTACTGCCACACCCTTCTGCCCTCCCTGGTCTGTTGTGCTGCAACTGCTCCTCCTGCCTGCCCCACGCGGTCTGTTGTGAGGCCCCTTCCCCTGAACTCTCTTGTCTGTGCCCAGGTCCTGACCCTCCCTTCTATCCTCCAAGGTCCTTTGTGCATGCCCCTGCACCCTCCTTCTTGCCCATCATAGCCACTAACCCTCCCGCTTGCCATGCATGGTCTTCTGTGCTGCCACAGCCCCTCCCACCTTCCCAGTGTGGTCAGCTAGCTGCCCCTGACCCCCTCCCACCTTCCCTCCATGGTCTGTGTGTATGCCATGATAGTCTCACTGTTGCTCTCCATGGTGTGTCTTATTTCTAGTGCCCATCCTGCCTGAACTCCATGGTCATCTTGCTGTTCCTGCCCTGCCCCCTTGCCCCCAGTCCTCTGTTTCCATGTGCAGACCCCTATTCCCTCCCTCCTGGCTTGTCTGTTGCATTGTAATGCCCCTGATCTGTCCTTCCTGCCCTTTATGGTCTGTTATGCTGCAGCTTTCTCTCCTGTCGGTCCATTATGGTCAGCTAGCTACCATTGCCTCTCTCCCCTCTGTTCTCTGTTGTCCATGTGCATGATCCTGTCCCCTCCCTATTGCTTTCTATGGATTGTTGTGCTGCTCTCCCGTCCCGCATGCCCTGTGTGATGTATTGTGCTGCTGCAAACCCTGATGCCTGCCCTGCAGGGTCAGTTTGGTGCACCTCTCCATGTCCCTCCTGTCCTCTGTTATCCGAGTCCATGTCCCTACCCCCATTTCTCCTGCCTTCCATGATCCAATGTACCATACTTGCGAAAATTTTGAACTTGGTAAGAGGGAGATTTTGAAAAAAAGAATGGTGTATTGATTTTCCCCTTTGAGTTACATTGAAAAAGAGGAGATTGTAGACAGGGGACAGATCAAATAAAGCCCATTTGAGCTTAAAAACATTGGACGTTTCCTGGCTGAAACGGGTCTGTTGGCATGTATGGTTGTACTACCACTGCCTCTTCCTTCTGCCCACAATGGTCTATTATATTGCCACAGCCTCTCTTGCCAGTCCTGTATTGTTGGTTTGTTGCCCCTGCCCCCTTTCCACTGCCCTCCATAGTCTGTTGTGCTGCCACTGCCCTTCCTGCCTGCCCAGTGTGGTCAAATTGTTGCCTCTGCACCGTCCTACCTGCCTTCAATTTTCAGAGTCCGTACCCGTGGGCTCTGCCTCTCAACAGTATCCCAATGAACAACTAGATTGCTAACATTCTATATTTATTACAAAAGTGTGGAACGCCTGACGTCATCTTGATGTAATCAAAACTGTAATACCTAGAGCATTTCCTTGAGAAATTACATATATGAGAGGGTCTAATTTGCATCAAAATTATGGTTAGTGCTCTAAAAAACTAAAATGAGGACATATTTTCTGAGTTGTCAAATAGCAACAAAGCACTTTTAAATTATTTGTTATCTTTATTTTGTTTTATCCAGTTGACCACTTGATTCAATTTTGCACTTAGCACTTGATTAAATGTTGCACTTAGGGGAGAATGTGGTGTTACTTCCAGAGCTGCAGACTTTGCAACTGGGGAACCAGGTTGGAGTTTCTGCTTCAGCTCAACATTCTGTGATTCTGGTCAAATCACTTAATCTCCCCATGTCTACAACCAAAATGAATTTGATCTTGTGTGATGTAACCAATGCTCAAGTAAAGCACTCCAATACCTCACAAGTCTGCACTAGATAAAACTGCAAAAACACAAAAAATAAGTGTTTTGCACACTTCTGTCATTGGGCTACATGTGGGCTACATCTGGGTGATATTTGTCCTGCATTTGGGCTCTTTTGTCTCTGGTGGCCATCTTGGGAGATTTATTTGTTACGAAGTTGACTAATTTCCTCATTTACTGCAGTCTCCTCAGTAGGAAATGCTTTCAGTTTTTTACTCTGATTACATCAAGAAGGTATTCAGATATGTCACACATTTGCCATAAATTCTGAATGTTAGCACTCTAGTTGCTCATTAGATCACTGTAGTAAAGCTACTGCTCACCACGGAAGTCTTCTGCTGGTATTAAAAGTGCATGTTTCAGTCTGCATATCAGGATTTTTTAATGAAATAGAAGAGGATTTGAGAAGACACTCAAAATGTGCCCTGGTTTTTCTTTCTTCAGCACTAATCATAATTTCTATGGCAAAATGAACCCCCTCATTTTGTTCCTTTGCAAAGTAAATGTTTTAAGTGTTACCACTTTATTCAATCAAGATGGCTTCAGGTGTGCCATACTTTTGTCATAAGTAGGACTGTTAGCGCTCTAGTTGTTCTTTAGAACACTCTGGGAAGCTGCAGTAGAACACAAAGGAATCAACTGACAGTTTCTGCCCTTGTTGGATGTACATGTTTTACTGAGAATGTCAGACTTCATTCTCACATGACTGAGAAAGATAATGTGAATTTAAAGAAAATATGCTCTCAGTTTAGCTTATAGATCACCTTCCAAACCTCTGTGGGAAAAGCATGAGAAAATAGTTTTCTCTCAAACATGATTCATGATGTCACAGCAGAAGGCTTTTTCACATGGTAAAATCACCTTAGAACACACCACAATTCCTAAAATGAGTATGGTACCATCAATAAATTATTTATAATGTAACTAAAGTCTTAAAACCTTCTATTAACTGCAATGCTTTTTAATGAGGTGCTGTCATGTATATTGGTCCCAAGATGGCTGCCAACACTTCTTGGATGAAGTACTGACAGCCAATCAGATCACACGATGAGATGTGTGGTTAGGCTCCGCCCAGATATATATGTGATTTTGATTTTGATTTTCTCAGGAACTACTGAACGGATTTACACCATTTAAGCAAAAGGCACAACTCTGAACCAAGGTCTACCTTTCTGCCAAATTTGGTGTAATTCCGTTCAGCAGTTCGGGCTGTAGCTGCCGCTAAAGGTCCTATGGGAAATTGCATGGGGAAACACGTTTTGGGACCCCCCTTTTTTCTCAGCCCCTGCTACACGAATCATCCCGAGACTTTCAGGATAGGAGCGGACCGGAGTTGGCCAAAAGTTATGAAAATTTCGCGTAGATTCATCTACGGGCGCCAAAGTTATTCCAAATAGAACTTTGCGGATTTCCTATGGAAAATAGGTCCTAACTATAACCACCTACTGGCGACCGCCAGTAGGTAATATATATATATATCCTTAGAAGTTAATGCACAATAAACTATTGTGCCGTTTTCCTGGTGTGCTGTCTCTTGATTTCACAAACCATTGTGGAATAAGAACCTTTGTGGAATAAGAAATTTATCGAAGACTAAGTGGCTGCTGCTGCCGCTAACGGCATCAACATCGTACGATGGGAACCGCTCTAGCAGAGGTGTAAAAAGGGGCGTGACCTCGGACCACCTCTCTGCAACGCAGCACTGTGGCGCTTACTGTAGGTACCTTGTGGGCTAGTTGGCCCCCAGGGACCCTCAGGATTCAAAGGGAATTAATCCTCCAACTTAAAAACCGCCACGGGGTGTGTTTGCACAGTGGTGAAGGGAGAGGGTGGGGCCTGATGTGACATGTGTGTACTTATCCAATCACTCTGCCAAAACCCAAGCACTTATACATACACCATGCACTCTCCTTGAAGCACTCTAATCATCCAGTCACTACCCATGCACTCATGCAATGACACATCCACTAACTCATGCACTGCTACAATACCCTGAGCACTACCCATGCAGTCCAGCCATCACCCTGTCACTACCCATGCACTCCTCCAATCACCCAGCGAGCACCATGTACTTATCCAACCACTCCGCCAAAACCCAAGCACTTATAAATTCACCATGCACTCTCCTTGCAGTACTCTAATCATCCAATCAGTACCCATTTACTCATGCAATGACCCAGGCACTAACACATGCACTGCTACAATCTCCTGAGCACTACCCATGCAGTCCAACAATCGCCCTGTCAGTACTCATGCACTCCTTCAATCACCCAGCCAGCACCATGTACTTATGCAATCACTCCACCAAAACCCAAGCACTTATAAATTCACCATGCACTCTCCTTGCAGTACTCTAATCTTCCAGTCAGTACCCATGCACTCATAGAATAGCCCAGGCACTAACACATGCACTGCTACAATCCCCTGAGCACTTCCCATGCAGACCTCTAACCACCTACACCCTACTGATTCACTCCTCCAATTACCCAGGCAGTACCCATGCACTGCAGCAATCCCTCTGTCACTACCTATGCACTCCTCCAATCACCCAACCAGCACTATTTACTTATCGAACCACTCCGCCAAAACCCAAGTAGTTATAAAAGCACCATGCACTGTCCTTGCAGCACTCTGATCATCCAGTCACTACCCATGTACTCATGCAATGACCCAGGCAATAACACATGCACGGCTACAATCCCCTGAACACTACTAATGCAGTCCAGCCATCTCCTTGTCACTACCCATGCACTCCTCCAATCACCCAGCCAGCACCATGTACTTATCCAATCACTCCGCCAAAACCCAAGCACTTATAAATTCACCATGCAGTCTCCTTGCAGTACTTTATTCATCCAGTCACTACCCATGTACTCCTGCAATGACACAAGCACTAACACATGCACTGCTACAATCTCCTCTGCACTACCCATGCAGACCTCTAACCACCTACACAGTACTGATTCACTCCTGCAATTACCCAGGTAGTACCCATGAAGTTCAGCCATCGCCCTGTCACTACCCATGCACTCCTCCAATCACCCAGCCAGCACCATGTACTTATCCAATCAATTTGCCAAAATCCAAGCACTTATCAAATCACCATGCACTCTCCTTGTAGCACTGTGATCATCCAGTCACTGCTCATGTACTCATGCAGTGACACAGGCATTAACTCATGGCAAATACAGAGGAGATCATGCTAATCACAGGGGTACCCCAACACATAGTGTTCCCTAGTGTATGTAGGTGTTTTCACTGTATTCTAAGTGTCTTTTACCATTGCACTGGCTCTAGGCCTTGTTAGTCAGAGTCAGTTACCACCAGTACACATCAGCAAAACGTTGGGGGCACAGGAGGACGTTTTGCCCCTATGTTGGTTCTTTCTGCACATCTCTTGCTTCTTCCTGCACTTTTCTTCGTCTTTCTGGACTTCTGTTGCCTCTTTCTGCATTTGTCTTGCTTCTTTCTGCACTTTTCTTCCTTTTTCTTCACATGTCCTACCTTTGTAGGCATAGTTAGAAATTAGCATTTGAAAAACCTTTGAAATTCACTGAAAAATCCATAGGTTTCAGGGACGTTATACTTTGAAACTAGCATTTAAAAAACCGTTGAAATTCACTGAAAAAAAACACAGGTTTCAGGGACATTATAGTTAGTTGGACATTTCACTCGTACAAAACCAGAGAAATTCAGCTGTTATAGTTAGTTTAGCTAACTATAACTCGCGCCCCCTCAATGCACTGCTGATGACAGCACATATTACATCATTCATGACATGGTCAGTGACATCACTGATGACATCAATGATGACATCTCAAATGACATCACTGATGACATCATCCAGTGATTGTGTGTTTCTGTAAAGTTGAAATATGTTTTATATATATATATGCCAAGGTTTATTGAAGAATGAGTGGGTGTATAAGTGTCTGGATGGATGATTTAGTAGGTGCGTGACTGACTGTATAAGTGAGTGATTAAATATGTCTTACTGAATGCATGGTTTAGTGACTGATACAGACATTCACACTGTTTAGTTTGTCAGTTGGTGTGTAAGCAGTTGCATGGGTTCATGAGTAGCTAAATGAGGATCTATATGGGTTATTGATTGGTTGTCTGAGTATCTGTATGGGTGCCTAAGTGTCTGTGTGGGTGGGTGGAGGTGTGTGCCTCTGTGCACAGATGTGTGAGTGGATGATACACTGGGTGTATGGGTTTAAGAGTGAGTCTGTGAAGGGTTCTATGGGTGGGTGAGTGTGTGTATGGGTAGGTTGGTGAGTGAATGGATACCTCAGTGGTACATGTGTGAGTAACTGCATATGTGAAAGGCAGTACATGTGAGTGTTGGAGTGTATAAATGACTATATGTGAGAGTGAGTGATTGTGAGAGTGGCTGTATGGATCAGTGTGTGCTTGTATTAGTTACTGTATAAGAGTGTAAGTATGTGTTAGCATATGATTGAATAAGTGAGGTGGTGTGTGTATAAATGTATAGGTGAGTAAATGGGAGTGTGAATGATTCTTTGCATGACTGACGCGATGTGTGAGTGTCTGAATAGGTATATGAGTGCATATGATAGTGCCGTATTGATGGTTGACTGCATGTATGAGTGACTGTATGGGTGAATGACTGCATGTCTGTGTAGACCTAGAAATTAGTGAGTGGGTATGTACTAACTAGTGTTGGTGTGTCTATGGGTTCGAAAGTGGTAGTCTGTATTTTAGAGTGGGTGTTTCAAAGGTTATATCAGGGTATGAGGAGGTGTATCAGATGTGCTGCATATTTTACCTGCTTCGTGTGCGTGCCCTCTTCTTGCTTGCATGAAGTTGGATCTGTGGGATATTGTTTCAGCGTTGCGGTGACACTGATTGCACGCAACACCAGTCGGCCTGGGCTGCCAAATTTCACTGTGATGGATGTTAGTGCAGCTTGTGGCCATTTCGGCATCCCCCGGATTGTACCCAGGGAGGAGGAATAGGAGACACAGTCTGTTAAGGAGGGCAACGTGTCAGCACCAGGAAATCTCTGGATTTTCAGTGCAGTTTGTGCGTCCTGCTGTAATGGACTGGCCACCCCACTCAGTACTCCTGTGGCAGTCTGGTGATTGGTCACTGTGGGAGTATCTACTCCTAATAGTGAGGTGGGTGGACAGCGATTCATTTTTTGAGTGGATGGACCTCCACAGACTCTGCTTTATAGCAACAAGCTGTACTATCTTCAGGGAGCCCGATTTTCTAGCAACTTGCCTGATGCATGCTGGGAACGGAAGTTGCTCATTTGAAATGACTATTGGTGGTGATGCCCCGTGACTTTTGAACTGCAGATTTATCTGTGCTGCAGTCAATGGTGATCAGATTCGAATCACAAGGGAATGAAAACAAGTCACCCATGGTACCAGAGAAGAAATGAACTTGCTGCAGCTATTCCCCACGTTTGTCCTTTTAATATTGAATGTTGCATGCATGGTGACAACGGAATGTGTGGAGGATTTATATCATTTGGTCTCACCTGTTCATGACGGTTATATTGTAACAGTGTTAACATATTATATGTCATTGTCAGGATATGAACTGCACTTTGCTGCTTTTAACTTTATCAGTTGCGCAACTTTTATGTCTGACAATGCATGCTTGTATCATCAGCTGGCCTGCAGATATTTAAGAATCAGGGATACTCTTGACTTTTGTAATAGGCATGTTTTTTAACTTTATGAGACAGACTCAGCCCGCACTCAATTTGAAGTATGTTGTCTATGTTTAGCATCGCTAGGTATTTAAATGTTATTACAACATGGCGTCCTTTAGATTGACAAAGGCAGACTCTCTGCCAAAATGCGTCTCTCTGGTGTGCAGAGTCATTGAAGGCGGAGGTGTGCTTTGTTGGATATAATAAATAAACTTGCACTCAACTTTTTGGTCCGTGTTCGTCTTTCCAGGAGGAATTAATATATATATAAAATATTAAATGCACAGGAATTCTACTACAAGTTCCGGCGTGCATCTGAACAGTTGAAACTAAAAAAATGGCACACCAGAGGCCAATTAATAAATTCAAGTTAGCACGCAGGGAACTTTGGGAGCCTGTCACTTTGATGTTTGAATTGGGACTGCCTCTGATGAAAGAGCGTGAACGCTCTTAAACGCGTTAGGCAAATGGATAAAAGAATCGGAGCTGCCATCCTGCTCCTTTTGCAATAAAGAGTTGTGAAACTTACCGACTGGAGGAGTGCGTCTTTAATGCAGGGCAATCTTTGGTTGATTTACACACGGCAGGTCCAGCCGTGGAAGTTCGCACCGCCCCTTGGAACTACAGGGGATCGTTTGATCTGAACCATTCGGAACTGTAATAACGGCGCAGCTGGTGGCATGAAGGATGGAGCAGGATTTCAGCCCTGAGGCCCACTGGAGGGCTGTTATCGATCCATGAAAAGGCTTCAATTCACACACAACCACCTAAGGTTTTAAATGCACAGGAATTCTACTACAAGTTCCGGCGTGCATCTGAACAGTTGAAACTCAAAAAATGGCACACCAGAGGCCAATTAATAAATTCAAGATAGCACGCAGGGAACTTTGGGAGCCTGTCACTTTGATGTGTGAATTGGGACTGCCTCTGATGAAAGAGCGTGAACGCTCTGAAACGCGTTAGGCAAATGGATAAAAGAATCGGAGCTGCCATCCTGCTCCTTTTAAAATAAATAGTTGTGAAACTTACCGACTGGAGGAGTGCGTCTTTAATGCAGGGCAATCTTTGGTTGATATATATATATAAATATATAAATATATGAAAAAAATTAAGACAAAAGTCACAAGGACCGGATATATATTTATATTCACTGGAAAAAAAACAAATGTTACAGGGTCGTTATAGTTAGGCTCAGATTTCATTTGTACAAAACCATTGAAATTCAGCAGTGCCCTAAGGGAACGTTAACACGCGCCCTCGCCATGTACTGCTATTTGCCCCAAATATTACATCAGTAATGACATCTTGTATCACATAATTCATTATATAAATGCATCATTTGCAATAAAATTAGTGATGAGAAAACTGCGCATGGTGGGGTGCGAGTTATAGTTACCTTAGGGCACAAGCTATAATTTCTTGAGATAAGTATAAATATAACTATTGAATTTCTATAGTTTTGTGAGTGTAAAAGTTTAACCTAATTTTGACGGCCCTTTAACATTTGTTTTTTTCAGTGAATATATAAATTGTGGCAAAGATGTACATGATAAATACACGTTTGTTGTAAAGGCATGCATGGATAAGGCAGTTGTGGTTCCGTCATACATCTATCTGGACACGGTTCTCTTCTGAGTCTTCCATTCCCTCTATTAGTCCAGAACATTTGGGCTTTGATCCTGATGTTCTTACCTTTCACCTGGATCTCAGTGAAAGGGGCTCTGAGGCTTATTTGCCTTCTGGCCTCCTGCATCCTGCTGGTGGACCAGGCCACATGGCACATGTTGGCTTTGCAGTGGGACCTTAAGTCTCAGTGAGCTCAGCACCAAAAGAACCTATTGGATTCCATCCAATTGCCAGAGGAGACTGCAATAGATGTGTAGTTATGAATGCTGAACTGCATTTGGAACAGTGTCAGACCCCTCTTCCTATTCCACCCAGAGCAAACAATTGTGTCCGATGCATCATTGCTGGATTGGGGAGGTCGCCTGGGAGAGGTGGAGATTAAAGGACTGAGGTCTCTGGCAGAAAGCCCATCTCCACATCAACTTATTGGAGCTGCGGGTGATACACTTGGCACTGAAGGTGCTCCTCCCATCCACCAAGAGAGAAAGGGTGGAGTTTCTCACAGACAACACTACTGTGATGTTGTCTAATGGATCACAAATAATGGCTACACCCGGACATCAGCAATGAGGAGACCCTTTGCTCTGTCTTTTCACAATCGCAAAGAACTCTCAGTGTCCAAACTTTTGGACCTTGTAGTTTCCAAGGCAGCTCTTACTTGGAGAAGCCTTTTGTTGTTTGTAATGTTCCCTGTTTTCTTATTTAATGGTTATTGGTCAGTAGTTGGTCAACATGTTTCATGCATTTCACGTCCCTTAGTATCTATTGCAATTTGTTAGGATCTTGCAAAAAAGCTTCATAATCTTCTCTTGTGCGTGTATTCCTACATTGTTCTTGAATAATAAGTGAACCTCATACTTGTAAAAATTAAAAAGAAGAAACAACAGAAGTTGTTGTTCCCTAGACATACATCCTTTGCTTAGGAGAGTCATTTAGTAACTGCTAATGATGCTACTTTCTTCAAATAAGGGCCCCTTTGGTTTTTGAAATAAGGGCCCCTTGGGTTTCATGGAGACCGAACTGCTCCGGACATGTTGACCAATCACCAACCAATAACCATTAAGTGAGAATACAGGGAACATTCCTATCCTACATATTCTCTGCTTTGTTTTAAATATTTAAAATAGACCCCAAGAATAAACATATAAAAGGAAAAGAGATTCTATAGTTAATTTTAATCTGCACACTTCCTCACCAATCTTTGTAGACTTTGGTATCCATCAACTATTGGAGGCAGCTGAGGCGCACGTCATTAACCCTTAAAGCTAAAAAAGATCTCTGCGTTGATGAGCGCATTGGACATTGCAGCGCCGGCCCAACGAGGATCACTGACCGATGATGAAGCATGCCATCTTTGGTTAGCTTGTGAAATCAGTGGGGTATCATATGGGTCTAGACAGCTCATACAGCAACTAGGATCCTCAGCAGAACGGTATCCTTTATTAACATTGATATTACCTGAGAGAGTGTATACTGGACCGAAATTCCTCTTTGTTTCAAGTGTGTTAGGAATGCACACATTTAAAATGATAATATTCAATGCAATATGCCATAGGTAATCCCAGACAGAATATATTTTTATTACTTTTAAGAAATATATCCATAATTTGATGTAAATGTGATTAGTAGGAAAAGGGAGTAAGTAATAGCACAAGGCATTATCTAAATATTTATACATGGAAAAGCCAGTGACAGTGCAGCAATTGGAGTGCATTCACCAATCACCATGCAAGTTTCATTAAGCCACAGAGTAGTTTACCAATGTGATGCAGTCCAGAGTTTTCAGTAACATTATGAAGAAGTTTCTGCTGATTCTGCTTGGACCTTCCACCAGAAGCAACAGTAGAGGAGTTGATTGTGACACTACTGATGGAGAAAGAGAAACTGTGGTACTGATGAGACAGATAGGTCTTCCTGTGATAGGACAGCAGGTCAGTAGGCTGCCGCTCTTTCTTTTGCTCCCTCACAGAAGTTGACAGCATTATTCATCCATCTGCACCTGACTGGATTGGACCTAGCTGGTCACACACAAGAGGTGAAAGCACACAGAAAGAAAAAAAATAATTGTTATCAGGCACTTTCATTGAAAACACTATCATTACCAACTCAACTGATAACACTAATAAGCAATAAGGACTGCCATTGCAAAACGTGTTGGTGTCCAGCAATTTATTTATGAGAGATTTCAAAGAGGTATCTGGTGCTCAACATGAAGGCATTAAAGCAATCTTTCTTAAAAGAGAGCATAAAGTACCCCTACCCTAAGGGAGAGCAATGACAAGTGGTTGCATATATGAATTAATTTGGTGTACAATGCCTATCGTGCACTATCTCTGTTTCAATCAAAGAAGTGCAGGGGGATGTGGCTGTACATGGTGTAAAAGTGTTTCAGTGGTAATGAATGCAAACCATGAGGTAACAAAGATGTCTCAAAACCAGAATGGTTGAATGTAAGCAGATTTTGAGGAGAGTTACACCCTGGAGAGCACTTCAGGTCATAGCCAGCTGTTAGTCCCAAGATTTTGTGAGCTATAAGCAGGACACTGTAGTAGTAGTAAGCTTTATTGCTTGGTTAATTAAAACTATAACAATGTTACATATAAACTTTCAAAAATTATATCAATTATAATGTGGTACCATACAGCACATATAAATCTCCAATATTATATTGGTTAAATGATAGTACCATACAATACATGAGTTCCATCTTCTCAGTAAAAACAATATACTTATTCTTCATGAAAAATTCAGGGCAAATTACTAGGTATACTAAAATCGAGTATTCATTCCTATCTATTTTTGTTTTTAGGACAGATTAATGGAACTTTAAGAACCTCAACAGCTTACAACTCAGTTGAGGATCTGACGGGTTAAAACTTTGCATATCAGTGGCCCTGCATGTCCTGATCCCTCTTGCTTTGAAGTTGGACCTTAACAAAGTAATGTGTGCATTATGTAAATAAGGGCAAATACAAATCAAGTGAAGAAAATCCTCCTTTTTATGACAACAATGTCTGCATGCTGTGGGACCATTGCACTTCCAACTAGGTTGCTTCGCTGTTGTTGGTAGCTGGCCAAACTGAAGTGCCATTAAACATTTATTTTGAACTGCCGAAAAGGTGCTGGTTTTAAAGTCTCATAATTACTGATTACCATCCATACATGTGCTCATTGACTAAATACGTTTTTGCCGCTTTATTGGCGATTTGTCTAAAAGGTTGTAAAGGAAAGGCTTTTGTTCCATATTGCCCCCATATTGGTGCTGTGAAGGGCTTTGAATAGGTATTGGTTATATGAGAATATTTTGTCTTTTTCCACTTCAGTCCATAAAGCTTTATTGATTGGTGAGTATTCTGAATTTAGTTTTATTTTGTACCAACTTTTCATAGTGGTATACAACCTCCCTACTGATTAGCTAAGTAGCCCAAATTCCATTCGCACCTGCGCTGGTGATGCATTTATGAGTAGTCAAAAGACCTGTTTGTAGGTGGCAACATGCAGTTTGTTCAGAAGTAGTGAGTCTTCTCCATATAAGGCGACACCGGCGTAGGATATTGTTGGCAGGAAACTTGCTGCTACCACAGATAACAGAGGTTTGAAGGAAGGGCATTCCACTTTTTTAGCTAGTGTGCTACGGGCAAACATTAGCGCACCAGCCCTTTAAGACATGCGGTTCTTCTGTTCCTGTTGTTTAAATCTATTACCTAAACAGACTCCTAGATATTTGTAACTAGTGACTTCTTCCAGCTGCTTTCCATCCAACCCAATTTTATGTTCTTAACTAGGTCGGTTTTGGATTAACATGGGTATGAATTTTGTTGTGTTGATTTCCAGATTATTATTGGTAACATGATCCTGCATTTCAGCTAGCGCCCGCTGGAGGCCTACTTGTGTTAGATTCATTAATACCACATCATCAGCATATGAAAGATGTGACAGGGTTAATTTGCCCAGTCAAGGTGGGTGAGAATTGATCTAGTCAAGCTTTGGTGCTAGATCTGACATGAACAAATTAAATATATGGGGAGCCAGCATGCATCCTTGCTCAAGCCCTTGTAGAAATCCTTCTTGAAAGCCTGGTGGCATCCCCCAGCTTGACTATTATCCGGGTGTGCATGTAAAGTTGCATTATTCCTTGCATTATTCTTTCCGTAATATTCCAACATTTCAGTTTTCGCCACAACAGGTGTCGATCTATTCATTCAAATGCTGCCTTTAGGCATATAAAGCAAAGATGTAATTTTTGCTTTTTCCATTTGCATTTGTTGGCTATTAGCGAAATTGCTAGGATGTTTGTTATTGTTCCGGTCCCGTTCCTAAATCCATTCTGATTAACAGGGATCAGGTTGTGCTCATCTGTCCACTCGATCAAGTCTGCCAGGATCATTGATTCACAATACTTTGCTTCTACATCGAGTAATGCTATAAGCCTATAATTTGCCAGATTCAACCAATCTCCACCTTTGTAGATTGGATTTATTATAGAGCCTAGCCAGCTAGGTGGCAAGTGACCTAGTAGTTCCACTTCTTTGAACAATGTAGATAGATGAGTATCCCAGAATTGTTTGTCACATTTAAACATGGCATGTGGAATGCCATTTGGTCCTGGTTCTCCGTCGCTTCTTCCTCTACCTATTGTGTTTGTAACATTTTCGGCTGTAAAAGTAGGAGTGGAAGCAATGTCTGCAAGGGGCTTCCTTTTTCTGATAGTGCCCAATTTTACTGATGTTTTGATTCTTACATCGTTGACATTGTTAAAAGATTGTTCCAATTGCAGAATTGACGGAGGTTCAGGCAATATATCCCCCTCTAATCTTCTGGCCAGGAAGTCTACCCAGGCTTTCTCCTGAACATTCAAGTTATTTAAAAATGTTATTGGCCTGCTCAAGTTATTGACTTGATCCCAAAAGGAGCTTGAGTTGGTTTGTTTCGCTCTGAACACTAATTGTGTTCAGTTTATCTTGTTGCCTTCTCTTTTCTCTTCCCATAGTAGTATTTTATATTGTTTACTCTGCTGACATATGTTTTCCCATTCAACTTGATCAATATCTGAAGTTTTGGAGTTCCTGACTGCGTTTCATCATTCTCTTTTTAGTGCTTGCACTTTCCGTGGGGAAGAATTGTTTTCCTTCTCTAGTTTTCTCCTAGGGCAGCCTGACATTATTAGTGTCAGTTTTGTTGTGAACTCTGTCCAGGAATTTATTGAATTGGTGTTTTTACAATGACAAGCCACTACTAGATCCTTAATTGTGCCATTCAGATCCTGTAGCGAGGCATTTGTCCACCTCAGGGTTTTTAAGTTGATCGTATTTATGTGGCCTTCCAGTGCCGGAGTGATGATGTACCTTCTAGGGTTTAACCCGAGATGAATATGTTCGTGAGAATGATCACTCAAAGTCGTAAAGTTAATTGAGAACTGTAATAAGTGGGGCAGAAGAGATAGTGAGACAATTGTGTAATCCAATATAGATCGTACTTTGACTCCAGGAATTGTGAATTTTGGGGGGTCTCTTCAGTTGTTCTGCCATTGTTACCCACATCCCCAAATATTCTAAATCTGTGACTGAAGTTTGGCCTGAATGATCCAGATGGTATGTCAGTAATTGGTACTGTGGTGACACATTCCAATGTGTATTATCCTCATCTGGTGAGTGCATTAGGTTAGCATTAACGTCGCCTGTTATGATTGTGTTCCAAAGAGGATGCACACTTCTTGTGTCAGAAATTGTTGTAATTATTAGGTCTCACTGTGAGGAACTTCGATTTCTGATCACGATCGAATCGACCCGCCATTTTGTGCTCCGCCGCCATTTTGTGTTGCCATCACTCAGGCAGCACGGCGAACAAAGTCTATTCTGCTTTTTCTGTAACCTGGTGTCGAAATACGCTTTCTGCCTCTGTTTGCAAATCTGGTGTTAGGACTAGTCGAGTACACTAATCCCTGTCTGGCTTTTCTAATCCCCGTCTCAACTATCTGTTGGTTCACACTATTCTTTCCTGACCTTATCTTATCGTCTGGTCTTCACTGTCTTCTGCTAGCATTCTCTCGTTTCACAACTGTCCTCCAACACACACAAACGTATCTCGCCACCTGCAAGTTAGTTACAAATCTGATAATGAATTAGCTTAAGGGAGGGGTGACAAACATAGTTGGAGGAGAGGTCTTTTCGAGTCATCTGATACTTTGTTTTCCAAACTCTCCTATTGGTTCTGTCCTGTTTTCCAACTTTCCTTATTGGCTCTTTTCTTGTATACTCTGGGAGTGTATTTTGTTAATGTATATGTTTCTATGTGGTATAAAAGACTGTGCGCCACAGAGTGAAGTGGCAGTCTCCTGAGAACCTACTTTATGTACTTCTAGGATAACTGTACTAGCTGCAGCTAATAAATCTGATCTTCTAAGGCCGACAGAGTGTCCCATGTCTCTGTGTAGCTGAGCAGGAGAACTCCGGAGACTAGGGCGTACTCTGCGCCGCCAGGTCCAAAAGGTTCTGGTTCTTCAAATGGGCGCCCAACGTGGGGCAGCTTCAGTGGTACCGGTTCTGCCCGAAGGTTGTGAGGTACCCCGCAAGAAAATTCCGGAGGGTTCGCGAGCCACATTAAGCGACCCCTGTATGTCAAAAGTGGTCCGAAGGTCTTTTGCAGCGTGGTTACTCCTTCCTGACGGCTACTGACAACCGCTGCCCTGACTGCCGCCCTGCTTTGGCCCTTCCTTTGATGATGTATGGTAAGGCGAGATGATAGACGGGCCTCTGTTGGTGGGAGAAGACGTCTTTAGTTAAGTATTTTCGTGGGTCACGCCCCCAATTTTGGTTCTTTGTTTTTCTTCGGTTCTTAGATTTGTCTATTGCAATAAACAAAGCCGAGGGTAAGTGCATTTGTGCTACGTAAACTGAGATTTACTCCCTTGAAGTTTGTGAACAGTCTGGTGACATCACGAGATGCCTGGTCTGACTAAGTTTGGTAGAATTTGTTGCTTTGGTTGTAATAGGGATTCCCGACTTGAGGACTCTTGTCCGATTCCTTCGGTTGGAACTCCCACATATGAGCTCTATTCAAAACATGGTATTGGCCCCATTGCCTTTAACGAGACATGGACTCGATACACAAAGAAAGATGGTGTTCTAAAATGGCCAGAAAATGGTAGTTTTGATCCTGATGTACTAGACAATTTAGAAGCAGTCATATTCAAAAGAAAAGCCCGGCCGGCAATGTTTGATTCTTTCCGCCTTTGGCGTAAGGAAGCCAAACAGAAAGAAATTAAACAAGCAAAACGAGATAGGAAAGCACAGGGTATGACAATTATACAGGCTGCCCAACAGTTTTAAGACGATGAAATTGATAATGCAACTGAAATTTCAGAAAGACAGCATCGTATGGCGATAGATAAATGCTATCCGGTGTTGCCTGTTTCCCCTTCCGATAATAAGAAAGATATAGAAGAAGATCCCCTAATGCCCCATTTATTGAGGTTGCCTCCGCCCTATGCACAAAGTGCCAATGCACCTCAGCCGTTACAGCCTGTCCAGCCGCCAGCGGTACCTCTGCCTGTTCCGGCTCTTCCGCACTTACCTCCTCCAGTATTACCGCCCTTGCCGGTTTTACCGTTAACCTCGACTTCTTTGCCCTTATCACCTGATCTTAGATCTCCTTTGCCTTCTGCTCCTCCTGCAATTATCGGTTCTTCTCCTGTCAGTTCTCCTAATACTTTGTCTCCAATTCTTATGTCTAATTATCCGTCTGTGCGTAAGCGTCTTACCGACACAGTCACTGGTATTCTATCTCCTTTCTTTGGGGCTTTAAATGTGTCTCCGGCTTTTGCTCGAAGAAAGTCTCATAGTCAGTTCCCAGATTTTGAAGAGCGAGAAAGGTTGGACTCTCTTGCACGAAGATGGATCAAAAAGGGTCCACAATACAGTGTGCTTGATATTATGCCTACCTTTTTGCAATGGAACGCGCCTACGTAAAGATATGTTTTTAATGTAATGTGCGATACTCTCATTAAAGAATGGGAAGATGTGAGTTCGAGTCCGATACCGCAAGATCTGTTAGATATTCAGACAGATTTTGATAAAGGACTTGTTGTGGGTTCTAAAGTTGAGAAAGCTGTAAGGACACTTATTTTTTATAGATCCTTATTGTCCTCTCAGGTTTTCCCTGATTCTGATCCGTCGGTTAGACTGACGTTGAAAAATTATCCTATGAGAGAGGTTCCTCCAGTATGGAAGGAAGAGGTTCCAGCAGCAGGCAACGTACCACTTATTCCTGCTCATTTTCAGCGTATATGGGTACATGTCCCTTGGAAGAGATCTGAAGTTTTGGCCCTTAAGCAGACTCTACCGGATCCTCGTAAAAACCCTGCAGGTTATTATAAAGAATTATCACAGACAGTTGATGCTTGCATCATGAACCTAGCAGATATTGACATGCTAATGGGAAATGTAGTCCTACAGAAAATATGGGCTAAGATTCGTAGAGAGGATCACGCGCAGGAACTAGGTGCTACTTGGGATGTTATAACTACTACAGATAGAGACCAAGTGGGTGGCGCAAAGCCTGACGATTTGATTTCGGAACTTCCTGGTAGGATTATTACCTTAATGAAAACTATGATGCCTGAATTGAGAGTAAATTGGAATAAACTAGCAGCATGCAAACAAAAGAAAGAGGAAAGTGTTTCTGATTTCTTTACTCGTTTCGAAGAGACCTTTATCGACCACAGTGGTCAAGACATGGCTACAGAGGGTGGACAGCGATTATTTGTGGACAAATTCGTATTCAATTTGCTTCCCGAGCTGTCACACAAATTAAAAGATTCTGAAAGTTCATGGGCAGAAACTGCCCAGATATTGGCTACTGCACAATATTATGAAAACAGAGATAAGGAGGAAAAAGAAAAGCAAGAGAAAAAGACGAAAGAATTAAAAACGAAGGTTCTCTTGCAACAAGCCTATCCTCCTCGTTATGTTCAGCCTCAATTCCAACAGCCTCCGCAGTTCCAGAGGTTGTATCAAAAATCGGAGCCATACATTCCGCGACCTTTGTTAGGATCTAATCAATGTGCCTATTGTCGAGAGGAAGGTCATTTTAAGAATAGTTGTCCGGTTTTATTACAGCGAAATGGAGCATTATCTGCTCCACGAGGTCGTGCTGGCCTCCAGTCAGCAAACAGAGGTAGAGGACGGGGTGTGTTGACTCAAGAACAGTGTGCCCTTCCTTCTCCCAATTCCGTGAATTACTTTGATCAGCAAAATGTGAGGTCTACACAGTATTACAATGAAGACCATTACATTGAAGGCGAGAATGAAAGTCTTCATGCTAACTAGGACAGCCATGGACAAAGTAAGGGAGTTGTGTCGATTCCAGTAGATCAGAATGGACCTTATGTTAATGTCACTACAATGGGTGTTTCAGAGCCATTTCTTCTAGATACTGGGGCAATGAGAAGTTCTATCATTCATTCTAAACTCCCTGGGGCACCTTTGTCTAGCTTAACAAATGTTTCTGTAGGATTTTCTGGCGCCCCTGTTCGTAATCCAGTTTCTTGCCCTTTGCCTATTTCAGTTGGCCCTTATGATTTGGAAGCTCCACTTCTGTTGACGAATGGTTGCGGTGAAAATCTGTTGGGTCTAGACCTATTGAAAAGAATGCATGCTACAATATATTGTTCTCCTTCTGGTGTACATCTTACTTTAGGACAGAAATTGATCTCCCCAATGTATTTGTCCAAAGATCAGTTTCCACCTGAATTACTTTCTCTTCCAGCAGCGCTTTGGGCCACGGGTCCGAATGACGTGGGTTGTCTTGAGAAATCCACCTTATGTTGTCACTCTCAAGCCCAATGTTGAATTGCCGCGTATCCCGCAGTATAGAATCTCTACTGAGGGTGAAAAAGCGCTTTTGGAAATCATACAGGACTTGATTCAGAAGGGTGTGGTTGAAGAAACAAGAGGTAACACATGTAATAGTCCAATTCTTCCTGTTCTCAAACGCACTGACCCTTCTCAACCACCTGTATATCATTTTGTAATTGATCTGTGGCAGGTAAACAAAATTGTTGTCCCACAATTTCCTGTTGTTCCAGATATCACTGCCCTGTTGGCAATGATACATTCCACAGCGACTTGGTTCTCTGTTATCGATCTAAAGAATGCCTTCTTTAGTATTCCTATTGCAGAAGAGAGTAGGGACATTTTTGGCTTCTCTCTTGGAGGCCGAAGCTTCCGGTTTAAGCGTGCACCTCAGGGCTATTGTGAAAGTCCCTCCATTTACAGCCAAGCTTTAAAATGTCATCTTGATACTTTTCATTTGCTGTCTGGTGCTGCTCTTATACAGTACATGGATGACTTGTTAGTCGCCGCTGATTCAGAAGATATTTGCAAAGATGTCACTGTTGCATTATTACGCCATTTGTTTAATCTGAATCACAAGGTTTCACCTTCCAAACTACAATATGTTTGTCGAGAGGTTACCTACTTGGGTCATCGCCTATCAAAGGAGGGACGGCGATTGACACCAGAACGAATTCAGGCGATTACGCAAATGTCTGTACCATCCACACAAAGGGAGGTACGTGCCTTTCTAGGTATTACTTCTTACTGTAGGCAGTGGATCCCTAACTTCTCTTTGTTGGCCAAACTTTTACTGGCACTCACTTAAAGGACACGCCTCAGCCCCTTCCTTGGACTGATGAGTGCCAAAAGAGTTTCACTGACTTACGTACCGCTCTGTGTTCTGCTCCTGTACTAGGCACCCCTGATTACACTAAGCCTTTTACGCTCTATGTTCACGAGAGAGAAGGTTGTGCATTGTCAGTTCTAACACAGCAGTTCGGAGACAAACAGCGGCCATGTGCCTATTTTTCAGCTACGTTAGATCCTGTAGCTAAAGCATTGCCCAGTTGTCTCAAAGCGACAGCAGCAGCAGCAATTTCTATTCGACAGTCTGCTGGAGTGGTGTTGGATAACAATCTCATTGTCATGGTGCCACATGCAGTGGATACTTTATTAAACAGAACAAAAACGCAGCACCTGACAAGTGCTCGTCTAACTGGATACTTTTGGCTAGTCACGTACACATTAAACGATGTAATACTCTGAATCCAGCTACTCTGTTGCCCCTTCCGGATGAGAAAAGTGTTGAGGAGCAACATGATTGTTTCTTCCGTACCGAGGAAGAGACAAAGGGAAGAATTGATTTGAAAGACACACCGCTAGAGAAACCGGATGGAACTCTATGGGTAGACGGTTCTTGCTTTAAAATGCCTAATGGAGATACAGTTTCAGCCTATGCTGTAACTACTCTACATACAGTTGTGGAAACTGCACGCATTAGACACAATTCAGCGCAAGCAGCAAAATTGATAGCATTAACGAGAGCTTGTGCATTGTCAAAAGAAAAGAGAGTGAACGTATACACCGACAGCCAATATGCTTTTGGTGTAGCGTTCAACTTTGGGCGTCTCTGGAAGGAAAGGGGTTTTCTCACTTCACATGGCACCAAAATACAACATGGTAAGTTAGTGACTGATCTTCTCGAATCACTTGCCTTACCCACCCAAATAGCAATCGTGAAGTGTAGTGCACACAAAAAGATTACAGATGATGTTGGTTGAGGAAATGCATTTGCAGATGGAATAGCGAAAAAGACAGCAAGAAATGCAACAAGTCGAATGTATGTGGCGAGTCCTGCGAATTGGGTTAGAGAGAGAGGAATGTATGAGGATACGGTGGAAAGTGTAAAAGCAATTCAGAAAGAGGCTTCAGAGAGGGAGTTAAACAAGTGGAAAGAAAGTACCGGAATGTTAGATGAGATGGGTTGTTGGATAGAACTATCTGAACATCAACGTTGGCTGTTGCCAGATGCTTATGTACTCCCAGTGGTCACTATGGCACACGGTCCAGCCCACTTAACTGCAAAAGGCATATGCAAACTTCTGGCTCCAGTGTGGAGAAACGAACAAATCCCAAAATGCGCAATGTAGTGAAGCATTGTATTATTTGTTTAATGTACAACCCGGGAAAGGGAACCCCAACTCCAACAGGTCATTTTGCTCCCCCAACATATCCATTTGAGGTGTTGCAAATCGATTATATTCATATGGAACGATGCAACAACCTCAAATATGTTCAGGTGGTAGTATGTGCCTTTTCAAGATGGATAGAAGCATACCCTTTAAAAGATAACACAGCCTTATCCACAGCTAAAATTCTACTGAAAGAATTCTTCCCCAGGTTTGGTTTGCCGCGCATTGTCTGGAGTGACAATGGGAGTGAATTTGTTGGCCAAGTCATGCAGAAAGTTTGTGCAGGTCTTGGTATCAAGCAAAAGTTCCATGCGGCAAATCATCCACAGTCAGCGGGTTTAGTAGAATGTTACAACGGAACCTTGAATTTAAAGCTAGCAAAGGTTCAAGCAAGTACAGGACTCAATTGGCCCGATGCTTTGCCATTAGCCTTGTTATCCACCAGAACTGCAGTACACTCTCGTTTGGGACTTAGCCCATACGAAGTGGTTTTTGGACGCCCGGCCAACGTCTGGGGAGTCCCTCGCCCTAAGAAATACTCAGACGTGCCATATCCAATGTTGATTGACTACTTGCATGATCTTACGACTAAATTGCGTGTTCTCCATCAACAGTTTCAGAGTGCTCTGCCGGAGGCCTCTACAGACCCAGGTCATTCCATCCGACCAGGAGACTGGGTCTGTATTAAAAATTTCCAGAGGACGAGAAATTTGGAACCGAGGTGGAAAGAGCCCCGGATGGTTTTACTCACTACGAGAACAGGAGTTAAAGTCGAAGGAAAGAAGAATTGGATTCACGGTGTGCATTGTAAGAAAGTGCCTTTGCCTTTGCCCTACGATCAATGGGTACGCAAGGGTATTGGTGACTTTGAAAGTGAAAAGGTTCCACGATTCGTACCCTTTAGTGATGCACACCTGAATGGGACACTGTCTGAGAAAGAGGACGACGACATTCTGCAGGAAGCAATACCATCACATCGTCGCTTGGATACGACTAATCCTCGAACATTGTTTCAAGATCCAAACATTCCTGGGAAAGAAAGATACGATTTGAGACCCAGACCAAAGAACTCTTAAAATTTCTCTCTGGTGTAGTATTCTGTCCCGGTTGCAGGGTCACGGTAGGAGTCTGAATTGCGACCTGAGTAGTGGCAATAGGCCTGCAGGACTTGCAGTGTCATAGGACGGCAGACAATCGTAATTGAGCGATTGAGGAAGATTGCCGTGAGCATCCATTAGAAAGATGGAAACTACACTAGACAAAAGAGAGAGAAAAGATGAAATGAAGAAAAGATCCTGTAAAATAATGTATAGTCGTTTCAGTATAACCTTGTATATTATTATATTATTGTATATTGTTTTGGCGTCTATAGGTTGGATTATTTATGCTCTGCAGCAAAAAGTTGTCTCTCCTTCTTCCTCTTCGTTCTCTTCTACTGTCTCTCCACATCTCTTTCATACTCTTCCTCCACATGAACTCATTAGAAGAACTGAATATTATAACAATTCCTTTGTCCAGCTATTACATCAGCACCAATTAGTGGTCAATACAACTGACTGTTGGGTGTGTGGACTTGTGCCACATACCACAGAGAAAGGAATGCCATATTTAGTTCTCCCGTTCTCTTATGAGGGTTCTGCCTGGGCTTATTTCGTCATCTTCGCCAATGCTTATCAAAGCAAATTCAGACGATCCATTAGTTCACATGTTAGCGATCCGGATTTTAGTCATAGTTCTTTGATTAAGGGAATGGTAGCTATGGCTAAAATTATGGAAAATAGTAAAATCTCTATTGATGAAAGAAAAGCGTACACTAACTGGAACGTCACCCAATATATGTCTAGTCTTAGTGATAAAGTTAAGAAAGGAAAGTCTTTACCCATTTGGACTATACCACATCAGGGCAACTTCTGCTTACAGATAAACGATCGCTCTTCTGACACTATACATAGGAATAACTGCTCCCACACGTATGTTTATTCCTCCCAGAACTCGCCTCCTCTAGTGCCGTCTCAAGGCACCTATTTCATCTGTTATAATAGAGCTTACACATGGTTACCAACGGGTTTCTCTGGTACTTGTTATATAGCCTTTCTTCTTCCCCCTACCTACACCGCTTCCGCAAACCATCATCGAAACAGATACGGCAGAGGGATTATTGATTCAAAGGACACAGCAGGACAAGAGGGAGGAGATTTCCTTAAAGGATTTCTTCCTTTTTGGGGTCCAATGGCCAACAGCAGAAATATAAGGCAATTGGTTCGGGTCGTAGAAACCACCATAGACATCACTGTAGGAGCCTTAAGTAATATCACGGCAGAACTACAGGCAGATCGTCTTATGAGTTTACAAAACCGAGTTGCCTTAGACTTTGTTCTTGCAGACCGTGGTGGAGTATGCAAATTGATCGGGTCAAGTTGCTGTATTTTCATACCTAATGACGCTCCGACAGTATACCAAGCTATCTCTAAGTTACACATGATCTCTGAGTCGGTTCATCAGGACGAAGGAGATTGGTCATTATTGGAGTGGTTTTGGGGTCTACTGTCCAAATGGGGTTGGAAAATATTGACATTCCTTGGAATAGTTTTAGCCATCGTATTCTCTTGTTGCCTTTGTATGCACTGTGGCCCCGCCATCTGCGATCTCTGTGCTACTATGTGCATCCCAAAACCCAAACCACAAGTAACAGAAAATATAAGGATGATGTTACAGCAACAGCTCGATGACCTCATGGCAATCGATATTGACTCAGATTAGCATGAGTCTATCTTTCCTGAGTTCTGGCAAAAGGAGGGTCTGAGGAACTTCGATTTCAGATGGCGATCGAATCGACCCGCCATTTTGTGCTCCGCCGCCATTTTGTGTTGCCATCACTCAGGCAGCACGGCGAACAAAGCCTATTCTGCTTTTTCTGTAACCTGGTGTCGAAATACGCTTTCTGCCTCTGTTTGCAAAGCTGGTGTTAGGACTAGCCGAGTACACTAATCCCTGTCTGGCTTTTCTAATCCCCGTCTCAACTATCTGTTGGTTCACACTATTCTTTCCTGACCTTATCTTATCGTCTGGCCTTCACTGTCTTCTGCTAGCATTCTCTCGTTTCACAACTTTCCTCCAACACACACAAACGTATCTCGCCACCTGCAAGTTAGTTATGAATCTGATAATTAATTAGCTTAAGGGAGGGGTGACAAACATAGTTGGAGGAGAGGTCTTTTCGAGTCATCTGATACTTTGTTTTCCAAACTCTCCTATTGGTTCTGCCCTGTTTTCCAACTTTCCTTATTGGCTCTTTTCTTGTATACTCTGGGAGTGTATTTTGTTAATGTATATGTTTCTATGTGGTATAAAAGACTGTGCGCCACAGAGTGAAGTGGCAGTCTCCTGAGAACCTACTTTATGTACTTCTAGGATAACTGTACTAGCTGCAGCTAATAAATCTGATCTTCTAACGCCGACAGAGTGTCCTGTGTCTCTGTGTAGCTGAGCAGGAGAACTCCGGAGACTAGGGCGTACCCTGCGCCGCCAGGTCCAAAAGGTTCTGGTTCTTCAACTGGCGTTGCAGCGCGAAGCGCTGCCGCCAACGAGATTATTGTTGCCGTGTTTACTCCCAAGGGAGACAGACCTGGGCACGAGCCGATTCTGGTCTGGGCACGAGCCGATTCTGGTCTGTGAACGCGCTTCACAGTGGAACAGCTGGTGCGCGTTAATTCCAGTTGAGTGCTCGTCTCCGGAAGACGTGCTGCGCATTAATTATAGTTGAGTGCTCCAGCAGCCTGGGGCGCCTGTCGACATGCTGTGCTAATGATTACTGTGGGGTCTCATGCTGTGATAATTCTCACTTTCTGTGTTGTGATCGGGAGCAGGCGTATTACTGGCGCCACCGCCACGCCTTCATTAGTCATAAAAGCTGCATGGCAAGCGATAATTAGGGCGGCATGTTTTAGGACATTTTTAGCAATTACTTTGTTTACTATTAGTGATATCTTTCGTGCATCCAATGCTCTATTTAAACGTGCAGCACTGAACATTTTCAAAGAAGGCGAATCAGCGACATTCATTGGAGACACGACCTATTTGAATACGCTTGTTTTACTGGGGTAAGTTCTGTGAACTGTTTAGTTTGTTTACTTTATTATAGTATAACTGGCAGGGTTGGCTAAATTATGCGAGAAAAGGAAAAATATGCAGGAGATGATGGTATGAGGCAAGTGTGGCAAATGTATAATTATGCGTACACCATATAAAAGCAAGTTGCAAAATGTCCGGTGTTGGGCGGATGGGTTCACTGTGCTGTTGCGTCGCCTGTAGGTGTGGTTATGAGTGCATGTGACTAGCTGGCGACATGTCCTTGTACTTTTACTTGCCTTTGCACTTGTTTAACATTGACATGCATCCAACATATTGTGCTAAAAGATGCCTCAGAGAAATCCTATTTAGATTTGAACAACAATTTAGCAGAACATGTCTTTCCTGCCCAATTTGAAAGCAAACAATTACCAATCTTGCATTCAGGATCATCTCTTTATTTGCATATAACCACTGAGCATTCTGGGGGCATTATAAGTAACTTCAAAATGTTAAATGGTCCAAACACATGATCACGTTTTTTTACTGCAACCACTGTCGGTAATGCAAGCTGAGATAACTGCGTTTTCTTAGAGCAATTGTTATAATGGTAAAGGCTTTGCTTTAATGAATCATATATACAGGTTTGAACAACTGAAAAATAGTGATGCAAGGCTCGTCTTAATGTCAGGCATTCCTCTTTCAAAGATCATTAAATGTTATTGTAAACTGGTAGACCAAGTGCTTTTACTGAAAAAGGTTGTTTGTTGGGCCTAACCGTACAGTAGACAAAATAAGAATGGAAACTTCTTGACCTTGACCCCAAACAACATGGCAATGGAGTACAGGAATCCCATACCACTGGGTCAGTGACTGTTCTCCAGTTCTTTTTTCTAGCTTCTCACAACCGGATCCTTGAGCACAGAGCTCAGTCTTTTTTAGGTCTCGCCTGAGCCAGCGCTTTAGCGCTGCACTGGCGAGAGCTTTAGAAAGCGGGATTTGGAAGTGCAAACTAGTGGCTTTTCAGGCCTCTAGCTACAGTGCATGTGCGCCGGGCACGCGCACCATTTGTCTGCCTTTGTGATCGCTTTCGCGGCCGCTTTGATGTTTTCAGTGAGCCGCGCGGCCACTGAGAACATCAAAGCGGCCGCGAAAGTGCACACCATTTGCCAGCCTGTCTTCTGTCATCTCTTTCAGTGTCCGCCCTCTGTTTCTCTTTCCCTTCCTCCACCAAAGACTGACGTGTCTGCAGACTGCTCAGTTTCCCAAGAGGCCAGTCTGCCTGGTGCCTTCCAGTCTTCCCATCATTTGCCTGGATGCACCACCCTACCTCACACTAAAACTATTGCAGAGAAGAGAAAACCGAGCCAGACAAAGGTGCTTGCAAAAAATAAAGCTAGCTGCTAAATAAATTGCTTCAAATGAAAGCACCTGTGGGGTCCTGGTGCCGCTTTATTAGCTGCACCACTGGTTTGGATTTGCGAACCTGCCGCGTTTTGACATCGCATTTTTGTCTCCTACTTGGGTCTCTAGAGACCAACTCTTTCTTGCTGTCCTGCAAACTCATTGGCGGCCTTGTTGATAATTTGTACTCACTCGTATTTAAAGGTTTCTTATTTTAAACATGTGTGTATTTCAAATGCCAGGATTTTTAATTCAAACTACATCACTGAGTTTAAAAACATTCAAACTGTGTTGTGTAATAATTGAATCGGCTGGTCCATACTTTTCAGCTCGTCTTAAGACATTTTTTGAGAAGTATTAACAGGTTTCACCAAATACCATTATCACAATAAACAAGCATTTGCAACGCAATAGGTCTCGCATTAACACGAGTTTTAGCTGTTGACACTGCAAATAACAATGCCTTTTATTTTTGTTTTCGTTTTCAAAACCTAAATAAAAGGCATTGTCATTTACAATGCCGATAGCTTAAACTGGTTAAGCATACCACTAGACGTCAATGCATGAGAGGACATGACACGTGGGACACTCAGACTCCTTTTTAACCACAAACTGTGTTTACCTACATTTTAGCTCTTACAAAACACCCCCTTGAGCGCTGCTGTGACACTATCTTTCACATTCATTTTATTTTACAGGGCACGGACACCCACATATTATATTGAAGCACGCCTGCATGGAACGAATACTCCTGTTTCGAAGTTAAGAGCTCCTCGGCCTTAATGGCTGTCTTACAGATCAGAGCACATTATGTCATGGATGGAGTGGGGTTATTGTTGGGGGAAATCAGGCCTCACAGGGAGGCAACCAGTCTCATTGATTGATAAAAGCTTTGAATGTTTGACTCCAAATCCCGTACCCACCCCTCGACCCTTTGGACTCTACGCAGCACGAGTTTATAACACCTCTTAGCATCAATGAAAGTAAGAGGGCTGTTAATAGTCCACAGTTGCAGGGGGTTGGTGACAATCTGATGTTAATTGGCTGTAAGGTGGTGGGAAGGAGCAGAAAACGGCTTTGTTATTCCCTCCCTCTTTACCATCATACCCCTTCAAAAGACTCAGCACATGAAAGGACCCTTCGAGTGAGCGCTGTTGCCACTTTACGAAGGAGACCCTGCCACAATGCATAATCCTGTAATCCTGTAATCTAAAGTGCAGATATGGTTTTTGGGGTCCAGGCCCTGTTAGCTTGAAAGTCAAATAGGCTGAGTAAGGAATAACTTCCGATCCCTGAGTGTATGCCCGGTCCCTTATGCTACCATGCTCACAAAACTCCCAATCTCACAGCCCCCTTTATTCTTCATCACTGTCATCCACAGGGTACCCCTTTCTCTCAGAACCTAATGCGTCCACATTTTCATGAACTTCTCCCAGTCTCTCACGCAGGAGCCCGTACTTTCCCTCCTAGCCAGGCTGACCCCTGAAACACCCAAGCACATCTTAGGTTTGTTTCGCGTCAGTTTGTTTCATGTCAGTAACTCCAGCAAACAAGCATTTGCAATGCAACAGGTCTCGCATTTACGTGAGTTTAAGCTATGGGCATTGTAAATGACAATGCCTTTTATTTGAATTTGAATTTTGAATTTAAAATTTCTTATAGAGCGCTCATATACCTGCGGTTTCTTGGCGCTATTACTGACAGGATCCTAGTTAAAAAGCAGTGGGAGCAAGAGAGTTGTTATTCGAAAGATTTCGTGAATAGGTAGGTCTTAAGTTGTTTACGGAATTGTGGGTAAAGAGAGATGGTGCGGAGTTCAAGGGGAAGAGAGTTCCAGAGGGTCGGGGCGAGGGTGGCAAATTTAGAACCTCCCCACTTCTTTCTCCGATAGCGTGGGATGGTGAGGAGGGACTGGGAGGACGAACGAAGTTCCCTGGTGGGGATATAGGAGACAATCTCGGAGGAGATGAATTCAGGTGCGAGTCCGTGTCGAGCCCGGAAGGTGATGGAAGCAAGCTTGAATTCAATTCTGGCTCGCACAGGGAGCCAGTGAAGTGATTTCAGGAGCGGGGTAGAGTGGTGGAATTTGGGGAGTTTAAAAACCAGGCGGGCCGCCTGGTTTTGGATCTGTTGCAGGCGACGCAAACTGTAGGCGGGTAAGCCGGCATACAGGGCGTTGCCGTAGTCCAGGCGGGATACCACCATGGCCAGGATGATGAGTTTTAGAGCAGAAAAGGTGAAGAAACGGGACACCCTACGTATAGTGCGCAGTGAAAGAAAGGAAGAAGATACCACAGAGCTAACCTGGGAGTGAAGGGTGAGTTGAGAATTAAGTTTTATGCCAAGTGTTTTAACTGAGGAAGCGGGGGTAGGAGGAGGGCCAAGAGAAGGGGGCCAGAAAAGAGGGGACCAGGGGCTGGATGAACCACCCGTCAACACCAACTCGGTTTTGTCAGGGTTGAGTTTAAGGTGGTTGTGGTTCATCCAGTCCCTGATGTGAAGCATGACAGATTGAAAGTTTAGAATAGAGGAAGGAGAGGACAGATTGAAGACAAGCTGGAGGTCGTCCGCATAGTTAAATACGCCGACCTCCATCTGTTGAAGAGAGAAGATTAGGGGAGCAATGTACAGGTTAAACAGGAGGGGAGAAAGGGAGGAACCTTGGGGAACCCCGCACTGAACTTTCCGGACGTCCGCCGTGAAGTCACCCAGTCGAACAGCCTGGGTGCGGTCGCTCAGGAAGGAGGACAACCAAACCAGGGCGGTCCCCCCGATCCCCGCCGCTCCGATACGGGAGAGGAGGATGGTATGATCCACCGTATCGAAGGCGGCTGAGAGATCGAGGAGCACAAGGGCCTGGCGCTGATTGGTGTCCATGCCCTCCCTGAGGGTGTCCAGGACCGACAGGACAACGGACTCCGTAGAGTGTGCGGGGCGGAAACCGGCTTGACGGGGGGCAAGAGCACCATAATTCTCCACAAAGGAGCTCAGAGCGCAGGTTACGTGGCGCTCGAGCACCTTGGCCAAGAATGGTAGGAGGGAGATAGGACGGAAATTGGCGGGGACAGAGGGATCTGCCCCGGGTTTTTTTAAAATAGGCACAATTACCGCAGATTTCAAGGGTTTAGGGACGATGCCTTGGGCGAGAGAGCTGTTCAGAAGATGAAGGGGAGGGTCAGGACAGGAAACAAAAATATGACGGAGAATGTGAGCGGGACAAGGGTCAAGAGGAGAGCCGGATTTGACCAGGGGAACCAAGGTGATCAGGCTCTCCCGAGTGATAGGGGGAAGTGAGGAAAGCTCGCCCTTCGGGGGGGGGGCATTGGGGGTCGACAAAAGAGGAGGAGGGTGGCGGGATGTTAGCCTTGATGGTGTTGATTTTGTGAATGAAATAGTTGTTGAGGGAAGAACAGAGTGCTTCGGAGGGGGCCGGCTTAAGAGTAGTTCTGTCCGAGAACGCTAGGTTGTGGACGATGGTGAATATCTCCTTGGACTGATTTTCCGCGGCTAAGATTTTGGAGGAGAAGTAAGATGTTTTTGCCTCCAAGATGTCTTTTTTATACTGGCTCAGGGTGTTAGTATAGACCAGTTTCAGGGTGGGGCAGTAATTCCTTCTCCATGCCCGCTCCGCGCGGCGAACTGTTAATTTGGTGGTCTTAAGCTCTTCGGTGAACCACCGATTGGCGTCCTTGTCGCGTTTGGAGGTAATGCGCTTGAGCGGGGCAAAAGCGTCGCGTCCGTTGGAGAGCCACTGATCTATGGCGTCGACCTGGGAAAGAGTGGGAAGACCCTGTAAGGGGGGGAGGGACGAGGTGAGGAGGGAGGAGAGATTCTCCAGGTTAACACGACCCCATGAACGGACCCAGGTGTTTTTAGGCCGGGGGGGGTTAGCTGGAGGGTGGATAGGAATAAGGAATGAGATTAGGTGGTGGTCCGACCAGGAGCAAGGGGTGATAAAGAGTGAATCCACAGGGCAGTTCAGGGACCAGATCTGGTCGAGTATATGACCTTTGATGTGAGTGGGGGAGGAGACGTGGGGAGTGAAGTTGAGGGAGTGAAGGGTTTCGGAGAATTCCTTGGAGGATGGGCACTCCGCGAAATCGGAGGGCCAGAAATTAAAATCGCCGAGGAGCAGAATAGAAGAGTTGTTGATTGTGATGGTGGCCAAGACCTCCAAAAAATCTGGAAGAAACTGTGAGGGGGACAGAGGGGGACGGTAGGTGAGGAAGCAGGTCAGGGGGGGAGAAGTGGAAACTGTGCGGATCACCAGGAATTCAGTTGTCGCGATGTTGGGTAAAGATAACATTTGAAAGGGAAGATTGGTGCGTGCGATGACCGCCACGCCATCCCCGGCCCTGCCGGAAGGGCGATCCGCCCTGAGGGCATAGTAGGTGGCCGGTAGGGTGGATAGTAGGGCAGGGAGGGAGTCATCGCAGAACCATGTCTCAGTCAGAAAGAGAAGGTCGGGAGCATGGAGATCCAGTAAAACTGAGAGTTCATGTGCATGGGCAACAGCAGACCGGGTGTTGAGATAAAAGGCTGTGAAGGCATTGGGGGGTGATGGGGGGGCGGTGCTACAAGACACGGGAGGGGTGTCAACTGTAGGGGAAGGACAGAGAAAGGAAGAAGCAGAGGAAAGACCCAGGGAGGAGATGCGAGAGCAGATAGAGTCCGAAATGGACCAAGGGCCCTGGTAGCAGCGAAGTTGGTCGGGGGAATAGATGATACACGGGGCAGAGTGACGAGCCCCTAGCCCCGGCCGGTCGCGGACGAGCGCAGACGAGCTTGCCTTAAGCGCGCCTTCGGCGCGCAATCGTCGCGCCCGCTGCGCTCGTCCGCTGCGCTTCCTGCCAAGGCACATGATTTATGGAGAAGAATCAGGGAATCGGAGGGGGCGTGGCCAACCGAGGGGGCGTGTCGGAGGCGCGCCTCGCCCTTGTGAATGGCGGCAAGAAGAAGGGGTCGTAGCAGCGTGGAGCGCTGTTTGGAGGATGTCAGCACAGGTAGGTAGAGAGCAAAGTAGTAAAAACACAGTATAACATCCAAATAGTTAAAAAGATCGCGGAATCTAGCTCCCGGCTTTCCGCCTCAGGAGTCCGTTGTCAGTGCAGCGCCCAGCGTTTGGCGCGCACTATTTATAACGTGGCGGGGGGGCGTGGCCAACCGAGGGGGCGTGTCGGAGGCGCGCCTCGCCCTTGTGAATGGCGGCAAGAAGAAGGGGTCGTAGCAGCGTGGAGCGCTGTTTGGAGGATGTCAGCACAGGTAGGTAGAGAGCAAAGTAGTAAAAACACAGTATAACATCCAAATAGTTAAAAAGATCGCGGAATCTAGCTCCCGGCTTTCCGCCTCAGGAGTCCGTTGTCAGTGCAGCGCCCAGCGTTTGGCGCGCACTATTTATAACGTGGCGGGGGGGCGTGGCCAACCGAGGGGGCGTGTCGGAGGCGCGCCTCGCCCTTGTGAATGGCGGCAAGAAGAAGGGGTCGTAGCAGCGTGGAGCGCTGTTTGGAGGATGTCAGCACAGGTAGGTAGAGAGCAAAGTAGTAAAAACACAGTATAACATCCAAATAGTTAAAAAGATCGCGGAATCTAGCTCCCGGCTTTCCGCCTCAGGAGTCCGTTGTCAGTGCAGCGCCCAGCGTTTGGCGCGCACTATTTATAACGTGGCGGGGGGGCGTGGCCAACCGAGGGGGCGTGTCGGAGGCGCGCCTCGCCCTTGTGAATGGCGGCAAGAAGAAGGGGTCGTAGCAGCGTGGAGCGCTGTTTGGAGAATGTCAGCACAGGTAGGTAGAGAGCAAAGTAGTAAAAACACAGTATAACATCCAAATAGTTAAAAAGATCGCGGAATCTAGCTCCCGGCTTTCCGCCTCAGGAGTCCGTTGTCAGTGCAGCGCCCAGCGTTTGGCGCGCACTATTTATAACGTGGCGGGGGGGCGTGGCCAACCGAGGGGGCGTGTCGGAGGCGCGCCTCGCCCTTGTGAATGGCGGCAAGAAGAAGGGGTCGTAGCAGCGTGGAGCGCTGTTTGGAGGATGTCAGCACAGGTAGGTAGAGAGCAAAGTAGTAAAAACACAGTATAACATCCAAATAGTTAAAAAGATCGCGGAATCTAGCTCCCGGCTTTCCGCCTCAGGAGTCCGTTGTCATTTATGTTTTAAAACCAAAACATAAAAAAGGCATTGTCATTTACAATACCAATAGCTCAAACTCGCGTAAATGCGAGACCTACTACATTGCAAATGCTTGTTATGAAGTTAAGTTTTTTTTCTTCTTTAAATTAGGGTGAATGTAAACATTGATTAACAATACTGTTCTTTGTTCATTTATCGTCCTATGAATGAGTTTAATTAATTGTACGCCTGGGTCCGGAGATTTTAGTTGTTTAGATTTAATGTTTAGTGTTGTGACATGCACACTGATAATCCTCCTTTTGGATGGCCAGAACGCTCATTTTTGTTTGCTCCCACAGTGAAATTAATGAAACCTTCCAGGGGTAGATTATCTCCTGGAGGGCTATTATATCATAAATTTTCCAATCCTGGGGTGGTATGTCTTCTTCCAACAGTTTTATTTGCCCCAGCTATGTTCCATGAAAGAAGATGTAGGTTGTCTCTCGCTGTCTTCCGTGATGGGTACTCCCTGGATCATTCTTCCTTGTGCGTATTTAATGTGGTTGCAAGCCAACACCACTGTGTTTGGCTTGTATCTATATTCATGGTCAGGTTGGTTCTCCTCAGAGAGGGACTTGGGGGCATATTTACAAGCTGGCGATAAAAAATTATCGCCGCTTTTGCGGCCGTTTTCGGCCGAAATGCGGCGATAATTTTATCGCCTAATTAGCAAGGTCACGTTAACGCGTGAAATCTTGCTTTAGCGTGGGGATTCCTAACGCCCAGCTTTGCATCGCTAATGAGATGCAAAGTGGGCATTCCTGACCTGACATGACAGGAGAAATGTCGCTTAGCGATATTTGTCCTATCATCAAGCCCCACGCTATGAAGCATAGCGTCAGGAAAAGTAGCGATAACCCCTGTTATCGCTACATTCCTTACGCCTGCTTCAGGACTGACTTAGCCATGATATCCTATGGAAGGTGGATATCATGGCTAAGTTTGTGAGTCCTTATCATCAAGCTAACGCCACATTGCGTGAGATTTGTACTTCTTCTTCTGATTGCCATGTAGTAAGAGTATGTTCCGTGTGTTTCGAATCCTTGTTTAGGAGAAATTCAACTGATCGCAGATCAACTGATTCTATATGCTTCAGACCTGGAACATCAGCTGTCAGTTTTAGTATATTTGCCCTGTTGAGGATATTGTGTCGACCTTGAGAGTCATATAATGGAGTAAAGATGATTTGTAGCATCTCCTTGTTGGTTCCGGGTCTGGTGAGGATGCCAAGTGTGTTTGGTAGATTCAACTTTCTATGGGTTTGCACTGCTACCCTAAAGCCTGATTGGGATGTGGTTTTGTCCACTTTCACATAATGTGTTAGGGTGCCCTCTTCAGGTGTAATATGAAAGAGGTCCCCCTTCATTCTCTCCTGCTGATCTTTTTTCTTGTCCAATACCTGGTCGCCCGGAGCTATCTCCTGTGGACTAATCATTAAATCTTTTGTTAACAGGGTATGCTGAATGGGACCTGCGTCCTACCTGTTATCTGGTCTAGTCCCTTTAGTCTGGTTTGTATTATTAACTTGATGGTTGCTTAGTGCCATATCTTCCTGACTTCGAGGCTAGTGGCCTGGACCAAGTTTATCATTGTTCCTGATCTGTGGATAATGCTGCGTTGTTTCTTTTATATTGTTTTTAAGTCGCTTGTGTTGATATAGTGTTTTTAATGTTTTCAGTATTCTGCTACTGATGGTATCTGTTGGTATCATGCTGTCCACTTCTCTTATTGATGGAGATAGCGGTCTAGATAATTTTGATATAACTTTTCTGATTCATCTGCCTCTTCCGCATCACACTTAGTTTGGCTTACTCCATCTACTGTAGTGGAATTCGAGGAGTTAAACTGAGATCCAGTGATTTGACTCCGTTTTTTTTAAATATAGAATGTATTCTGGATTCTTGTTGATTTGTCACTTGTCTTATTTGTTTCCTTGCTTTTTTGTCACTTTTTTTCTTGCCTCCTTGATTGCCTCCCCTTTTTTGGTGTTGTTTATACTAACACTACTACTGAGGCCTGGTCGTACTTCACGGCTGCCGTTCGCAGTTGCTATTTCTTCAAGTGATCTACGGCTTCCCTCGGAGGTTCACAGGAAACCTTCGGTTTTCTTTCCCCTATATTCCACTTTTCACTGGGTTCCTGAGATTTAATTTCCTGGTTTTTGTTGGTTTGGTGTTCTCATGTGATTCACAGCAATTGGTTGTTGGCCAAATTGGCATTTTAATGCTTAGTCCCAGGATTGCGGGAAGGGTGCTTAACTTGTCAATAATCGGCCCACATGGGTGTGTTGTTGAAGTGGGGAATGAATATTTTGTACTCTTACAATTAAATCAGTGAGTCTTTCAAGTTTCATACCTACAATGGACATGGCCATTATAGTCATTAAATCTATTTGGATGTCCAGTTTGTCTGATTGCAGTATGAGTGCCTTTGTCGTGCCTTGTAAAGTTTGTAGTAACAGAACGTAGACACCGGGCAGTCAGCATGCTGAATGCTCGTTTGCTGTTTCTATGCTGGGTTTTGGTTTTGGTTCTGTTACATGTGTGTTAACTGTGAGGGGTCCAAGGTAGTATCTAGTAATGTTTGAGCAGATTTACTAGTGATAGCTCTCTTGTCCTGTGCTTCCATATCACCCTTTATTGTAACTGGATACTCATTTGATGTTGTAATACGATCATCGTCTTGTTTTCCCAATCTTTATTTGTGCGCTCCTGACTGATCGTTTTTTCATCCATGGCCTGTTGGAGTTCACCGTTGCCTGTGAGGGAGATAGATCTCAACTAACATTTGCATTTCACCCCTGGGAGATCTCCTGATCTATAGTTGCGCTTAGCGTGGAATGTGTGGGTTTTGTTCTGTCAAGTTGAAACCTGGGGGCAGATTTACAAGCCCCTTGCGCCTGTTCTACGCCGCCGTTGCGTCACTTTTGTGACGCAGCGGCGGCGCAAAACCAGCACCATGCTGCGGGGTATTTACAACGTGACGCAACTGGGAGATGCGTCACGTTGTAAAGCCCTGTGCCAGAAGGAGGCGCTCTGGTGCAGGGGGGGGGGCGTTCCGGCGCAGGGACGCCTCCTAAAAGTGGCTGAGTGAAATCTACAAGATTTCACTCAGTCACTTTTAAGGCCATGCTGCGTCAAAACCCTGCGCCTGCTTGAAGCAGGCGTAAGGATTGACGCAGCATGTTAGGGATAGGGCACCCCCGAGCCTTGCTGAAGCTGCGTCGCGCTTCGACGCAACTCCAGCAATGCACTGCCTTTCCGACAGGGGATGCATCACGCATCTGCCCATCCGAGTGCCACGGTGCGTCGCATTATAAATGCGGTGCATCAGTGGTGGCGCACGGGTGGGCAGATTCGTCGCAACTCTTCTGGCGCATCTCTGCTGATTAGCAGAGATGTGCCAGAAGTCATAAATCTGCCCCCTGGTTTTTAAATTATTATCAAACACCATGTTCTCCAATTTTCCACTTTCAATGTATTTTATAGGTGTATTTGTTTTAATGGCTTCAGGGGTGGTTCTGTCTTCTGTGGCCAGAGGGGGTCCAGTAGCGTGTATTTGCACCTTTGTGATTATTCAGTTTTTTGTGTTCTCACTGACTGCCTCTTTGTCTCCTTTCTTTGTTAGCAGGGTGTCTGACCCCTCTATCATCTCTGGCCCGTAGCTGCTTCCTTTACCCTCTTGATCTTTTGGTGTGGCGTATGTTGTGTCTATTGATAACTGTTTGGCTTGCACTGTTACTTTCTCTAGGGCCTTGGGTCTCAGGAGAGCTGTTACATTTCCTAGTTTGAATAAATTATGGCACCTGGAACTTGGGGCATGTCTTCAATCTTCCAAACATAGTGAATATTGGAGATATGAGGGGGCTCCTTTGAGGACCGCTTACATCACTTGCCTCACTTGTCTTAATTGTATTCGTATTCTTTTTCACTTTTATTCTTCTTCGTGCACGCTTCTGATTGGAATTCTTCTGCCCAGGCGTATGTCTTATTTTCCCCGATCTCATCCTTTTTAAATTTTCTTGACACCTCTCCTACTCTGGGGATTTAGAATCGGGGTCTTGCTCTTTGTGCCTGGTCCTTTTCCTCCTTTCAATGTTTTCCTGCTGTGGGGGTGTTTCTGGCTGGGCTCACCAGGGGGTCCACAGGCCACACCCAGTCCTGAACGGGTTCTAGCTCCTTATGTCTGATCCTTTTACTCTTTTCGGTGTGTACCTGCTGCTGTTATCTTTTTCCTTCTTTCCCCCTTGGGCTGGTGTAGGGCTCACTGGGCGGTCCATCGGCCACAACCAGTCTGTTGCAGTTAGCGCTCTAGTGTCCGACGCTAGAGCGCGCAGGAAGAGGACGTTATGCGTACGCCACGGCCGTGGCATATGCTGATGTATAAATAAAGGGGCGTGCCTTTACCGGGCATTCGCGCCGAACTAGTATAGCGGTGTGGTCTCAATCATTAGCGCGCCTCTGTAATGCTAGCGTCGCTAGGCCCGCGCGCACTTACAACACAGTCCTCGCAGAGTCACTTCCGCATCAGCTCAGTGTCCGGCCAGGGGCTGACTACAACCACATTGCTTGTCCTTTTCTGGTGAGCCCTTGTTAGTTCCCGACTTAAATGGTGGCCTTGTGGTTTGTAATCCGGTTTGTAAGAGGGGAGGATGGCGGGGTCACGAGGGATATGGTGAGCAGGCTCTAAGCCTCATCTGGCTCCGATGCTGTCACCACCCTCTTCGTCTTTCTCTCATTGCTCGCCGCACTCACTTTGCCTCTTCTTAGTCTGTAATAGTGGCAGTGTTGTTGACCACACTGGGTCTAGCACGCCCGTTTCCTTCCCTCTAAATTCTGGCATGTGAGTAGGGTGGGTGGCTGAGGGGGGCAAGTTCTGAGCTCTGGGCTCCAACCGCGATGACTACAGCTGACCAACTCCACAACCTCAAGGCATGTGACGTCCGTGTGCATCCACTTCAACAACCAGCAGGACACATGAACGACCTAATTTCGTAATACAAAGGGCAGGAGACCTTGCTGTAGAAATCACCAGCTTCCTATTTGATCAGAACATTGTGTCTATCTACAGGTCATTGTTTGAAAATTTCTTTTCTGTTGAGTTTTAAGTCAGAGCCTCTGAGTTTGCAAAAATTCTTACCACAGTATTTGAGAAGAAGCTGAACATGAACTCCAGCTCACATATTAGCATTCTGAAAACCATAAACCACAGCAGAATAATTGTGAAATGGGCTGATGAACAAGAACCTTGGAGTAAAGGGACAATGAGGAAATGGTGATGTTGGAAGAGGGTCTGTGTCCCTATGGAGAGTCTGGCAAATGTGCTCAGAGGGGGTCAGTTCATGAATCATTTACGTTTGACAAGAAGTTTACGGGATGGCCATAAAAGTGGTCATAATATGAGAAAAGAGTTGACATGTGCTTTTTTGAGGATGTAAACTTTTCTTTATGTCTCATCATCATGAAGCATTATCAGGGCTACTTCACTTCCAATTACAAAACTACATAAAAACTTTAAATCATAGTTGATATTGATAACTTAAAAGATAATGAATAACGCTATGAAGACCCTACTAGATGAACATAGCATGTGCCAAGTCTTCTTTAAGCTGCTATAATGTCATTGGCATCTCAGGGCCCCAATAATCAGAGGTCTCAAATGGATTATCCTTTTCTTGTCACATCCCACAGCTCTCCCATAGTCCAGTCTTCCTAAAACCATTGATGGCCTCAGTGGCCCAGTTTATATTCTTTCAATAATCTCCTATTCGTTGCTGAGGGACAAGGGAAGGGCCATGGTGTGAAAGTGCAGAGAGTAAATGGGGTTTCTGACATGATCATTTGCATCTGTTCTTTATCACCCCTGGAGCGGGAGCAGCAGGGGCAGAGTGAGGGTCACTAAAGGGCAAGCCGAGGCAGCACCTCTTACTTCTAATTACCCTTGTTTAAGTCCATGTCCCCTGGTGATATGAATTGGAGACAGATAAAACACGTGCTGGGAATGGAAGTGAAGCAGAGAAAGAGTTAGACTCATGGGAAACTCAGATGATTGGAGGGTAGGGGCCAGTGAAGGAAGGAAATGAGAGGGGAGGGTCAGATGGTGTTTAAATATATGCGACAGCATTTCCATACGCAAAGTGTTATTTTTGAAAGATGAACTAGTACAGTGCTGAAAAAACAAGGTCATTAGGAAAATATCTGTGCGTCAGGACTAGAAACCAAGCAGAAGATGTAAATATTCGGCTTGAGTGCGGACTTTCCTGAGAAGAACAACAGAGATAAGAAGCTCTAGTCATCAACTGCAATAACCAAGATGTCTCCACTTCATCTTTTATTCGTGGTCATTCTTGTAATAAATCTGGTAATGGGCATCACCTCTAACACCTTCATAGTGGCTGTGATCTCTACCCAATGGGCTGGAAGCAGACACCAGCCACCAACAAGTGATCTCCTCCTGCTGTTTCTCGGACTGACCAATGCATTTATGCAAGGTACCACATCTTCTGAACACCTTCTCCGTTTGTTCCAGATAGAGGTGAACAACAGAGACAGTGTTTGGAAAACCTTCTTAATCCTCGGTCCATTCTTGTGTTTCTCAAGTTTCTGGATCAATGCCTGGATCTGCGTCTTCTATTGCACCAAGATCGTGAACTTCTCTCATCCTCTGTGCCTTCGCCTAAAAATGTCTATCTCTGCTATGCTTCCATGGCTTGTGCCGGTGTCTGTGCTTGCATCCCTTGCCATCAACATCTTAGGTATCTGGAGTATGGGAGGACTGCTTGGAGATAATTTTACCACGACAAACGCTACCTCTAACATCACAGGCAATGGTATTCACCTTTCCTACAAGCTCTTGATGTCCATCACAGGATGCTTTTTGCCACAGATCGTGATTGTAATCACTGCTGTGCTGATCCTAACCTCACTTTACAGACACACGAGACGCATGCAGCAAAACAGCACCGGGTTTAACGGTGGACCCAGCATGGAAGCCCACACCAGGGCAGCAAAAACCATCTTGTCCTTGGTAATCCTTTGTGTCTGTTTTACCCTGGCTATAATGTTGGCTGTAAAAGATGATGACTGGTTTATAGAGTCGGCTCCGTTCTATATTTGTGTGTTCTTTGGTGTTTCCTACCCCTCCCTTAACTCGCTAATTCTCATATTTGGTAACCCCAAATTGAAAGAAACAGCAAAAAACTTTGTTTGCTCCACTCTGGGTTTCGACAAATTCAATGAACAGAGAAGGTAAACGCGATTATTCCTCAGGTTGTATACACATCGAATACCAGTAATTATTTGTTTAAGAGCAATTTTGACATGGAGCTCAGTGGAAAACAAGATGGAGCAGAGTAATCATCCCAACTTTCTTCCTCAGGAGGTCCAGCTTTGCCCTTGTGGTAGAATTGTTTTTATCCCAAAACCACACTGAATTACAGGAACATTTATTGTTAATATTTTATAGCTGTTTGTATCTCTAACGCCACATTAAATACAGTAGAAACAGGGATGCTATTTCTTACCATTTTCCATACGCTACTCTAGTTAATATCTGTAAAACCACATTAGATGAACTAGAAGGGCTTACTTTGTTGTCCATATGCTAAATTTGGTTTGTTTTCAAAATTATAATAAATGAATCAGGAGACTAGAATCTGTGATGTGTCTGAGATTAAGAGTAAGATCTAATTTCGCCTCTGTAATCTTTCACAAGTTCCTTTCCATACATTTATTCAAATTCACAAATCTATATCTTTTACACACCAACAGCCAGATTTAGACTTTGGCAGATGGGATACTCATCACAAAAGTGACGGATATCCTGTGCGTCGTATTACAAGTCCATTATACTCCGTGGCCTTTGTAGTATGGCCAACAAGGTAATTGGCTAATTTTTGACAGAGTATCCCATCCACCAAACTCTAAATCAGGCCCCAAGCTCCTATTTGTTTAGAACAGCTTTAGCCTCAGACTTATCATAAATCATAGTAAACTATATTGATGCAGATATGAAAGTAGATGAAATAATTCCAATCATAAAAAAGCCTTCAATGAGTTGTGTAGTTAGATTAGGAAGATGGATCTCCAGATTCTCCTGTTTTTTAAAATAATTTTTGATTACATTTTTGTGACGTGGTGTATTATGTTAAAATCTATGGGGCATATTATCAACAAACGGCGTTAAAATTATCGCCGCTTTAGCAGCAGAAAAATGCCGCTTAAGCGGCGATAAAGGGCTTGATAATATGCCCTTGGGGATTCCAATAGAAGTCCATGTTCTGGTGTCAACATGGGCTTCTATTGGAATTGTCCAGGGCATATTATCAAGCCCATTATCGCCGCTTTAGCGCAGTTTTCTGCCGCTAAAACGGCGATAATTTTATCGCCGTGCTTGATAATATGCCCCATGTTCCTTACTTTTGGCTACTCATAAATATGGAGATAATAAGCAAAAATCATTTCACCTATTACAACTCTAAGGGCCTGATCTGAGAGGGTCGTTATATTCGCACCCTAGCGTGAACCCCTGTCAGAATTACAATTTGGTAGGTATGTAACGCATCCCATAATTATTGGATGTGTTAAATACCTCAACGTTCGTAAAATATTTTCAGGTCAAACGTAAGACAAGCAAATGGTATTTACCATATCATCCTCATTTTAGTGCATTAAACACCAAAATCTGCATGTTGTCCTTAAAAAACTCATTATAGATGCTATTTCTTGCACCCTATAAATAACGTACCTCATGTTATCATTACTTATCAGTGTGATAAATCGCCTCTATACTCGTAATCATGGTGTCAATATTGTATTTTTTAAAGTCAATATAGAAATGTCTTTAGTCAGATTTGGTATATTTTAAATGCAGCTGTTCCCTTTGGTGCATGTATCGTCTATTAGAACATTGGAATGCTGGAAGCTCCATTGAAAACAATGGAGCGCTCCGGGCTTATAATGGCTGGTATAAGCCCGGAGCACCAACATTCCAATGTGTCTTTGTTCACAGCTCTGGCTTTGAACAAAGACTTCAGGGAGCCTGAGGGGATTTGAATCCCCTCGCGCTCCCTGAAGACTTTGTTTTGTAAGAACATTCTGCCCACTAGTGGCAGAATGTTCTAATAGCCTTATAGCCCTTCGTAGCAGGGCTATACCGGCTTTTAAAGTCCCTCTGCTTTGTTTAAGTCCCTCGCCTTCGGCTCGGGCCTTTAACGCTGAAGCGGGCCTTTAACAGCCGGTATAGCCCGCTACGGCGGGCTATAAGGCTATATTAGAACATTGGAGTGTTGGAAGCTCCATTGAAAACAATGGAGTGCTCTGGGCTTATAATGGCTGGTATAAGCCCGGAGCTCCAACATTCCAATGCTTCTTTGCTCACAACTCTGGCTGTGAACAAAGGCTTCAGGGAGCCTGGGGGGGGGGGGGGTTTCAATCCCCTCGCGCTCCCTGCAGCCTTTGTTTTATTTGTAAGAACATTCTGCCCTCAAGTGGCAGAATGTTCTAATAGCCTTATAGCCCTTCGTGGCTGGGCTATACCGGCTATTAAAGTCCCGCTCCCTCTTTAACGATGGAGCGGGCCTTTAATAGCCGGCATAGCCCGCTACGGCGGGCTATAAGGCTGTATTATTTGTGTAAAGATGTTGCTTTAATATCATTATTGGCCTGTATATTGCATGTGGTCCAATAATATATATATATTTTTAACTTACTAGAAAAAGGCACTCTCATATTGTCTTTATGGTAGATTTGTTTATATCTCAAAACTATCATTAAATTAACTGTATCCAGTAAGTCTTTTGTTCTCCATTTACTTGAGCTGTGTTTAAACAAACTCTGAGCCCCTGGAGGTCTAGGATGCTAAGATTGCTCCCAGTGGCGTAGCTAGGGGGGTCAGGAGTGCGGCACTCCTTTTGGGGTTGGCGGAGGTAAACAAGTCGTTTCTGTCGACTACCACCCCCCCAAGTTGTCCGTCAGCCGCCACCCCGCTCTTACCTGCAATGGGCAAACGTATGGCCCGCCCCGGGTGGCAGTAGGTCTAGCTAGGCCACTGATTGCTTCATGGCTTCATCGCTTGATGGAAGACCCTAAGTGTCTAGCTTGAGTCCCAGGAAGGCACATGTCGACTTTGTTTTTCAAAAGTCAATAAATGGTGCAGTTGACGTGGGCAACAATTGTTTAGCTTGGACACTAGGAGAGTATTTGGTTTGTGGTGTGCTGTATACTGATGGACATGATGAAGATGAAAAGAAATCACTGGAAAAAGAACAGTCAAATATTCTGCCTGGCACTTCTGTTTGCAGAGGACCTTCGCAATGCGGAACCCTCAGTGATTGACACGGGACACTGTCCATCCAAGCCTTAGGCATGAGAAGAGAAGCTCAGATCTGCTACGCTTGGGGGTCTCTACTCAGCCCGGCAGAAACGGAGAGGGTTGTTAATTTTTCGGATGATAATGTGTTTTTGTATTTGTCTTGTATGACACCATGTTACCTGCTGACAATAACACACTGATTAAATATGTGTTGGTTTATTTATTTACCTCTACATTTATTCACATGGTACTGATTAGGGAGTTTTGTAAAATATAAATACAGCTTAGTAGTAAGAGAGGAAGTCAGAGTGCAGGCAGGTAAGGTAAGAAACCATGTCCAATATTCCTCCGCCTGACCATGTCAGGAGTAGCGCTCAGTTGATGACAAGTCTGAAAAGTTCAATTTTTTGAAGATTACTGAACTATTAGGGACATGAGCTTTTCTGTAAATTCACAAAAAATGTGAGGTGTAGCCAAAGCAGCATCATTGAAACTTTTACACCCTTCCCTTCAGTGGCGGCAGACAACATTTGAAGTGGTAGGCGTTAAAGTTCTCGACCAGTGACCTGTGGCGAGCGAGTGAGTCCGACCATCATAAGTGGGGTTCAAGGGTGGGGGGGGCGGTTCTTCCCCCGATAAACTTTTGATAAAATAATAGGCAAATTGTGCATTTTCAAGCAGATGTGACAAAGCACGAAAGTTATTAAGGCAATTGTGAAAGTGTAGTTAAGACATCAATAAAGAGATTTCATATGACAATGATGTAGGTACCTGCTTATTTAGTATAGCCACAGAACCAAATCCTAGATCAGCCATATCAATATACCTCCCTTGAGGGGACCAGCCTCTCCCTCCTCAAACTAGATCGCTGTATAAAAACCTGTCCAACTGGAGCGAAAGCCTTCGCCAGGCCTAGATCCTAGACTGCTTTACCACTAAGGGGCATTTCAGCAAGGGCCAGCGATAATTATCGCTCAGCGCTCTTAGCGTGAGGATAATTATCGGCGGCCAACGCTGAATTTTATCGCGGAGATAGCGTGCTATCAGCAACGCTTATCTCCAAAGCGATAAAATTCAGAGCGCAAGCTGCCAATTGTGAGATTATCGCTGGAAATACAGCGATAATCCCACAAGGTTTGGCGATAGCTTGCTGATAGGGATAGACATACTTAGCCATGATATCCACCTTACATAGGATATCATGGCTAAGTCAGAAAAATAGCAGACGTAAAAAAGCAGCGTTAACCGCGGTTAGCGCTGCTTTTTTTATCGCTAACAGGGTTAGTGATATCCTTGATAATAGGAGAAATGTCGCTTAGCGACATTTCTCCTATTATTTTACTCTGGAACGCCCCCTTTGCATCTCATTAGAGATGCAAGGGGAAGCGTAGAGTAAAAGGGTGCTTACATGCGAATTTGCGTGTTAGCACCCTGTTGCTGATAGGGCACTAGTTTTATCTCTGCTTTTTTGGCTTAAAAAGCTGAGATGCCCTTGTTAATATGCCCCTAAATTTCAGATTAGTGTAAAAACACCTGCGAGCTCAGGTCATACAGTGTTTGATTGCTACACCTCCAACTGGAGGTAAAACCTTCCTTTACACCTTCATCTTGACTCATTTATGAACACATCTCCCAGGAGACTAAAAGTCACAAGTTTCAGAAACTGCCCATCCCACAGCGTTGCATTCTGGTACTTGTAGTTCTGTTACGAGTACCAACAACATAACGCATCGTGATGAGAGCCCGCGTGGGTCCCAAACAGCATAACCCTGATCTCCTGCTCGTGGGTGGGTGGAAAACACTCCAAACATCCAAATTAAGAGAAACAACATCACCACAGTTAATCCTCTTGAAGACAGAGCTGAGAAATCACTGAGAAAACAATCAGCAGAGCAGGTTTTCTAATTGCACAGCAGCAGGGCATATATCTACACTCTGAACGCCCAGTGGCACATCTTGCATTGCAGGCTCTCAGGGGGGGGGGGGTCATCTTTTACCGTCGGCACTGGAAGAATTGAGAACAAAACAATCACCGAACTGAAATGCTCACAACGTTTAGAACTCAATCAGAATGCTTGTACATGCTGCTGGAATATTGCCTTAGGAAATACCATGTAGGTACCTGAATGCACTGTGCTAGAATGTAAATCAATAAGCCGTGCAAAGCACGTCATTACTTATCGAAATAATTTACAATGTCATTAGGATGTCTTGAGGATGTATCATTAATTAATGAATGCGTGTTTTTACAAACTTACGTACCATGTAATCATACTGAAACCTGGACAGTAACAAGGCCCAAAAACCATTCCTTCGACTTCTGCTCATAAGAGAAGATGCGCGTGAGCCTGCTGAGCACTGACGTCATCTTAGAAATGTGTGGACTAAAACAGTGTTTGCTTAACTTTCCACCCATGACAGGTCATTGCAATAGATTACAAAGATCCTATTAGCTTCAAACAGAATAATTGGTGACATGAAAACTTATAAAATGCTGCTTCTGAATACTACAGATGCTTGCTTTTCCATTGCTGACTAGCTTTGTCTACACAATGAGCTTATGGAGCACCCTTAGACGGGTAGGAGAGTTCTCACGCGGTGGGTGGCTCCAAAACCTTGGACTTTGACGGACTCACTGGAGTTTATAATAAAACGTACAAACATCTCCTCATCCCTCGCCTTTTAGACATGTATGCTGAAGCCCTGGAGGAGGGCGCTCTTCTGCAAACCCTGAAAGAAGCAGTTATCACATTACTGCTGGAACCTAGCAAGGTCCCTCAGCTCTGCACCTCATACACACCTCTTTCTTCATGAAACTTCAACAATAAAATCCTTACCAAAGTGATTGCCACTTAACTTTCGATGCTGATGGATCACATTTTCTCGCCGATCCAACAGGGGTTCGTTCCTCATAGGTCCACGTCTCTCAACCTTCAAACTGTGTTTGCGGTGCTCAATAGAGTCTCACTGGAGATACCCGCGACTATCGCTCTGCTAGATACGGAGAAAGCTTTGATTCTTTGGAATGGCCTTTTCTCCAAGCGACACTGAAGAAACTTGCGTCTCCTAGGGGCTTCACTGCTCTCACTATGCCTCTCTACACCCGGCCGGTGACTCGGCTTCCGGTGAATGGCTCGCTCACTGATCAATTCGTGGTTGACAGGTGAATGCGACAAGGTTGTCCCCTAACACCGCTACTTTTTAGAATTGCCATGGATCGACTGGTCCCCCAGCTCCAAGAAAAGCATATGCACCATGGTCTCAGGGTCCGTCTGGGACCCCTTCTCATTTCCATATACGAAGACAATCTTTTGCTGATTATTCGCAAGCCTGTGAAAAATCTTGCTACTGTTATTTGGGAGATCATTCGGTTCAGAGGATTTTCAGGACTACACATCAATTGGGGAAAATCGGAGTTGTTCTCCCTCACAGACTTGGCTTCCCTACCGACATGTGAATATGCGCTTAAGTGCTGCGAGTACTCCACTAAATACCTGGGCATTGTACTGCACTGGGACAAGATCAAATGATCTGTTTGATTTACAGTCCTGCCGTCGATAAGCTCACAGTCCAGATTGAAAGATGGTTGCGTCTTCCCCTCTCCATTGCGGGCCATATAGCCATTGTTAAAGTGGTGATCCTGCCACACTTTCTTTATATTTTTTTAACATCCCTATACCCTTGAGCAATACTTTTTTTCTCACCCTCCGAAGATTGTTACAATGACTCATTTGGGCTGGCTGCAGGCCTCGGATTCCCTAGAATACGCTCATTCTTCCCTATGACAGGGGCGGATATGGCTTCCGTAATTTTCAACTGTACTTCTTTGCGGCACAATGCCAGTTTGTGTCTCACTGGTTCTATGCTGACACAGCGCTCCCTTTCTGCCCAGAATCCCAGTCTTTCTCCCAACTGGTCCTCAGGTAGTGTAAGGGGACCAGCATCCCTGGTCCTGGAGTATGCCCCACTGGTCATTTGGGCAATCAGAGACAGAGTCCTTGATACAGTGGACAGGCAGGGGGTTGTTCCTTCCAATTGTCCATGGCGCCTGCCTCTCCCCTAGAGTTCCGCAGAAAGGCACAACCAACAGAGAGCTCTCTCCCTTGTGCAAGACCTTTTAAGTGGGGGCGGAGGGTGCCAGCAGGGCTGCACCACTGGCCTATCCTGATGTGCCACATCATCTCTCAGCCCCTGTTCCAACCTTCCTGCATAGTGTTCTGGGATAGCTTAAATTGGTGTCACCAATTTGTCACTTGCAACATGTGCTCTGGGGATATCAGCTCCACCACTCGCTGATATCACTTCCAGACCCTTCCCCAGCATGTCTTCCCCCCTCTGGTTAGGCTCAAGAGGCCATCGTCCTGGCAAAGGATGACAGCTGGGTCATTGATGGAGATGTGTTCACCCAATCACTCCCTCCCCCAGGGCTTACTCTTCTTTAATGGGTAAGGCCTTTATTCCTGTAGCTGGAGAGAAAATTAATTAACCTAGCCAGGCAGGGAGACAAAAAATCTGGGCTCTGATCCTGAGCTGAGTCAGAGAAATGTGACATTCTGGGATGACCCATAAGCTGTACAGTTATACTTTTGGACCTTACAGAATTGTTCTTTTCACACAGGTAACAGTGTACATTGGTGTGCCTCTGGAGTCTCTAGGCCAAAGGAAACTAGAATTGCTCCCTAAGGCAGCCTTTTACATAGGGAAATAATGGAGTGTCACCACCGTCAAAGACAGTAAAGGACACTGACTTCCTTACATGTGTACTCTCCCATTATAAGGCCTATTCCAGGGCACTACCCAACTCGGCATAGTCCCTTAGGCGCCATTCTACCTGTGCGCAGTTCTTGGGCTGCGCACAACAGGAGTCTTCCATGTGCAGCCCTCTCACGTGTGCACATGCATGTGCACACATGTCCACATGTAACCAGTCCAGTGACCCTTATCCTTTTTGAGATGCAGCAGATTTATCCTTAAAGGAGGACATTGGCAGTAAATACGCGCAGTCCATTTTACCATGAGCTTACCATGGGTGAAATCACACATATATCTACACACACATATATATATGTCTGTGGATATATGTGTGATTCACCCATGGTAAGCTCATGGTAACATAGACTGTACGTATATGTATATGAGCAGCAAATATAATTTACAATAAAAATGTTTTATAAAAAGAATCAGAAGAAAGAAAAAAAGAAAGAACGAAAAAATTTAGAAGAATAATATTTGAATATAAGAAGAAATTAGAAAAGAGAGTTAGCAGCTCAATAGGTAGTAAAGTGTAACCATAACTTATCCATTTAAATTTTGTGATTAACATCTGTAGCGGAAACACTAACAATTCTGTGATTGTCCCAGATATAATTCCAAAAAGACCAAAAAGAGATTTTAGAAACATCTTTTCAACAAGCTGTTATCTTTTTAACAGCAATGGCAATAAAAAGGTCAATTATAAGAGTCACAAAAAGAAGGTGATAAAAAACACAAAAATATATTTTCAGAGGAAAGGGACATGTTAGTGAATTTGGCCCATGTTTCTTTACGATATTAAAATAGATTTACAGTCAAAGAAACATGTAACAATGTACCGTCTATATTTTCACAGGATCAACACAAATTGCAAATGATTGTTAAATGTAATAACATTGAACTGGTGCTACCAGTAATGCATAATGAATAAGAATAACAATTGAGGGATGTTTGCTGCTTTGGACATTTTGAAATAACTGAAGACTAATTTGTCTACATTGTCAAACATGTTAAATCATTTTTTCTCATAGTCATGCATCTGACAATTAGGGACTACACAAAGATGATTAACTTCACTAGGTAGTATGTCAGTGAATTGAGAAACATCTGAAGTCTCTGAGGTGACAAATAATAATGCATAATCACTAACACATGAGTTAGGTAATGCATACAGCAAAAGTATCAAAATGTAGAATAGAAGAACCAGCCCAAATCTCATGAATCTTGAAGATACCTACATACTGCCAATGCATCTAAGAAAATGATTTATGTAAGTGCCCTCACTTTCTGGCCTGGGAACCGCTCTCCCTCCACGCAGCTCCGCCTGGTCGCCACTGCCTCTGAGGCAGAAGTGCAGGGTTCAGCCGCTCTCGACCCGCTCTCCGTGACTGCACTGTTTTGCTTGCATGGTGTAAGTTAGTCTAGTCTTGCTATTGGTTTAATTTTCATTGTGTTGGCTTAGTTCTTTTCCTGTGTGCCCCTCATAATTTTCATTTTGCTCTCTCTTGAATTCCCGTTCAATCGCAGGCCCCGCCCACCTCTCGCTCGCTGCTTCCCGCACTTCCCACCTCCCGGCTGCACTTTCCCTCCCTCCCTCCTTCCCTACTTAATTCAGGCCTCTGCGTGGAGGATCGAGCATGTGCCCTAACTTTCTGGCCTGGGAACCGCTCTCCCTCAAGGCAGCTCTGCCTGGTTGTCACCACCTCTGAGCCAGAAGAGCAGGGTTCTAGACCGCTCTCGACTCGCTCTCCGTGCCTGCCCTGTTTTGTTTGCATGGTGTAAGTTAGTCTAGTTTTGCTATTGGTTAAAAAAAAAATTTGTGTTGGCTTAGTTCTTTTCCTGTGTGCCCCTCGTAATTTTCTTTTTGCTCTCTTGAATACCCCTTCGATCGCAGGCCCCACCCACTTCCCTCTCGCCGCTTCCCGCCCCTTCCCGCCTCCATGCTGCACTTTTCCTTCCCTCTGCCCTACTTAATTGCGGTCGCGAGCAGAGGGCACGCCACTGGGGCGCCTAAGGCAAGTCCTTCTGCGCCCATCCGCAACCCGACCGCAGCCAGCGCTGGGGAACCTGGCTCTCCGGCCATCCTCCGCTACAACTCAGCCAAACTCCTCGCATCCAAACCCGGAAGGAACAACTGCAAGAGATCGATGCTGACCACCACCCACGGCCAGTTCTCCTGCCGACAATCCTTCAACATCAATAGCCCCACCCCTACCACAGAACCCGCGACGGATGCCCGCACAACCCAAGCCCTGACATGCATACTCCTCAACGTCTGCTCCCTCCACAGACACACTGCGGAGATCCTGGACCTGCTCGACACCATCTCACCAGACATCGCCTTCTTCACGGAAACTTGGACCAAAACCACCTCCACCCCCGACATCGCCACCGCCATCCCCAACGGATACAAGATCCAAAGAAAGGACCGCCCCCACCGCCCAGGAGGAGGACTCGCCATCGCACACCAAAGTGCACTCCGACTCTCCACCTCCAGCACGAGCGACTCCTCCTCCAACACAGAACACCTCCACTTCCAGATCCGAACCAACCCCAGAACCACGCTATGCCGGACCCTCGTCTACAGACCCCCCAGATCTCGCACCTCCTGTGCCACCATCACCTTGTTGCACCCCACGCCATCGCCTCCACTGACAACATCTTCATCAGAGACCTGAATTTCCACCTTGACAACCCCATCGACCCTAACTCCACCACCCTCCTCAACAACCTCGACAACCTTGGACTGAAGCAGCTCGTCAACACTCCCACCCACAAAGCTGGACACACCCTCGATCCCATTTTAGCAGGAGGGCCTATCATCCAATTTAGCCACACTACGCATCCCCTATGGACAGGCCACCACTGCGTACACTTCACCTTCAACACCCCCCCTGCACCCAAACCCGCCCTGCGCCCACCCCAAGATCACAGAGGAACTCCTCAATGCCACCCTCCTCCACAATCCCCCCCTCCGGCACGACCAACGCCAACTCTGCAGCAAAACAACTACACCACTGGATCTCCAGCTACGCTTACAATCTCGCACCCCTCCGCCACTCCACCAATCAACGCCCCCCGAAGGCGGCCTGGTTCACAACTGACCTCCAAGAAGCCAGGCGCTCCTGCAGACGCCTCAAGAAACTCTGGAGGTATAAGAAAACCACTGAAAACCAGAACAACTATAGGAACGCCATAAAGGAATACCACCAGTGCATAAGAGCTATCAAGAAGACCTTCATCAAGAATAAAATCCACTCAAACGCAAGTAACACAAAAGAACTCTTCAACATCATACAGCAGTTCACCAAACCCCCCAGCAAAGCCACGGACGTCCCTCCATCCCAGGACCTCTGCAACAAGCTCAGCTCCTACTTCCAAATGAAAATCAACGCCCTCTATGACAACTTCAGCGAACCGACTCCTGACGCCACCATTCTCAGCACCAACGGCAACCGGCAGTTTATCACCTTCTGAAAACCTGCCACCACTGAAGACACCACCAAGACCATGAAGAAACCCAATCAGGAGCCTCCACCGACTCCTGTCCATTGCACATCTACCACATAGCCGCCGCCACCATAGCTCCCCAACTAGGATGGACCGTCAACACTTACCTCAAATCCAGCATCTTCCCGGATGACTGGAAACAAGAAAAAGTCGGACCCCTCCGCAAGAAACCTACGGCCGACCCAACAGACCTGAAAAACTACCGCCCCATCTCCCTTCTTCCCTTCGCAGCCAAAGTCACTGAGAGATTCATTAACGCCCAGCTGACCACTTTCATAGAGGAGAACGCCATCCTTGACCTCTCCCAGTCCGGTTTTCGCCGCAACCACAGCACCAAGACTGCACTCCTCGCCACCACCGATGACATCCGCATGTTCCTCGACCAGGGCCAAACCGTGGACCTCATCCTACTAGACCGCTCAGCAGCCTTCGACACTGTCTCACACGGCACCCTCGCAGCCAGACTCCACAACGTAAGAATACGAGGAACCAACCTTGACTGAATCCGCTCCTTTCTCTCCGGCAGAACCCAAAGGATCAGACCCCCCCCCCACTTCCTCTCCGAACCAACAGAGATCAACTGTGGAGTACCCCAAGGATCCTCCCTCAGCCCCACTCTTTCAAACATCTATATGGCCCCCCTCGCCGCCATCGTCAAACAGCATGGGTTCAGCATAATATCCTTTGCCAACGACACCCAGCTCTTCCTCTACTTCACGAAGAACCCCGAAGACACCAGACTCCGCTTCCAAGAAGGAATGAAAAACATTGCAACCTGGTTGAGCGACAGCTGCCTGAAGCTGAACTCAGAGAAGACCGAGGTCCTTGTCCTAGGACCCTCCCCCATGGCGTGGGACAGATCCTGGTGGCCCCCTGCTCTTGGAAACCCACCCACACCGACGGACTAGGCCCGGAACCTCGGCCTCATCCTGGACTCCTCCCTCACCATGACCTGCCAGATCAACGCCGTCACTCGACCTTCAAGTGTATCCCCCACGAATGCAGAAAGACTGTCAACCATGCACTCATAACAAGCAGACTGGACTACGACAACGCCCTCTATGCCGGAATCAACAAAATCCTGCTACACAAGCTTCAAACCATCCAGAACACCGCAGCCAGACTTGTCCTTGGATCCCCAGGACATGAGCACATGACCCAGCACCTACGAGACCTCCACTGGCTCCCCATTGAGAAGAGAGTAACCTTCAAGCCACTCACCCACACCTACAAATCCCTCCACAACGTCGGCCCAAATACCTCAACGAAAGAGCCTCCTTCTACGTACCCAAGAGGAACCTTCACTCCACCGACCTCGCCCCAGCACAAATCCCCCGCATATGCAGAACCAGCGCAGACAGAAGAGCCTTCCCCTATGTCTCAGCAAAGACCTGGAACGAGCTCCCAGTCAACATCAGATGCTCCCCCACTCAGAAAGAGTCTCAAAACCTCGCTCTCCAACTGACCCGGAGCTGCACCCCCCCCCCGCGCCTTATAAACCCCCTGATTGATTGCTTGATTTATAACAAGTTGGTAAATTTTGAATATTCCAAATTCCAGATTAAAATAAACACCTCAAAGGGCAATGCACATGAAAAATGGATTTCCTAGTAACGGAGAGGGTGTTTTTTAATATAGGAAGATAAGTGAGAGGATGTCACTAAGACATAAGAAGAATTTCTTTGAATGAAAAATCTGCATAAAATACATGCTCAATTGCGACCTAATGGGGAGGGAATATGCTTTCATATTGATTTAACAATGATCAAGCTTTTCTAATAATAAATGAGTGATATAATTTAAAAACAGAAATATCACACCAACCCCAATTTTTGATTTACAAAATATGCAAGGGAATTTAGCTGATTTAGCTGCCCATGAAGAATTTGAGCAAACACTATCTAATATTTAAATAATATAACTGGGAATCCTAAGGAGAGAGCAAAGAGTGTGTGTGACGGAGCCATTGATGTTTATGGTGTTAAGTCTTCATCATCTATAAGGAATAAGGGAGGCCAAATGGATAGAAATTCTTAAAATGTCGTCTTCCCAACAAAATATTGTGCTTGGTGTTCTTTCTAATATCAGATAAAAAATAAATATCGAAAAAATGTATCTTACTCGGACTCCACACAAAATAAGAAACTTGAAACATGTGACTCATAGTAAAATTATTCAAAAGGAAGAACTTCTGTTATATTTATATTCAATTTATATCCAGATTTTTTATATTACATTTGAACTTCATCCAAACATAACTTCAATGAAGCAAAAGAATTAGACATATGTAACAACACATCATGAGCTATGTTAAGACTTTAACATCTAAGTAATTGAATTTAATACCATACCTCAATCAATCAAGAAAGGGTTCTAGACATAGTAAAAATTATGAAGGAGAAAGAGGGCACACCTGTATAATACCCTATTGAGAGGAAAGTAAGGGAAAAGACTTATTAACAAGACTTCTTGCTCCACGGAATGAGTAAAGCAGTGTAACTAGTGAAATAGCAGGTGAGATGAAACCAAATGAGTAGAGAGTTTTGAACATATGGACCCAATTAATGCAGTTAAACGTTATTTCTGCATCTAGAGATAAGGTAGCTATGGAAATCTTAAGTTTAGAAGCCTGTAATGGCATTTTTAGAGGAAACATATGCATTGCCAGAGGCTGGTTGACCTTTATCAAAACCAAATTAATTAGTTTTACTAAGATACTGAATAACAGATTCAATACGTGTTGCCAAACTCTTTTCGCATGTATTTTAAAATCATGGTACATTTTTTAAACAGGCCTATAATTCTTAACGTATGTTGGGTGCTCATTGAGGGTGGGCGTTAAACTCCGCTTTGCTGTCAGAATTTGAGGAGTTTTGCCCACGGTGCACTCCTCTTGGAGCACAAAGTTCAGCAAAAATTCGACCAACCACCATGTGGTGAAGTTTTTATTGCATGTGTCTCGCAAACATTACGTTGGTGAGTGCGAGCAAGAACAAACTCTTGGTGAGATTTCTAAATGCAAGCGGTCATGGCAGGTTACTATCACTCATGCTGAGAAAGTTGCCGCTTGCGTTGTGAAAGCTGCCACACAAGTAGAAAATCTTTTTGAGCAACACAAAGAAGTAATGCCCTCTGGCGGACAGCTTGATGCCATTCGTGCTGATTTTAATAGGTGGGACAAGCTACTGGTGCTAAAAATCAGTGAGACATACCAGAATTCCCCCGCTTACAGAACTCCGTGGAATCTCATGGAGTTTTTAGGTAACTCCGTAGAATTAAGCAGAGTAAAACTCAGTGAGTGCTGCCCACTCCTAGTGTTTATCCCATTTCCGAAAAATGTAAAATGTGCAAATAGTTTAGAGGAAATTACAGTCAGTCGATGTGTAAAAACACTGATGTGGTCTCCCGCTGGATCGTCCTCCCATAGTCTCTTGCTGGCAGAATAGAACTCAAAAAATGGTGCTGCTTCCCAAATTACTCTGTTTGTTCATTAACATTCCACTGCCAGGATCAAATGGAAATTCCTTACACTGCAGATTTTTTTTAGAAGGGTTTGAAGCACCAGACCTCGAGCTGTGATACCATTGTGCATGAGCAAAATTTGGACACTAATGATGCAGGCTAGGAACCTACATCCCTCATGTCACAGTTGAGATGGACCTGATGGTGCCCAGATCGTGAAGAGCACTTATTGGAAGCCTACCTCCAAGATACTCCTTGATATTTTTATATTTGATATTTATTAATTTATAAAGCGCCCGAATCACCCCCAAAGGGGTAGCTCTGCACTGAGGAAGAGCTGCAGTAGGCTGGGGAGAGAGAAAGGATTAGAACAGTGCAGTTTTGAGGAGCCTTCTGAATTGAAGGTGATCAAGGCATTGCCGAAGATGGATAGGAAGTTGATTCCAGTAGAAGGGAGCTAGGTGAAAGAAAGCATTCCCATCCAAGAGCGATTTCTTTTTAACGTGTTACAAGGAGTAAGGATTTAGCACCTGAACATAGGGATCTGGGTGGCAGGGATTGATTGAATTTTCCTGCTAGATAGCTAGGACCTTTGCCATTCAGTGTTTTATGCACAATACAGCATATCTTAAAAGTGATCCGTTTACAGAGCCAGTGAAGCTGTTGTAGAAGAGGGAGAGAGGCAGTTCCGGTGGGAGTATTCGAGACAAGGCGGGACGCGGTGTTTTAGACTACTTGTAGTCTGCTCTGCGAGGACTCATTTGCTGAGATCAGGAGAGCATTACAGTAGTCCAGGCGGCTCGACACCAGTGCCTGAATGAGTGTTTTCTGTGTGACTAGGTCAACAGTAGCCTGCACATCAACAGCAAGGACTGAGTTGGGTAGACAAGCGGATCTGAGGGTCTTCTACTTCTCTTCCGTCCCTTTCCTCCAACGCCCATGGATACTTGTCACTCATGAACTAAAAGAGATTTCTCAACTTTATAACAAAGGGAGGATGAAGTGGGGAGACATATATGTAGATAAAGCAATCCTATCACTAGACAAATTTGTTGGTGACACGTAGGGGACCCCTTTGGATATCTTCTTGTATCATTGATTAAAGAGCTCACTGGAGGCTTAGTAACCAAGCTTCCAGTGGAACCGGCTCCCTGCTGGGAACTAGACACAATCCTTGCCCCAGCTCCATGACACTGTTAATTATACCATGCTGCACTTGTGAATCTTCCTGTGCTAGGGCACTCTGTGCATGTTAGGTGGGAGGAAGAATTGGTCTTGAGATACCAGAGACAATGTGGTCCTTCTCTGGTGTACAAATTGGCTTGACATTCCTGAGTAGCAGGGACCATATAATCCACCGTAACATATTGTAACACTTATACCAAACCCCCATTTCTCCACACAGGTAAGCCCTTAGTGAAGATTCAAATTGTGCCAGATGTGGCCATTCAGAGGCAAACATTTTGCCATCCATGCCTATTGGGAGGAGGTTCTTTATGCACTGTGTAAAATGGTGGACTATGATGAAGTACCCAGGGATCCAAGGCTTGCAGTACTGGGATGGATATGGGGCGGCCCAAAGTCTTAAAGATAATGTACAGCTTTGGTCCTGCTGCAGGCAAGAAGACTGGTGGCCTACTACTAGGGCCTACACAGGATCCCCCAAAAAATAGAAATTGGTTTAATCTTTACTATATCGTAATTAACAATGTGACTTGTATACCACGATGCTGTCCCCGTCCTCCACACCGAGAAACATTTGGGGCCCCCTCAAATCTTTCTTGCTGACCACAACTGAATAAAGCACTGTGCCCTGGGCATTGGGACTTGAAGTGGAACAATACCTGGTGAACTATACAGGGACTGGAAATTATGCGAGACTCGGTGCAGATGGCATATCTTATAGGACTTCCAGAGAAAAAAAGGGATGAACATATAAAAGTGGTACTCTGCTTGCTTTTTCCCCTGGGTTATGCTGGAGCTTATGTACACAAGCTGCATGTACTTGATAATCCTACTCTTTGACTTTACAGTTATCTTTTTTCTTTCTCTTTGGTTGTGTAACTTCTATCTCAAACTACCAATACAAAAAAAAAAAAAATAAGTGCATCTAAAAAAATACCACTGGTACCAGCATAGGACATGAATGAGTTATTTAAATCTAATAATTTAGTGGCAAAAAAGGAAGACAAATGAGAGATGACTTCAATGAACATGCCATCAGGGCGAGCAGCCATGGCCCTTTTTAGGGAACTAATTGCTGGTAAATGTCCCTGAAAAGATATATATTTTTTAAGACTTTACGTGCTGTAAAATAGGAGTAAGTTGCACTGCAAAAAAGTAGTCAAAATCTTGTATGAACTAATTTCTTCAGTACAAAAGCATATATAAACATTTCAAAAAAGTAGAAAATGCTAAAGTTAGAGAAAGCAGTTAAATGATCACATTTGTTGATAATCGTACCAATCAATTACATTCACTACTAACTTTTAAAAAACAGCCAAGCATTTTACCTACTTTATAGATGCTACCATAAAATGGGGATTTGATATGTAAAAGAACAATGCTGGCGTCCACGGTGACAGTTAATCCACAGTTAAATCAAGTCTTGGATTTAACCTGGTCCTTTAGCATATCATTTGATTTGGAGGTGCCTGTGCTAAAGAGTGTTCATTTTTTGGGAGTTCTATATACCAAAATGGAATCAATCATGGAGAGAGAACCATGGACATTAGGATAAAGGGAGATTTCTGAAGAGGGATTACATGTTCTCCAGACATCAAATAATGGCCTGGGACAGATTGCTACTTTGAAAGCATTGTGGAATTTTTCTGGCATAAACTTAAATTTGAGTTTGCAGTCTAAAAAATTGATCAAAATCCCCTTTAAAAACAATATTAGAATTTGCAAAGATATTCATTTTAAATGTGGAATGATTCCAGAAGAAAGGGCCAGGTTTCTCAGGACCACATACATTAAACAATGTCGAAGGTGTCTGATGCGTCTTAATATTAACCAACGTGCACCATCACATTCATGTGATATAACCACAAAATTGAAAAATGTATGATAAAATATCACAAACTCTTCCTTCTTACCAATAGCTGGGCAAAAACACACATTTTGAACACAATTTCCCAGACTCCATTTTGTTACAATGTGTTTTTTATAAAAAATGCATATTGGTGTGTAATTGCGCACTGTCAATAAATATCTCATTATTTCATAGATGTTATTGATAAAATAAAAGATAACAAGGAATAACTTCATAATGGAGAATTTACTAGATTATGTTAGTTTCCTGCAAGTCCTCTTTAAGCTGCTACAGTGTCACTTCACATAGATTAGCATTCGCGGGATACCAATTAAAAAAGGTCTAATATGAAATATCCCTTTTCTACCACATCCCCCAGCTCTCATATCACTTCCTTGCTGATGGGATGTTTCTGTATTATCCTCTTAGCTGTGAAACATATTGGTTTCTTCATCTGACTGCTCCACTACCAGGGAAATTGGCAGTCCTTTTCCAGAGGAAATTCTGGCATGAATCTCAATGGCCAAAATGTCATGGGTAGTGGAAGTGATATAATGCTTCATTAGTTCATTAATACCATCAGTGACCACATGCATTCAACAATCCTATTTGTTGATGACAGAAAAGGGGAGAGGCAAAGTGCAGGGAGTGAATGGGGCTTTTAGATTATTATGTAGTTTATGTTTTTTCTGCTCCCTTCATGAACTCTGTGAGCAGGGGCAACAAGACTAAACCAAGGGTTACTGAAGGACAAGCCAGGGGTAGCAATTGATACACATGGTCAACCTTAATCATGTCCATGTCTTCTGGAGATATTACCTAGACATAGGCTAAAACAAGTGCCTGGAATGATAGAAAGGGGGGGGGGGGGGTTGGGGTGTAAGCCTCAGATTCCCCAACTATCATGCTGGCACATGGGGGTCTGTTTACCAAATTCTCACGCAACACAGCATAGCACAGAACAGCAGCCAAAAATGCTGCACTGCGCTGCGTGAGAAGGAGAGAGCAGGAGAGCGCCATATTAGAGAGTTTTGGCACTCTCCTCCCATCTCCCTAGTGCCTGTACATAAACAGGTGGATGTGCACCACTGAAACGTGTAAATCCTTATGAATAATAAAGAATAATCCAATGTAAACAGGAAGAAAGTTGATGTCATAGGTTTATTAACCCCTTCAGCGCTCATGACGGAGCCACTCCGTCATGAGCCACGGGTGCCGTGTGCTCATGACGGAGTGGTTCCGTCATGCTGCGGCCGTTGGCTGCCGCTCCTCCCACGCTGCGCTGATTCCCCGCCTGTGCGGGCGATTAGCGCAGTGGGCGGAGTCATGACGGAACCACTCCGTCATGAGCACAGCTCAACCGTGGCTCATGACGGAGTGGCTCCGTCATGAGCACAGCGCCTCCGCGCTGCCCCCAAACCCCCCCCAGCGCTGCGGCGGAATTCCCGCCGCAGCGAAGGGGTTAAAGTTGCAGCAATCACACCACTGGAGTGCGTCCTTCCTCTCTGAAGTATGAACGGCAACTGTCTACTGATACCGTTAATAATTCAGAAAGGAGGTTGAACTCACGGGGATACATCTTCAAGAAATGCTTATTTCAAATGATAATCACATAGCATGCGCGTGTAACATGAACCACGCGCATGCAAGTTACAGAATGTTGAAGAAACACAAGCTCATCAACAGAATGTGAGCACGTGACAAAGCAATCAAAGACATGTATACAGTATATTACAACCACACACACACACACACCTTTGCATCATAGTGCAAGGGTGTCTACGCAAGTCTGCTGTGCTGCATGTGCGAGAATTTGGTAAATAGACCCCTCTGTGCCAGCGTGATTGTTAGGGAATCTGAAGCTCACACCCCTAATTATACTGACCAACCTAAGCCCCTGACTCTTCCAGTACAAAATAGAATGCTTAGACTAACCTTAAAACTTTTCCCACTTTGTATGTATGTTGTACAGTGCAGCACACATGCAAAGTTAGAAAAGAAAGGAGAAATAGAATTATTTCTCTTTGATAGTGCCTATTTAAATTGGGCATTATGTTTTGATTCAAAACTCTGTCTACTTTTTTCAGTAAATAGGGGTTTGCTATAAATACCATGGGTGGTGAGAATGCCCATGCACCACCCATGGAACACACGCAAGGCTCGTTGCTTTGCATTACTTTCAAGTACATTTCTGCACTGGAAAGCCAATTGGGAAAAAAGATTTTCTGTCAATTTGTGTCACTTTTGAGAAGCAAACGTGGCACAAAATCTTAGTAAAAATACCCATAATGTTAAAATACATAGGACAATCAGGGGGCACGAGAGGGGCTTAAGGGGCAGTAATGCAGATTGGTAGGGGTGCTAAGAGAGTAAACACATTGGCCCTCATTATGATGTATGGCAGAAAGCCATCCTACAGCTCATCGGGGGCTTTCCGCCCGACATCATAGGTTTCCATCAGAGAACTGTATTATGACACTGCTGGTCTGAAGGAAATCCACGGGGGAATTCTGCTTTGGTTCCAGCAGGCTCACAGAGCCAGTCAGGGCGGTGGGCAGAATAGTAATCCCAAAATGGCAGCGGAGCCAGCCTCGGCTCTGCCATCGGGATCACAATGTCGCTTTCCGCCTGACCTTTCATGGTGGTCTGCCACTATGAAAAGGCAGTTTGAAAGTGACTTTAGGGTCCCCTATCAGGGACCCCTTCCCCCTGGCCCTCCGCTTTAGGGCCTGGGGGGCACCAGTGGTGACCCCCTAAACATCCCTGCACTATATAGCAGGCACCGCATGGTTCCTGCCACATGGTGCAGGAATGTTTTAAAACATCCACTTTTCTATGTAGCTTGTTTTTCAAGAATAAGTTTATTTAGACCAATGGTCTTTAAACGTTTTTAAAACTACATTAATATGAATAATAAAATCACAATTCTTAAAACATCATGAAAAATTCTATATAAAACACACAATTGTCCTATCCACAATGCATATACACAGGTCACCTAAAAATCTAAAACAATCTTTCAGCTATAATCACTTTTGAGGAATTCTTTAACTTTTTGAATGAACTTCCCCATGGTGTAGGCTATGTCTAATGTACTCATTTCCATTAAAAGGTTTACTGCCTAGACTCTATTTTTAATATCATACTTTTTAAAAATCAGACCCAAAAGTTCTTTCCGTATATATCTGCAACCTCAGACAGTCTAGTAATATATGTGAAATGTCACAAGTTGTTCCCAAAGAGCAGCCAGACTTACCCTTAATATCAATCTTTTTACTCCGCTATTAGCATAGCAGGGGTTAACCCAATTCTTAATCTTAATAATGCCCTTCTTAGCCAGCGGCAGGGTAACCTATCAATGTAGGGGAACTCGTGTTCGTTTTGCCACGCAGTGGCCATAAAACATAACAGAACTTTTCTGTAAGAGATAATCTTGGTCCTGAGCTCTAGAAATCTCATTTCCCCGAGCCCTAAGTTCTCTCTTATCTACCTCAATTTGGAGGGTCTGGAGACACATCTTAACCCTCAACATGCAGCATGCTTTACTAATGATACTTCTTATGCCTTTTGCCCATGTTAACTCACTCTTTAAGATATCGTTTCTGCACCATTGTGAGATTTGAAACTCTTCTCCCCTTCCCTGGCGCTGCCAGAAACATACTAAGGTTATACAAGCTAATATGCTCCATGAGGTGTTCCCAATTCCAATCTCACTGCCTGGACTCAACGTCCCAACTGTTTTTACCACTCAAATAGATCAGTTCAGCACCATATAGGAATTGTGGTGGAACAATTGCTATGTAGGCTTTTAGAACCGGTCTATCCGACATTTCACCATAAACCCCATTGAATATTTTTCAATCCACTAACCAATGCTGATGTCCTGAGCTTTGAAGCGTCATGGTGGGTGTGCCAATGCAGACTTTTCTCGAACCACATCCCCAGGTACTTGTATTCCGCTACCTTTTCCAACTTCTCAGAACCCAGAAACCATGTAAATCCTATTTTCCTCCTACCAAAGCATAGAATCTTTGTCTTGTCCATATTGACCACAAGTTTTTTTACACCACAATATCCATTAAACTTATTTAGCTTTCTTTGTAAGCTAATCTCTGTTTCGTCAAATATAACAAGATCGTCTGCATATAACAGACATGAGATATGTTTCCCATCCAGCTTTGGGCTTGCCCCCGTTTCATTACCTAGGATACGGGGTAGGTCTGCAATAAATAAGGAGAAAAGCAGGGGAGCCAATACTCACCCCTGCCTCAACCCATTGCCAATCTGAATTTTCTGGGATAAACTCCCCACTACATCTAAAATTATCTGGGCCCACTTATCTGTATGAAGTGCTTTGATCAACCCCAACAGATCCATATGTATGTTGTACCCGATCAACGTCTCCCGCAGCAGCTCAGGGTCCACTAGGTCAAATGCTGCGCGGAAGTCCATGAAGCAGCAGAACAAGCTTCCCCTCTGCTCTATCGACTTCCGCGCGATGTGCCAGAGTGCAAAACAGTGGTCAATCGTTGAGTGACCTTCTTTAAACCCACCACCCTGTTCCGGGGGTACGATTCAATTTACTTCAGCCCAGTCCTAAAGCCTTTCCAAAATTACTTTGGCAAAGACCTTTTCACCTCTATCAAGCAGGTTTATTAATCTATAATTTTTTGGGGCTTTTAAATCTCCTTTTTTTGGATTCGTCTTATTATTGCTCCTCTCAAATTACCTGGAATAATGCCTGTATTAAGAATTCCCCAAGAAATTTTTTGCAAAAAACTCAGCCCACCAAATTGTCAGGGCCTGCTGCACGGGTTAGCTTTAAGCTTGATATAACTTTTCTAATATAACTGGGGTTAAAAAACTCCTTTATTCCCTCCCTCACTGCTGGCCAAGAAATTATCCTCCCACTCTCTGCCAACGGCCACTTTCCATAGATTTCCCCCAGATAGCTCACCCAATCGTCTACAGGGACAGCCCATTGCAAAGTTCCTAAGGTTTTGCCGGAGCTTTCTTTGACCAGTTTCCAAAAGCCTTAAACATCTTTGGACTCTATGACAGTTAACATCTTTGCCTAGCTACTATCTCTATAAGTTCTTATTTTTATCCCTAATGATCATTTTATTTTTTCTCTTTAATTTCAGGAGCCAAATCAGCATTATATTTCACTCTTAGTCTTCTTTCCCTTTGCCTAGTACTTGATTTTACTTTGCGACATTCGTAGTCAAACCAGGGTCGTTCTTTGCCATGGGTTTTGTTTTTACTATCTACCCCAGATTTACCAAATTTCATTTCCACCTAAAACCTTCCACCACTTGTCTTATTGTGCATTCAAACCAGTCAATTCCATTATTAGTCTGAATGTTTTCTAGTGGAAGGGTCTGCTGTACGGCGATTGATTTTTCAATAAATTCCTCCGATATACGGGTTGTGAGCCACCTTGGATAGTCCACATGTACCTGAAGAGCGGTATCTCTTTGTTTACCCTTGTTCCGTATAATTCCCACTTAATAGGATAGTGGTCACTGCCTTCTGCACTTACCACCTCATAGCACTTAATTAATTTGAAATTCCAGGCATGTCTGAACACATAATCAATTGGGCAGGCTTGCTGGCCTATCATAAATGTGTGCTTTGCCGGTTGATCAGTCACCATTCTTCCATTCACTCATACCAACCCCATAGAGCCCAACAGTTGACCAAAAGCCTTATCTTGGGCCAAAATATCTCCGCTAGGAAAAATGGCATCCTCTATGTTATATGAGGATAACAGCTCCTTACACCAAGGATCTATTCCACGGGGATCTAATTTGTGATTGAAGTAACCAGCACAAAGAGAACATATTTCTGGTACTTATCAGAAACAGTGATCAAATCTTCTTTTAAATTTTCCATTTCCACCTTATATTCATCCTCCTTCCCCTTCTGTATGTATACTTTACAATGACTATACCTTTGTAGCGATGGATGGGGACCAACAATGACAATCTACACCCTAAAGCCCATTTACATTTTAATTCCCGAAAATCTACTTTCCTGGCAATTTTTGTAGAAATCAGCATCAATTGCCCCCCAGAGGGTCTACCAAGGGATTTCTTCTTTGCCGCTTTTGACTGTTGTGCAAACCCTATGGTTGCAGGGGTGTCGTCGCACAGCCACATCTCCTGTAAGCACACAAAATAGTTACTCTCACTGATCTTTTTAAAATTTTCCTGGTGCGATAACCTCTTATAACCATTTATATTCTAGGATAATATAGAAAGACTGTGCGACGACCCTTGCTCTTAATCATTCTCGCACAAGCACCCATCTTCCTCATAATCATGAGATGCTGGAGATGCTAGGGCTCTGTATCTATTTCCAGCCAATATATATATTTCACTGCCTCTTATGGTGATTTCAAGTTCTCCCTTGTTGTTCCAGCAGGTATCAATCAATCTTACCTGACGAACTCCCAACCTCGCATGAATCATGAGGAATAGCTTCCCCTGCATGTTATAATCCCAAATATTTTGATTTTCCCTTTTTACTAATCTAATGCCTTCCTTTTGTAACTCATATTCTGCATTTACTAGTGCTGTTTTTACAAGGGCTGAGTAGAGGAGGACCTTAGTTACTTCACCCCTTTTACTATTTTCCAAAAAACCCTCTTCCCTAAGATCCTCTGTGTGGATATTCCATAAACTTGCACATTTAGATAGGGAAAACAGGAGTTGAGATCTATTTAGTGGGGTTAATTTCCTCACTTTTTTCCCACCTTTACCCTGGCTTATTGGCTCTAAACACAAAAACACTTATCCTGTCTGCATTCTGCCGCTAGCCCCCATGGGGCCCCATGTGAATCGAACTTCCTTCTTCCTTGAAAGTCAACATCCTTGACATTCTTCACTTGGCCTCTGTAACTACGATTGCTGCTAGGCCCCATTTGTAAATTCTTTTCCATCCTCCTTACCATCTCACACCCTTCTTCTTTCTCACCCTTTGTTTTCTTGGGGTTATTTTTAGTGCTCCCAATTTTTTTTATGCTTTTTACCCCTTCCTCCTTTCTTCAGGTTTACTAATAGAACTTCCTTTACCCTGTGTATTATTCTTAACCGGGGCTGAGCCCACGATCTTATCTGAATTCACAAGTTGTTTCCCTACCCCGTTCTGTCTTCCTTTCCGTCTTGAGACTTGGACTTTTCTAGGGATATTCTCCCACCTCTTAGGGCATGGGATACACTGCTTACAACTCCTCCTTTCACCCCCTTCGTATTATAATCATTGGGTAACAAGATATATATACACTAGGCTCCTCCTTCTGGGTGATGATATCCTTCGTCACTCCATCCTCCCTGGTGACTACCCCTGCTTGACGGCCACCAACTGGCCTGACTATTGAGGGCATTAACCTTTTTATTTGTATCAATTCCCCTACCATAGTTTTAAACTTATCCTTTTGAGATTTTAAAATCTCATTGTTCAACATCGAAGCCTCTAACACGCCTTGCAATGTTTTTTGAAGAATAAGCATTACTTCAAGCATTGAGACACTTGATGTTCCAGTAACTTCCAGACTATGCACAGATGCGCCTGAATGTTCATTTCCTCTGCCTTGGGGGCTTCCAGCACCTTCCTTCCTATCGGCATAGTCCTTTTTATGAATATTATCCCTTTTACTCAGGGCCTCGCTACTTGAGACTACCTCTTCATCCTCCTCCTCAAATTCCTGCTTGTATGTGGGTGGGAAGAGTCTTGGTGATGAGGAAAACCTTGGTTCCAGGGGAGTCCCTGAGATATTAAAATTGGTAAAGTTTTGAGAGTCTGAATCCAGGACTGTCATATTAACCGGGGTTGGATGAATCTCGATCACACTCAGTCCTTCATCTGCCGGTTCTTGCCCCTTAAAATGTTTCCCCAGAATGTCTTTTATCGAAGTTGAAACAGATGAAACAGATGCTCCTCCCTTTGCCGCCCCTTTTTTCCCTATCTGCGGGGTTAGTTCATTGAATAACTAATCCTCTTTATGGTTTTATTACATCCTACGGGGCCTCCTTGGTCTCCTTCACCATTTCCTTTTTCTTTCTGATTTGCATCCATAACCTCAATCTGCTATTGTCAGTCTTTTTAGCGTTTTTTGGGACTTTCCGGACTTTTGCTTTTCCCAGCGCCATCCTTTTTAAAGTTTCTTTCCTTCCCTTGGCCACAGGTAGTCTTATACTTTATACACCAACTATCCTTCCTACAGTATTAAAAAAATAATTATTTTGCTCCTTAAATTACTTTAAGAAAACTTAACTTCCAACTTCCACTTAGCTCTGCTGTGCCTTTGCCTATGTGCCTGTGCGCCTGGAAGTTTTTGTCCTCTCCTCAGTTCTCTGCAATCTTCTCGGTCTTCTCCAGACCTTTACTACAGTATTTGGGTGTTGATTTTTGTAAACATACTCTCCAGGCTTTTGCTGACTTTACTTGCTTTTACTGGCATTACTGGTTCTCATTGGAGTCCCAGACCCTAATACGCGCCGTATGTGCAGCTCTACCTCTGACCTCCCCCCTTACGGGGGAGCCGGGGGCTACCCTACCCGGCTACAGCATTTACCTCATCTAGGCCTTAGCCTTTACCACTGGGTCGGGAGGTGTGCTGAGCTAGTAATCGTGGCCCTAGTTGCAGCTGATTAATGCAAGGTTTCCTGCAAGTTTTCCTGCTTTTATAATAACTCCGAGTAACTCCGGTTCCCAGGTATTTCCGCGCCTTTCTACGTCTTCCTCCTAGGGGTCTTCCTCCCGAGGTTCTGTGAGCGTTTGGGTGGGCGGGCACGAGCATGACAGGACGCGTGCGCTCGTCAGGCGCGCAGGCTTCAACAGGCTACAGGCAGCTACGGCAACAGCGGAGGGATCTATTGCAGCTTGTGCTGGGGCCCTTTTCTGGCTGCTGCATAAGATGCAATAGAAAAATGGATGTTTCCGACCACCCATATGGTGGTTGTATCCTGGTACTGTTGGTGGAACCGCCAGCTAATAGAGTCCATCCCACTACGGTGTCAGTCGGACGCCGTTCCAACCAATATCGATTGTTTTGTGAAATAACCAACATTTTTTTAATTTTCTTTCCAAACCGAGAGAGGGAGAGTGTGAATGTTTGTTTTTAGTCTGTGTGTGTAAACATTCCAGGTGAAATCTGACAGACACCTTACCATACCTGACTGAAAGCACCTGTAGCCAATTATTTATCCCAAAATACATTTATTAGGGAGGTGTAACAACACGACCACCTCCCTGAAGCTGGAGTCTCAAAAGTGGGGTAGCCAAATTTGATTGGAATAGTAAAAGAATACAGCTAAAGGGAGAGCTGAACCCGCTTGCGAGAATGTGATGCATGTGCTTCAAGCTGTTGGAAGATGATAAATTGGGACTGACAAATCTAATTAAACTGAAGGATGAATTGGGCCTTAGAACCTGTTAAAAGCAATTGGTTTTCACATAAAGTTCCACAGCAGTTTTGGGCCTGTATTAGAGAAACGTGACAGATAATCAGTCCGCCTTATTACAAGTACATGATATCCTTTGGCACTGCTAATAAGGCGGACAGGATAACTATCCCATTTGTAATAGAGGAACCATCTGTCAAAGTCAGGGCCTTTGTTCTTTCTCAATTATACATTGATCCAGATAGAGGCTTGAAAATAACGAGCCAAGATAAAATATATCAAGGATGACAGACTTCACTAGCCAATCTGCCTGTGTAATGAACAAATCAAGGTAATGGAGGCTTTGAGTACTTTATTACATGAATGGACAGAAGCGTGCATACATTTACAGATTACTGTTCCAAAATGGTATGTAAAAAGTTTTCTAAAGTGCACAGATTACTCCAGCTGGGGCGTCCCAGGGTTAGGATTGTTATACTAACAGGAAATGGACTTATCAAGCTGTAGCCTAGCTGGCAAAAGGCCTCTTAAAGAAGACAAAATGGGCGAGAGAGCTGGTAAAATCTGGAGCGGAGGCACTAGGCGAAATTACTTTGTCTAAACAGCCAGGTTTTAAGATTTTTCCTGAAAGTGGTATCAACCGGTTCTAATCTCAAGTGTAAGGGGAGAGCATTCCACAACCTGTAGGCACAAACGCAGAAAGAGCGGCCGCCCCTTTGGGCTCTCCTAGCCCTCGGAATTACCATGAGTGCAGAGACCAAAGATCTGAGGCAGCAGCCAGGTAAATATGATTTTAACAGGTCAATCAAGTAGCCAGTTCCTGTTTTGTTGAAGATTTTGTGACACAGGCACAAGCGAATACATTTTTCCAGAGGGAGACAATGAAGTTCTGCCAAGGCTGGGGACACATGCGCCCGTCTCGGGAGTTTTACAAGAAGGCGAGCGGCTGCGTTGTCCACTCTTTGCAGCTTCTGGATTCTGTTTTTAGAGACTCCGATATACAAGCTGTGACAGTAATCCAGTCTTGAGACTACAAGAGCCTGTGTAATGGCCTTTCTCATGGACAAGGGAAGCGGATCGGACATCTTAGCAATCATTTTAAGTATGGCACAACATTCTCCAGCCAGGCAGGAAATGTGGTCATCAAAGGAGAGGAGTGCATCAAACCATATTCCAAGGTTTTGTCCTTTGGGCTGGGGAATGAGCATAGCGTCATCAGCCAGCATGCAGAGGAGCACGCTGAGAGCTGTTTCCCAACTAGGAGAACCTCTGTTTTGTTGGTGTTAAGTTTTTAACAGCTGGAGCTCATCCACTGGGCCAGTTCTACCACGCAAGATTTGAAACGTATTGAAGACTCTCCTTTATCCTAGACAAGAGTGATAATCAATTGTGTGTCATCAGCATAAGACATCATGGTGACATTGTATTTGCCGATGAAATCTGCCAGGGGGCGCTTATAGATGTTAAATAGCGTAGGGCTTAGCATAGATCCTGGGATACCCCCGGGGCAGGGGAAACACTTCCGAGGTGTATGGAGTCCGGCCCACCTGGAAGGTGCAATCTTGAGGAAAGAGGGCTAGACACTTAAGAGCTAAAGAGCCCACCCCACAACTGCGGAGCTGTTGCAGCAGCAGGTCATGAGAAACAGTGTCAAATGTCTCACTTAGATCTAACATGATCAAGGTGGCATTATTTCCTTTGTCTGCCATGGACAGGAGAGATTCTGAAGCCAATAGCATCGCTGGTTCTGTGCTGTTTTGATCACAGAAGTCAGATTGGGACTCATGAAGCAGGTTGTTGGCTTCTATAAAATGAGTCAGTTGAGCACTGACATGTTTCTCAGCTAGAAAGGGAGAAGAGAAATTGCTCTGAAGTTTTCCGGTAAGGCAAGATCTAGAGAAGGTTTTTTAAGGAAAGAGTTAAAGATAGCATGCTTCCAGCATTTGAGCATTGTAGCGGGAAGCCAAAGAGATGTTAAGAAGGTTGCTCAGGCAGAATGGATTCCATAGCTAGTTTTAGGATTTTTGGGGGGGGGGGGGCAGGGTCATTGTCATTGTGGAAACCTGATTTAACCTTTGTGAACAGAGTCTGCAATTCTTGCGGATAGTGGCAGGTGAAGCTGGAAAGGCCATCCACAGTGGCTGGGACTTCTCACCGGGCTTCCTGGCTACCTCATTCCCTCACAGATTCAAGAAATGACTGATAAATGCCAGGCAACTTGCCATGAAAGAATTGGACAATGGAGTTACAACTCTCAAGAGAGGGGGTAACCTGAGCAGAGACTCGATGCAAAGAATTCAAGGATTTGATGATAGAGATCACTTTCCTTGAGGATTTGTGAGCAGAATCAATTTTTTCCATGTGAGAGATCCTCCTGGAGGTGCAAATGCTTTTATGATAAATTCTCAATGCATGCATGATAGTCTTGTTTACTGCTGTCACTCTTGACTTTGCGCCACGTGCGCTCCAATTGTTTGCAAGATTTTTTTAAGGATAAGAGCTCAGCATTAAACCATTCCACAGAGGGCTTTGTTCTTAGGGCAACTTAATCCTTTAACGGGGCAACCCTGTTGAGGGCCCTGGTAATCCAATTTTCCAAGAGCTGGTTTGCTGTTTATTTATCCTTGCGAAGCTGAAGCTTACTGGACTGTAAGGCCTCTTTGAAAAACTCTGGGGAAACCTTGGCTCACTTCACGTTCTTGTAGTTCCTGCCAGACCTCTGTCTCAAGGGTGGACTGGAGAGCCCTAACTGAAAGAGGACCAAATAATGACCACATAATGGGAAAAGGAGTTCCAACAGACAAGGTAGGTAAGTTGGCAAAGACAGGGTCGAAAAGGTAACCTGAAATATGCGTTGGGCCAGAGACCCACTGGGAAAGTTGGAGGATATCAAGATCTTTCATAAGAGAGGAGGCCAGATGATAGCTGGCATCCACAAAATGAATGTTCAGGTCCCGTATAACCACCAGGTTATTATAACGTAAAGCATAAGAGGGCAGACAATAAGCAAATTACAAATGCAAAATTGCTAGCAGGGCCAGGGTGCCTATAAATAAGAAAGCCAGCCATTGAACAAGTTCTAGAGGAGGCTAAGGTTAAAAAGGAGGCATCACAATCTGCCAATTCAGTATCTGTAAAAGTGCAACTAATGTAGTGTTGAAAAATTAACACAATACCCCCACCCCTTTGGGGGAGCGATCTTTTCTAGCAAGTGCATGGCCCTCAAGTATTGAGCTAAGGATTCGGGATGGAACTATCTGAAAGCCATGTTTCCATCAGAAATAGCGCATCTGGGCTGGAGTCCCTAAGGTACTTGAAAATCTCGGTCCTATGTTTGGCCATGGACCAGCAGTTTAAGACGAAAAAATCTGCCTTATGCCACTAGATGTTACTGGTTTGCTCGGAGAATGGGCCCTGAACTGATTGATTAGCGTGAACCCACAACTCGGACATCTGGAGATTAAACAGAGATGTCCACGACATGGCCACACTCAATGGCTGACTCACCAGGCAGACTTCGGAGTTCTTCAGTGGAATACATGAGGGTCTCGTCTGAGCAGGGGTCCTGGCCCTGGCGCTGTCTGGGCACAGACGGGCTTGCCTTTGGCGCACCGGCCATTTCCTAAATAGTCCGCCTTCCAAGGGGGCGTGGCTAAGGTGCCGGCAAACAGAGCCTAAAAACAAAGGAGGGACAACAGATCTCAAATCGGAGCCCAGCCGCCGTGTACCTAACAGGGAGGCTCCACTTCCTGTAGGTAAATACTGGCAAAATTAAAGGTAATTAAAATAACAAGTGATAAAATAAGTGGGAGAAAAGGAAACCAATAAAATATTAAAAGTGCATTTGTACCGAGGTGGTCAAGCAACTAAGCCTTTGAGCAGATGAACGCACTCCACATACATTGATGACATATTCATTTTATGGCGAGGCTCGCAAAAAGAACTAACGGAAGCCATTGAAACCTTGAATAAGGTATATGAATGTAATGATTTCACCTCAACTATCAGCTCTAAACAAATCACCTTCCTAGACATCTGTATTGTTAATAGTAATGGACAATTAATAACCAAAGTCTACACCAAACCAACTGACAGGTAAAACTTGTTACACTTTCACAGTTTTCATCAGCCATCTTTAAAGAAACACTTGCCATACTCCCAGCTACTAAGACTAAAAAGAATATCAGCAAATGAAGAGTCGTATAAAGAAAGCATGAAGGTATGCATCAAAAAATTCAAAGATCGTGGTTACCCAGGTGACATTCTGGAAACAGCAATTCTCAAAGCAGAGACCAGGTCACGGGAAGAATTACTGAGAATCACTGGTGGGACTAGGGATGAAAATCTATGTGTATTTGTATCTAAGTTTTCCACTCGGAGTTACCAGATTAAAAAAATCATACTCAAATATTGGCCTATGCTTAACACAGAAGTTGACTTTAAAGGTATATTTGATGAACCACCCAGATTTGCCTACTCAAGATCAAGAAATTTAAAGCAAATACTAAACAAGCCCACAGATCCAAAATAACACAATTTCAAAGGAACTATCCCTTGTTTGAACTGTGGTAATTGTAATTCTATTATCAAAGGCAACACCATCAGACATCCCAGCAAAGGAACTCCTATCAAACTCAGGGTAACCGCCACTTGCAACAGCCAGAACGTTATTTACATGCTCAAATGTCCATGTGGCCTAGCCTACGTTGGTAAGACTGAGCGAAAAATCCGAACATCGTTGAATGAACACAAAAGTTACATTCGTACACGCAACCTAAATTCCACAGTTGCTACTTATTTCAATGCCATGCACCATAACATCAGTCAACTCCATTTTTTGATCCTAGAACAAGTTCCCATTCAACAGGGACGTAACAACACACAATTTCTCTTGCAAAGAGAGATTCACTGGATTAATTTTATGGACACAGTTAACCCCAAGGGGTTAAATGAACGGTTTGACTTTAGTTGCTTTCTTTAGCTGTATTAATCCACTATTGGAAAAGGTCCAAGGTAATGGGATACCAGTGATAGTCACATTACTATGTGAGATGATAAAGTTGTATTCACCTCTTTTTCAGATACTTACCTGATGTTTGCAACATGGTCTTAATTAATGATTTTTGGTTACCATTATACCGTTTTCTCATGGGATTTATCGTGTGCACCATCTATACCACAGAGTGTTCATTGATTATGCTGCACATTGTATACAATTTACACTTGCACTTGCCAAATCTGTTAGAATTACATGTTTGATTGTACAGTTTTTTGCAACAATGATGGGACTGCTTTTAACAACAATTGTTCAGGCTACCACTGCATTATTTCCTTTGAGACTACGTTCACTGTTGCACTGTCCACTCCTATTTTCCTAAAGACTACCAGTCTGTTGTTTACCTTCATTACCAAGGTAGTCAAGACACGCTCACACTTCCGGTTGTACACGCGTACTAATAAACAACGTTGAATCACTCATTCGCGTCCACATTTCGTAAGAGTGACTGCATACGCCGATTGCTTTTTCAACACGGGTAAGCGCACTTTTTTATCACATTCCACTTTAAATTTACATTTTCTATTTTCAATTCACAGTGTTGACTATATTGATCTATCTATCCTTCACGATTGTTTTAGTCTAGTATTACGGCGCTCTACCAGATCATGGAGAACTGAACTAAGTTTACCATGTAAGTTTTATGCACGCTACCCGGAAATTCATCGTTTCACTGTGTCACTGTAAACACTTCACCCGTTTTACTCAGCCACTCATTTTCCTAACGTGTTACCTCACGTTAGTGGACTTTTTTCGCCTACCACATGTGGTGTTGATTCTAATGCACGATGTGATAACATCACCTATCCGCCACTTACACGGCATACTGGTCCCTGCCTTACGGGTTACTGCTCCGGTTACCGTCCTTACGAACTCATTGGCATCCCTATCATCTTGATCTCGTGCTATTCCAAATTTGACCTTTACTATACCTTCACTATACTGGGATCACGCTGTATGTGTGGTGTAGTTTCAGAAATACAACACACCTACCTCACTTGCTGCGCCATGTACGCATGAGCACTTTTTAACTCTCTACAGCACCATGTGGATGATTTTGGCCCATCGACCACCCTTGTACTGAAACTGAGTCTCCTCTACATTTCAGCTTTACAGCCCCTGAAGAAGGGGAATTTGCCCGAAATGCATTGGGCATAAACAAACCCCTGTTTCTTGTAAATCACTGTTAGGAAGTAATAACGACTGCTATCAAGAAATAACGGATGACAATACTGAATATGTAACAACAAATGTTAAGTTCAATAAAGTTATTTGTGACAAATCATCTAAGAGTAAAGAATGAAAGCTATACATTATCTCAACTAAGCCGCCAACCCTCTTTTGGAGCCAGGCATCTCCAGGTACATAGGCACTTACATGGAAAACCCTAAAGTAATATGCAGAGCCTTGTGACACAGGTAGTAAGTATTACTTCTACCAGTGAGCAAAATTACGACTATGTTATGAGTAAAATGACTGTTCTATTCTCTAATTATTCCTAAATGCAATCAACATGACTATGTGGGTGAACGTTCACACTTATGATAATAATGATAACAATAATAATAATGATATTAAGGAAATCTTATGAATAGAATTTACCTAATAAAGTGTGATTGCTTCACTTTGGACTGTCAAAATTTAGGGCCTCATTATGATGGCGGTGAGACCACCACTGTCAACCAGTCAGTGGTGGTACCACCGCCATCGATGATTGCTTTACCGCCCGCTACATTATGACGTCGGGCCGTTCTTTGGTGGTTGTAGAGACTGATCGCTACCGATCCGACCTGTCGGCCCGTAATACCTACAATGGTGGCGGTGCCTACCAGGCACCGCTGTAGGTATTACAATGTTCCTTTCAGCCGGCCCGGTAATGATGCTGAAAATGCATGCTGAAAGGGACATTTGGGGCCTGTAGGGGGTCCCCTTTCCCCCTGGGCCTCTGACATGGGTCCTGGGGGGCACTTATGGTGCCCCTTACATATTCCTGCACCATGTGGCAGACACTGCGTGGTGCTTGCCAAGTAGTGCAGGGATATGTGTAATGTCTATTTTTTGTACTGTGACGTATACTGCTGCCCGCCCGCAGCACCCACCGCAAAATAAAATATAGACATTGCAACCACCATGGTGGCAGTTGCATCCTAATTCCTCCTGAGGGACCACTAACTTGTAAGTCGGGCAGTCCCGTTTCCGAATGGATAATGGTCGGACGTAAGTCCGACCGCCATCCTAATGAGGCCCTTAATGACTTGCATCTACAATGAGGAATGCCTGATACCATTTGGCTGATATGCAGTGAAAAAAGTTATACAGAGCAGCCTCCATCCTGTGCATGCACATCAGTTCAACTGATAGAACGAGACATTTTGCTTTCTGTAAGTTATAATACGCTACTGATTCATTAGTCAATCATACTGGGTGGGTGATCCTGAGTAGTGAAATATGTTTCGCCTCTTCCTGCCTGGGCCTGGTTCAGGGCCTCTCATTGGCAGCAGCCATAGAGCACTGGATGACACAGCAGTAATACCACTGACTGAGATGGCTCCAGCTTGGTGGGTACGTCTCCCTAGGATGCAGCTCTGAGGTGGGTAGGTTGTTGATCCCATTCGTCATCATCACCCTTCATCTCTCAAGAATGGAATGGACTGAACCTAGCTGGTCAAGCAGAAGGACGACGTGCATTCCATGAAAATAATTATTGTTAGAAACTTGACAAGATATTGCCTACTCAAAAGGGCATTGTAAAAAATGATGATCACCTTCCAAATAAAACTTGTTGGAATTCATTCCATTCATTGTTATAAGAAATTGCAAAATGTTTATGGACTTGTAAATTAGAGCATAGAAGGAATTAGTAATTACTTTGAGTTATTCATGATGTGCTGAAAGCACAGTCTGATATCTTTTGTATACATCAATTTTTTTCATCAGCGTTCCCTCAAAATAATTTTCCTAATCATAGAACTTAGAGTGGGTAAAGCGAAACAAGGGAAACAAGGAACACACATATTTTGTGCAGAGCTGGTAAGCAAATTATAATGGGTAGGGTGCACCAAACTACATTTTGCGTATAGTGCCACAACTCCTAGAGCCAACTCTTCAAAGCGAGAGTGTTCATGCAAAGAAAAACATGTTCTGAATATAGGAAAAGTTTAAGGAGCTAGAGTTACAATCAGCAACACATTTTAAATGGAAGCCGGTGCTACAGTCCCCATATTTGACTAGCTGCATTTGCAGGACACATGATACATCTCATTTGTTATTCAAACAGAAACAGCAGCTCACTGTGCATCACTGATTCTGTATTTTACTGACTTGCTGCTCTCTCAATCAAACCATTGTGGCTCTTTCAAAGATTAGACCATCCTGCCCTCTGTGATCAGTAAGTGGCAAAACAATTTTTTACCAGAAGGTTCCAACAGAAATTTTAAAAGTTCCTCCAAACCAACCCACTGTTCAAGATATTACATTGTAAAAAGAAATAGAAGACATCAGTCTTCTAGTTTTGGCACAAGCGAGCAAGCCTGGTTTGCATTGAAGATTGATTTCATTCAAAATGTTCACTCTGAGGAACAGGACATTTGAAAACAAGCTCATCTTAATATTCGAGAAGAGGCTATACACTTAAATAATTTCATGGTACAGTAGAAATGTAATTTAGCCTGCTGAACATAAACCTCTAAATAGCAATGGTGGAAGGGAGTGATGTTTAAGAACTATAGCATGCATTGGTGATGAATCAAAGTTGATGTGGGAAGTTGTTAAAGTGTATGTAGGGGTAAGAATGAATTTACAAATGGATTATCTGTTCAAGGACCATTTAAGTTTGAGGAGAAGTTGTAGACATTGCCCATAATGGTGGCCAGTATGTGAGATGAGCAGTACACAGTGATAATTGAGGGTGTTCCACACTCTCACCCATGTTATTCAACTTGTTCATGGAACTCTCACAGAAATGTTGAAGCGCTCTAGCATTCAATGCCCCTTGTAAGCTGACAACACACAATTCTACCTGAAAATCTCCTCTCCTGAACATAATAAAACTCTTAATCACGCCCCATTGAAAACCCAACAATGGTTTACCCGTAATCACCTTTTGCTCAACTCACTCAAAACTGAATTCCTCTTGATCGCCCTCCAACTCACTGCTCTCAATTGTGCCGCCCACGTTATTGACGCTACTACATCGCTGGGTATAAAGTTGGATAAATACCAGAATAAACAAAATCGTATCAGTGCAAACACCAGGGGAGCCAATTACCATTTGAGCACACTAAGAAAAATCAAACCCTTCTTGGCAATGGATGACTTTCAGCTAGCAGTGCAATTCCTAGCCATCTCCAGATTAGACCATGGGAGTGCAACTCTTGCAGGGTTACCCAACGCAAGGCTGGTGCCACTTTGGACTCAGCAGCAAGGCTCATCACGTGTTCCAGAAGATCCGATCACATTACACCAGAACTAAAACAGCTAAAATGGCTCCTGTGAGTCCTGTTCGAAGCCAGGACCCAACTGAATATAGCCTGCATGACACACAAAGCCCTTAATTATAACATGCCCATCTACTTGGCCAGAAAACTCAAGCTGCCTGGTGGTAGTCATTCCTTAAGAAGTGCCAACTACCTACTGTTGAAACCACAGAAGTTCAAAAAAAGAAAACCTACAACCACTCCTTATCCGGCTAGCCTCAAGAATATGGAACGCACCGCCTCCTGAAACCAGGTCAAACCTCTCGACATCCTTCTTCAAAGAAGAGGCAAAAATGCTTCTGTTGAATAGATTCCTCCAATAGTAGCCTTGAAGTTCGTTCAGCGGGACTATAGTCCTGTGGACACCTATGGAGGCTGAATTTGCCTGGCCAATTATCATATCATATTTCGTAATGCCACTTTATTTATTCTTTCTTCATTCCCTTTTATGTTTGACTTATTTACTTTATATACAGCCTGCATATTTTCCCTTGTATGTATGACTTGTGTGCACTATATTCGGTGCTCTGATACCCTTACAGGTCATGTTCACATTATATAAAACTCTTCAAATAAAGTAAACTCCTCCCTATTAACATTATTGTGATTGCATATGAAGAGTACCTCACCTCCTCTTACAAATGAATCCTTAAAACGTAAAGGATAATAATAAAATATAAGACAGTGGTAATGGTACAATGGACCAAACCAGATAAACCCTCATTTTTCCCCAGTATTTATTGATGTGCCACAATTAAGCCATGTCTGTGTTGGTAGATTAGAAACAAGAAGACACCCTAATATGAAATATTCCTTGCAGGCCACCTCTCTGTGCACTCCTTCAGCAATGTCAGTATTCATCTTTCAGATCTGAGGGGCATCACATGTCTTGATCTTATTAGAGGCCAAACAGAATCAAAATTCTTACCTAGAGAGATTTCCTCCCTGTACATCAATTGACCAAAATAGCAAAAGTACCATCTCCCATCCTTTGATGGCTGATGAAATCACATCATTGAACTCAGGTCTCATTAAGAGCCCCTAAACAACTTTGTATTTGCTGCTCAGAGACTTGGTAAACAACAAGGATGGGAACGTATGAGAAATGGGATCCCTGGTTGGCTGAGATATGCATCCAGGCCAGACAGGAACCACCACTCTAGTCAGGCTAAGGTAGATACACACTAAAAGATAACCTGTGCTCACCCTTTGGTAGCTTGGCACAGAGCAGTCAGGCTTATGGAAAGAGGCAATGTGTAAAGTACTTGTGCAACACACACACAGAGCAACACAATGAATACACCACAAAAAGACTTCACAATGGTTTAGAACAATAGAGAATGTTTATCTGAGCAAAATAAGACCTAAACAAAATAATTAAATCCGTAGAAGTCGAGATATGATTTTTTTAAGATTAAACAGAAAAACAGTGCTTAGAAGTCCCTAGCGGTTTAAAGGTTACTTGAGGTCACGAGGGACCGGTGCAAATCCAAAGTTCAGGCTGACGGCAATGGAGGGCAGCCTGGCTACAGGACCCACGTAGGGCCCGCTGAGAAAGTACCTTGGAGGGAGCAAAGCATTGACACTGAGGGCACAAAGCGTTGATCTTTTCTATGCAGTCGGTCACAGTGTCGTCGATGAGCTTCGCTGAGATGAAGGCAATGCGTCATTGTCAAGCCACACACAGCGTCATAGTTGGGCTGTAAAAATACTGAGGGCTAGAACCTGGAGGGGTCACCTCAGGCAAGAGTAGGACTCACAGAAGGCAGATTCATGCAGCCCCAGCAGAATTGTAGGAAGGCTTTTGTGTCCCTGGGACTTCAGAAAACAGAAGGCAAGCCAGCATGCCCCTAGAGATTACTTGGAGGGAAGGCAGCATCCAGATATCCTTCAGCAGAGTTAGTGAGCAGCAGGGCAACAAGCAGAATAGCAGACCTTCCAGAAAAGCAGTCCAGCGGAGTCCTTTAAGCAGCACAGCAGTCCTTCTGACTTAGGCTCAATTAAAAATCCAGAAGTGTCTGATTTTAGGATGTCAGAGACTGTGTAATTATCCCCATAAGTGCTTTTGATGTAGGGGGTGACTTCAAGGCAACTCTGAAGTGCACAAAGATCTCTTTCAAATCAGTCCTTCCTTCCACGTTCTCTGTGGGGGGTAAACCAGTGCATTGTGTGGGGACAGGACACTACCTATTGAAGTGTATGCGTCAGCCCCACCCATTCCTCCCTGCTCAGGAAGCCCCATCAGAATGCAGATGAATGCAGATGATTGCTCGGAATGCAGATGAGCCTCTCCTTTCTGTGTTTGTGGCTGTCTAGAGAGAATTCACAAAGTGTAGCTGTTGCCCAACCAGGTGTGTAATGGCGATATGCTGTCAGGCAGAAAGAGCAGAAACAACAGAGAAAGTTCCACTTTCTAAAAGTGGTATTTCTAAAACAGTAATGTTAAGTCCAACTTCACCAGTAAGGAGGATTTATCATTACCACTTCATATATATGAACATGGAAAAGCTACTCCTCCCTGATCGGGAATTACAGCTTAAAAGTGTCTTAAGGAATTCTGAATGCCGGTCTATGAGGGGAGTAGGCTTCACAGTAGTGGAAAACAAAATAGGCTATTTGTCATTACCAGGACATGCAAAAAATAAAAAGGCACATATCCTACCTTTTACTTACATAGCACCCTGCCCTTAGGGTTACTTAGGGCCAATTTATGTAATAAAAGGGGAGTTTAAGGCTTGACAAGTAATGTTATATGCCAAGTCAAAGTGGTGGTAACCTGCACACACAGGCACTGCAGTGGCATGACTGATAAAGGTCTCAAAGGCTACTTCTGTGGGTGGCACAATTTGTGCTGCAGGCCCACTAGTACCATTTGAAGTACAGGTCCTGCGTATCTGTTATACCACTTTACAAGGGGCTTACTAGTGAATGAAATATATCAATCAGCTATATACCAATTACACACATGTTTAGAGAAGAAGAACAGGCACTTTAGCACTTATTAGCTTTGGATAAGTGCTTGGGAGGATATTTACTAAGATTTTGCACCGTGTTTTCATCACAAAAGTGACACAAAATGGCGCAAAATCTTTTTTTCTTAATTTACTTTCCAGCGCTAAACTTGTTTAGCAACAGAAATAACATAAAAGTTATGCTTCACATTACTTTGCACCATGGGGGCGTGCCAAGGGTGGTGCAATGGGGTTACCATGCAACCACCCACAGTTTCTCATGCTAAACCCAATTCACCAAATAAAGTAGATTGGGTTTAGCATGAGAAAACTAAGCCCTTTTAAACTAGGCGCAAGGAAGGAGACATGCTTTCATTTTCTCCTTCCTTTTCCAACTGTGCAGCACGCATACAAAGTGGGTAAAGCTTTACCTCGTGCCTAGGCATGGTATTTTTACAGGAAGGCTACTCTTCCTGTACTGAACCTATGCTAGACTCACACACACACACTCTAGCGATATGGCGCAAAGGTGGTGCGTGGCGCACGGCAGCTGTAACCAGCGCCGGCGCAAGGGAAAGGGGAGGAGAGAGCCATATCTTAGAAAATATGGCACTCTCATGCTTCTTCCTTGTTGCACAACGCAGCGCAGTCTCGCGGGGGGCTGAGCTACATTGTGTGGAATTTTGGAAAATCTCCCCCTTAGAGTCCTAAGGCCAACAAAAAGAGCACAGCAAAAAGAGGAGGAAGGCAGAAGGTTTGGGGTGACCATTCAGAGAGTGCCATTTTCCAACAGAACTACATAGAGTAAAGAGGGCCCTTAGATCCCAGGTTAATTTCTGTCACTTCAAGACCTCTCACTGAGAATGGTGGTAGCAAGGACGGGGCTGTTTGCACCAAGGGACACGTGAGGGTGGTAACTGTTATCCCTAGACATCCCAAAGTTGAGTCCAAAATGTCTGGCGAGTTGAGCTGGAAATAAAATGAGGTTGATGCAGCAAGGAAAAGGACTGGCAGAGAGAGAAACATCCAAGGACAAAGGCAAAATAGGCTATGGACATCTTTGAGGGAAGAGAGTAAAAATGGGTGAATTGGTCTGTAACTTTATGTCATATTTGTAAAAACAGGTTGATTGTAATAGACTCATAGACCAATGTGCAGATAAACTAATTATTTGTTATTAGGGAAATACAGGATTGCCTAAATCAGCAGCCAGGCATGAGTTGAAAAAAGAAAAGTAAGTGCAAACACCTCCTTCCCTCAGCAAAACAATAAAGGGAAGGGGCCACAGCAAACAGGTACCATAAACACGATGGCTTCACTTCATATTTAAATGTGATAATTGTAATTCAGCTGCTGAAATGCTTCACCTCCAACATCTTTATAGCAGCAGTGATGTCCACCCAGTGGGCTGGAACCAGACACTGCCACTGACACGTGATCTCTTCCTGCTGGTCCCTGGGTACCATTTTTTTCAATAAAAGGTGAAACATCAAGAACACACCTCTTCCACTTCATCAAGAGATAGATGGACAACAAAGATGGTGTTTGAAACCTAAACCCCTTCTCAAATGTCTTATGCTTCCGGATCAATTATTGTCTTTGTGTCTTATTCTTCACCAAAATCCTCCACCATCTGCGCCTTCTTCTTCAGTTGGGGGATCTGTGCCATGGTTCACCGGCTCCAGGTTGGGATCTTTAGCCATCAATCTCACAGGACTGTGTGATTTTCAGAACACCTTAGAGAAAGGGCTGAGAATGAACCTTTCCCATTCATTGAGATTTCATCTTTCCCATAATCTACTAATGTTTATCAATAGTTTATAGTTTGCATCTCATTTAATCCATTAGTACAGACTGATGGACCTGGTTAGATCATAGGACTGCAAGAAACACCGTAAAAAAACAAGCATTTACAATGCCATAGGTCACGCAATTGCGAGATTTTGAGCTATTGACATTTTAAATGACAATGCCTTTTATTTATGTGATTAAAAAACCTGCAATAATAGAAGGCATTGTCATTTACAATACTAATAGGTCAAAGTTTCGAAAATGCGAGACCTATTGTATTGCAAAATACATGTTATCAAGTGCTCCTCCGTATCACCAGGCAGCGCCTTCCGTCTGCGGTACAGATCTGCCAGTCGAGCCTGCTCTTGGCACAGACCCACTCACCACAGACCTCAGGGTGGTTACGGAAGGATAGCTTTTAACCACACTTTCTCGTGCCCTGTAGTTTTATTCTAAAAATGGTCTGCTTGTAGATTATAAATAGCACTGCCACATCAGGGCACCCTCTGGAGAGATGCCCTGGGGCGCCGAGACGGACTGGCCTCTCCTGCCAGCAGCTGGGAGATGGTCCTTGCGAGGCTGCAGTCTCTGAAAGGCTGGCAGTGGGCGGCCTGTGTGTGGCTGACTCCTCCGAAGCCCGACTGGCATTCCACACCCCGTGTGGCATGAGGCTGACTCTTAACCTGCCAGAACGATCTGTGAGAAACGAGCTCTGACTGGAGGTGGTGCTAACCAAATCCTCCAATTTCGACTGATTAAACATTTGTTCCGAAATCCGCAGTTATTTCTGTTATCACAGCTCTAAGAGGGCCCAGCTGCCTGACATGAGACTGACTCTGCCCCAGCCCGACTAGCTTCAAGCCCCATCCCCATGCCCAGGCTATGACATTACTACATCCACTTAGTGTCAGCTGATTCTAGTAGTGGGGACCTTTGATAGTTGGATTGCCTGCTGGTCCTCCATGGTAAATCTGTGTAGCAGGTGATAACCTGACACAACAACTCCCTCTGTGCTCCCAAATCTATGATGCTTGGGAGTGTGTTGTAATGAACCAACATTCCGCAGCATCATCCACACCAACATTTCACACCACACTAACACTGGCTGAGCAGCAGATACAACAGAGTGCTTGGGTTGGTTCATGTCATGATGGGATTCCCCTCTCTGTATGGATGAAGCCACTGACGTTACAGGGTGCGTCTGCCTGGAGCTAGAGATTATGGACTCCACTTCTCTGGATGTCAGCAGGCCCCCCTACACTCTCCCAACCCCCGTGTAATTGACTGTACACCCAAACACAAGGTCAGGCTTTCAATACCAGGAAGGAAATGTTCTGCTCTGGATGAAACGAGCCAGGTGCCGGTCATGTGGTCATCTGAAAGTGTGGCATTTTTCACAAAGACCGGTATGCTGGACTGGTCAATAGCAGACCTGTCATAGAAAAGTTTGTGCTAATATTACACCGCCTGCATCCTGTGTTGTGTGCCAGAGACAGGCGCAGTCAATCTGCAATATACAAGAAACAGAGGGGCAGTTTTAGCCACAAATGGTCACCATAGAGATGTGTCCACAATATAGAAAAATGCACTCTGCATGGACTGGCCCCCCTCAAAAGAGTTGGGACTAGGTCTGAATTACATCAGGCATTAAGAAATGTCAATTTACCCAGGACTGGGTAAGAGCGAGCCCTTCTCCTGTATCCAGCTTCCACTGTTTGTCTTGGACAAGCTTCTCACGCTAATTTGGCGAAAGGGGGGGACAGAGACGGACTCCATGGCTTTCTTCCTCAAGGGTGTTTGGACTACACCCTAGGGCTGAGGAGAATATATAAATATGTTGTTGAAAAGGAGCTAAACAGCACTATGTGCTGAGATCATGCCTCACACAGGCAGACCCTGAGATTCACTGTGGTGTGTTGCCTGTGCAAAGTCAGACCTGAGAGTAGACACTATGGTCTATGGCCCAGTCCGAGAAGAAGCTAAACACCCAGGGAGCCTGCTCATCAAACCACTGCAGCCAAGGAACCAATGACTGCTCCTGCAAGAAGCACCCTGTGAGATCCTCATCACAGCTGAGAGCCGCTGTGGTCCATCAGTGTTGCAAACCTCCTGCATCCAACAGAGATGAGGCCCTTATGTGACCCTGCAAATGGCAACCCACGTGGTAGCCCAACAGCCGAGCTGCACCTGAGTGCCGGCATCCCCAGCTCTGCAATGAAGACACCATCTCCCCAGAGCATCTGCAGCCACTATGGAGTCCACCATCGGGCTCCATCAGCGGCTGGCCTCTGCAACCACAGTCTGCCACACCCGACCCTCCCGTAGCGCATTGGCCCATCAGTGCCTCCACCACCGACAGCCAACCCGGCATCACCTGGGCTGCTGGAAGACAGCGAGGATCCAGCTGTTGTCCTTCTCCTCCCATCAGCCAGCAGACCTGACCCTGTGGATTCCTGGGGGCTCGACAGAGCCTGCTGCACCAGCACCCTCACGAAAAGCACAGTTCCTGCTTGACTAAATTCTAGTCTTAACCAGTGTGTAATTCCAGTCCTGGTTTTTACAGCGTGCTACGCTCCCAAACTCCATACTGCACATATGAGGAGAAATACATGTGTCTACTAAGGTACCTCAAGGTAGGCTGTGTGCCACACGACTTCTTCAAGTTACTGAGTAAGTTTGCAAAATATTTAAGTAATTCCTTTGTATAAAAAGAATAACATGGAGGAATATATATAAATCTTTTAAATATATATAAATAATATAAATATTGTGATAGAGTGGCAGACCTCCTCTCCCCCTAATATAACCTTTGATACACACATTCAAAAATAGAAACTAAAATTTTCAAAACAATGGATATACCAATACCAGTTACAACAACCTATTCAGTAATTCTAAGATCCACATACACATCCACTCATTCACCCACAGTCCTATACAGTCACTCATACATGTACTGACTCATCATATGTACTCATACACCTATACATCCTGTTACACAACGCCACTCATCCATAGAGTTACTCACACACATAGTCACTCATGCTAATAGAGAATCAAACATCCATTTACTTGCATATACAGTTATACACACACCACCACACTTACTTCTACAGAAACTTACACATAATTAGTCTTTTAAACAATCACTTATAGAAACACATACTTATTCAAACAGGAACTCTTCCAATCTCTCACTCTCACATATACTCACTTATATACACCAATAGTCACATATACTAGTTTAAAACATATGTAGTTACTCATAAAGACACTATTGAGACAGTCATTCACTCACTAACACACCCATGCACACACTCATCCACCCATACAGTCCTGCACACATGCTGTCTTCAACACATACAAACAGTGAGTCACTCATTCATGCACCTATGCACTACGTTATACCCCCCACCGAACCATACAGACACTCAGACACTCATACTGATACTCAAAAAAACAACTAATAACCTATATAGACACTCATGAAGCTACTCCCCAACCCATGCCGCCACTTACTTATACACAAAGTGAGAGACTGACACAGACATTTACATATTTAAACATTACTCACTAAGCCATGTATTCACTAAGATACACTTAATCAGTCAGTTATACAATCAATTTTTCAAAAACAAATCATCCATTTAGACACTTATATACCCATTTATTCTTCCATCGACCTTGAGATATACATATATAAAACATATGTAATTTTCAGAAAAACACACATTCACTGGATGGTGTCATCAGTGATATCATCCGTGATGTCATTTGAGATGTCATCAGTGATGTCATGAGTGATGTCACTGACCATGTCATGAGTGTTGTAATATGTGACGTCATCAGCAGTGCATTGCCGGCGCGCAAGTTATAGTTAGCTGAACTAACTATAACGGGGGAATTTCAATGGTTTTGTACGAGTGAAAAGTCCAGCTAACTATAACGCCCCTGAAACCTATGTTTTTTTCAGTAAATATATATATATATATATATGTGTGTATTTGAATGTTGTGCATTTGGCATCTGGGAATGCCTTTCGGTTAGAGAGCATTGTGTAAAATAAAACCCCATGCCTTATTCTAAAAAGAGACTGTTTGCATTTTGTTAAATAAAACCCTTTTCTAGGTGTTGTATTATGTCTCCTGCTTCGCCGTGGGTTTGAGCCACCATGTGGGAGATTCTGTATTATCTGAAAGGCGAAGTAAGACGCACTTATCCTTAACTCTTCAAGGCGGCATTTAGGGTAGTGCTGAGATGGGGCAGGATCAGAGAGCAATCAACAGTGCATTGCAGACTGCAGGCAGCTGTAGCGGTTAGGTGAGAAAGAATTCCTGCAGGGGTGCAGAGAACAAAGGGCAAAGGGCGGGTAGCCTCTGTAATTGGAGGCAGGTCACAGGTCAAATGCAGGGCCATTATAGGTAGTGCTTTCAAATGCTAATGGCCCTGACCATCACAGAAGGAAGGGGGGGACATTCTTTTGTCCCCTCGTCCCCCACACATTTGTCCCCCGTGTCCCCCCTACTCCAAAATCTGGGGGAGATATATCCCCGCATCCCACACACTTCCTATGCCCATGAACCTACTAACATCTCAGCCCTCTCATTGATGATAGATGCCGCTCTTGCAACAAAACAGCCCTTGTACCTGTGCTTTATCGACTACAGCTCAGCGTTTGACCATATAAATAGAAACCTACTGTGGCAAAATTCAAAAGGCTGAATATTCCATATCTGCTTTTAAAACAACTAATTCTTTTGTACAGCAATAATTGGGTGCAAGTAAAACTGGGTGCAGGAGACCATCCTAAAGAGAAGATTCCAACAACAAGGCTGTGTGCTTGCCCCAACACTTTTTAATCTTTTTATGGCAGAGTTATCAGCCATTCTGAAAGAAAGCAACTCACATGCTCCTAAGCTAGGGGGCCTTCAGCTATCCAATTTACTCTATGCAGATGACCTGGTGCTCATTAGTTGGACTTCCATAGGCCTACAGCGCTTGCTCGACATTACATCTCGGTACTCGGAGGACAACAAACTCAGCATCAACCTAGAAAAAACAAATGTCATGAGTGTAAACATCCACAAAATAAAAACACACCGCAAGTGGTACTTGGCAACACGCAAGCTAGAAGCCGAACAACATTACAAATACTTGGAAGTTATCATTGATCACAATGGGAACTACACAGCACAACGTGAGGCCATAAAAAAAGGAGAATAATGACAGCTGTGGCATTAAGAAACCTTAAAAACAAGATCTCTGGCCCATGTTTCTTCCCCCTAACCAGGGTGATACAGGCAAAACTAATCCCATCTATCACCTACGGAAGCAAAGCCATGAGAGGGAGGGACGCTGAAACACTGGATGGCGCAAGAGCACTGCGAATGATCTATGGGTTACCGGGATATACATCCCCCGCACAAATGAGGTTAGAATTCGGATTACAAACAGAAGAGCTGGCCCGCAAAGGAGCATTTATTAAATGCTGGTACAAAATCAGAAGAGGGCAGACAAAATCGCTTAACGCCTACGAGTGGAAAGAAGTGCAAGCCAAAGAGGCATGCCCTGCCAGACGCTACTTGGACACCGCACTTGATCAACTGGGTTTACGGCACCTTTGGGAGTTATCAGAGATATATGCAAGTTTAAAAAATAGTATACAATGTTGTCAAAAATGAATCCCTCATACAAGACAAAGCCATCCTGTCAGAATGTACAGATGGCTGGCTCACCATACAGTCCTACAGTAAAGCTTCACCCCAAGCATACCTCCACACTAGCTTCTCCTAAACCACCAAAGAGAAGTTCCTGAGATTACACCTAGGCTTATTGCCATCTGCAAACCATATGCCGCCATGGCTATGCCCACCCAAGCCAGCAACCTGTCGGCTTTGCCGGGAAGGAGAGGAGGACATAGTGCACCTCATCACCATATGTAGGAAATTAATACGGGAGCGCCGGGCCCTTCTTAGACCACTCTTCAATAAGAAAAATGTAAGGACCTGTAGGCAAGCGGTGCTAGCAAGCTTTCTCCGGCAAGGACGTCCAACTAAGCTGCCGCTTAGTAAAATTCTAAATCACGGCAGAATCTAGTATCAAAAAACGAACTGATAGCCTGGGAGTCGGCACTGTAGCTGTAGCTGGGCTAAACTCTGTACCCTGACCCATTTTGCGCAAGACTCAGACTACAAAATCCACTCTACTGAGAACCCTAGTACAGTCAAGTCCTGGTACATCAAGCACTTCAAATGGATCAACCAACTCTGAATGGTCGAGGGGGGCAGCCCTCCAAAACAGCAACCAGGCCAGGAGCTTTATGCTGCGGAACGCTAGTACTGAACCTTCAAAATGATTTGTTTTGGACCCTATTGCTTCATAGAAGCCACTTCTACTTTGCCCAATCAGTTTCTTCCATCCTTTTAATGGTTTTAAATGAATCTATTTGTTTTATTTAGTGGAAAGGTTTTAATCAACTATGCACTGAAATGAAGAAGATAGCTTGATGTACCCTTAGAACAGCGGACACAATAGTGGGTTAACCTCTGCTGCCCTGCACTCGGCCATAAAGGCGTTTTTGCACTCAATATTTTCCCTTGCTCACTTTTGCACTTGCTTCTTGCTGCTTTAACCACTCTGCTGCTATGTAACCGACCAAGGAGGTTAATTTCCTCTGCTTTGCTGCTAACTTTTTCTCTATAAAAATCGTCTGTCCACACTTTTGTTCATCAAGGTTTTAGTGAGCCTATTTTAGTGTGTAATTTATGGTGGCTCACACCGTGTTTTAAATTGTCATCCTGAAAATATGACATGAGATGTATATTTGTAAAGGTTTTAATTAACTGTACTATAAATAATACTTACTTACGTATGCGCTGATCTCAGGAGAGCTGTACCACATGTAAGAAGCCACCACTCTAAGTACAGCTTGGCCATGCATGCAGTCCCACATTGGCACAGTCAATGAAGCTGCTTGTCAGTGAATTCCTAGGGACAGAGGTTTATGGGGCAAGCATGGAGGTCACTGTGCTGCTCCAGTGATCAGAAAAGCTGCTACCCGGGGTGTGTTGGTAGTCTTTCCTTCAGACTTGGGGTCTCCAACATTTTTTGTAATAACAGCTACTTATGTTCAAGAAAATTCATCCTGAGCTGCTAATAATATTAGTGTTGTAACAGTGACCTCAACAGACAATGTACGGCTGGACGTTTTGGATGCCTGCAAACAATATTTGTGTGCATTCATGAACTCCTCACATTCTGAGCTTAGATGCCCCCAGGTTGTAGATCTGTCTGTAATCACTAGTTCTGTGATTTGGTTATAGTTCACAGTTATATATTCCGTTGGTATGGAGTGAATGTTGCTCCACTAAGTGGCCCCTTTGCACCAAAACAAAGGCACCCACATTTATGCACTGAAGAATAAAAGCAAAACATAAAGGGAAGGTGGCCCTGGATTACCCTGATGCTAAGAGGTTTAGAATTCCACAATAGTGCCACTATCAACAAGAATTCCCTTCCGACACCAACATTTCTGGAATTTTAGCAAAAGGATGCGTAGATACAATCAATCAATCAGGGGTTTGTAAAGCGCAGCTACTCACCTGTGAGGGTCTCAAGGTGCTGAGGAGGCAGGAGGGGCTGGTGATCCATCTGGGTGTGGAGGTTCAGTCGAATAGCCAGGTCTTGAGGTCCTTCCTGAACTGGGTCAATTGACATGGATTTCCTGAGATGGAGGGACAGGGTGTTCCAGGTCTTGGCGGTGAGGTAGGAGAAGGATTCTTCCTCCGGGTTCTGGTCTTGTGGATCCGTGTGGTGGAGGCCAGGGCGAGTTGGGCAGAGCGGAGGTGTGAAGCGGGTGTATGGAACGCGAGGAAGTGGTTCAGGTATTCTGGTCCTGCGTCATGGAGGGCCTTGTAGGCACGTGTGAGGAGCTTGAAGTTGATTCTCTGGTTGATAGGGAGGCAATGGAGTTGTCGAAGGTGTTGTGTCATGTGGCAGCAGTGGAGGATGTCAAGGGATAGTCTGGCTGCGGCATTTTAGACGTTCTGTAGTTTCCTGAGCTGTTTCTGGATGACGCTGGCGTAGAGTGCATTACCATAGTCCAGTCAGCTGGTGATGAATTAGTGGGTGACCGTTTTTCTGGATTCTGTGGGGAGCCATCTGAATGTCTTTTGAAGAAGGAGGAGTGTGTGAAAGCAGGATGAGGATACTGCGTTGATTTGGCGGTACATTGAGGGCAAGGAGTCCAGTATGATGCCAAGGTTGCGTTCGTGGTCCGTAGGGGAGGGAGGGGTACCTAGTGCGGCAGACAACCAGGAGTCATCCCAGGCTGAGGGGATGGGTCCCAGGATAAGTACTTTTGTCCGAGTTGACCTTGAGGTAGCTGTGGGTTTGTTGGTGAGGAAGTTGATCAGTTGGGTGTTGGTGGCATAGGAGATGATGTTGAGTCTGTGGCTTCTGACGATGGCGGAGAGGGGAGCTATGTAGATGTTGAAGAGGGTGGGGCTCAGAGAGGAGCCCTGTGGCACTCAGCAGCTGATCTCTGTAGAGGAATGAGAGTAGTCTAACTCGCTATGTTCGAGCGGTCAGGAAGGAGTGGAACCAGTCCAGTGGCTTGTTGAAAATGCCAGCGTCATGGAGTCTTGTGATTAGGATGCAGTGGGAAATGGTGTCGAAGCAGGCTGAGAGGTCTAGTAGGATGGGGCTGTGGTTTCGCTCTGGTAGAGGAGGGAGCAGATGTCGTCTGTGGCAGAAAGCAGTGCGGTCACAGTGCTATGGTTGCTTCGGAAACCGGATTGGGAGGTGTCCAGGATGTGGTTCTCTTCAATGAACTCAGGGAGTTGGGCATTGTTGGCCTTCTCTATAACCTTGGTTGGGAAGGGGAGGAGGGAGATGGGTCTGAAGTTCTTGAGGTCCGTCAGGTTGGCAGAAGGTTTCTTTAGCAGGGGGTTGATCTCAGCGTGTTACCAGTCATCAGGGAAGGTGGCAGCTTCAATGAAGCAGTTAATGGTGTGGCGAAGCTGGGGGACGATGGAGGGGGCTGCTCTGTGGAAGATGTGGTAAGGCAAGGATCCAATGGGGCTCCCGAGTGGCTGCACTTCATGGTCTTGAGTGTGTCGTCTGTGGTGAGAAGAGTCCAGTTGAGCATGATCTTTTGGGGTGTGGTGTGGTTGCGTGTGGTTGTAGTGGGCATAGTGGCGGGGTCTTGGGTGTCAAAGCTGTCATAGATCTGCCTAATCTCCTGATGGAAGAAGGTGGCAAAGTTGTTGCAGTAGTCTTGGGAGGGTGGGATGTCTCTGGTCGCGCTGCTGGTCCTGGCAAACTCTTTGACCATGGCGAAGAGTTCTTTTCTGTCGTGTGCATTGGCATTTATTCTGTCTTGGAAGGTCATTTTCCTTGTGGTTATAAGGAGAAGGTGGTGTGCGTTGATGGCAGATTTAAGGGTGCCGCAGAGGGAGGTTTTGGGGCTGGTCTGGATTTGTATGTGGAGGTGTTACATGCTTGTTGTTGATGTTGAGTTGTTTGAGTGCGTGGTCAGTTGCAGGGTGCTCTTGGGGATGATGGTGAGGCCTCCTCCTGGTCAGTCTGCTTGGTCCTTATGAGTGATTCTGTGGCCGTCGGGGATGGCGATGGCGATGGCCATGTCCGGTCCAGAACTGGGGTTTGTCCAGGTTTCCATGAAGATGGCAATGTCGGGAGAGGCAGCGTTTTGAATGTCCCAGATTTCTGTGGCGTGTTTTGTGGAGGGATCGCATGTCGAGGAGGATGCAGTTGAGTCAGTCAGTTGCGCTGTTGGTCGGCTTGGTTCTGGCAGGCGAAGGGTCCATGGGTCTTCTTTGGCAATGCTAGGTGTCAGAAGGTGTGGAGTCCCGAGTTGAGGGCGAGGTAGGTGCTTGCGTCGTAGTGGTGGAAGGTCCAAGAAACAGGGTCCCTGACGCTGGGTGTTTTCCAGGCGCAGACGGGCTTGCCTTTGATGCACCTTTAGCACGCCACCAGTGTTCCTGCGCAGCAGCCGCCAATAAGTAGTGCTGCGGGGGGGCTGGACAGATAGGAGGTGGGAAAACACAGGAGGTTGAAGGGTCACTAGAGGGGGCAGGGTCGCTGGGATGGCAGGGGTGACGAAGTAGGAAAAAACAGGAAAACAGGAAAAAAGGAATGAAAAAACAAAAGCCCAAAAGTCAGAGGCAGGAAAAAATAAATAGAGCGAGAAAAGCAGAAAGGGAGACAGAAGTGAAGTCAAGCAGCAGAGCAGTGAAGGTCTACCACTAGACAACCAGGGATGAGGTGCAGGCAGGAGCCTGAGGGTGGAGGAGAGCCTCAAACTCCTGACCAGGGGTCAGCAGCAGCTACCAGACGGAGCTGGCCCATGACGGGAGCAAATCCACCAATATATTTTTGTGAAAAAAATTGAAGGCTAAAGTGGTGGAAAGTCCTAGGAACAATAAATATGCCACAGGCAACCAGAAGCGTAATAAGTGAATCCTGAGACATTAGAGTGCACTGTTCATTGCAATATTAAATTAATTCATGGCACGAGTTGCCAGCATTGAGATCAGCACAGTGCACCTACAAGCCAAAAGTGGTTACTATCGAAGATCTTCCGTACTTTATGTCTATGTTCCTGTAAATCATTTTCTATTTCATAAACATGGTAAAATTGTGCCACCAAGTGTTTATTGTGTGTATAACATGCATGCTTTTCTTTTGAGATCTGTTACATTAATTCAATGCAAGTCAGATGGGTTGGCTTTGCCAATGCTTGCTCTGTATTTCTGAATTGTAAACACTGGTTATTTTTCAGGTTTCTTTGTTAGCGAATTGAAGAGACTAACTTCCTTCTGTCCTGTGACTCTGCTCCTGGGAACTCATAAAATCCCTGTTCTTGACAACTGAAAATAGATTGTTCCCTTTCAAAAGACCGAGCAGGACACACAACGTCATGGTTAGTGTTACGTTTGTGCCCAGAGTTAAACATACAACTAGAACTTACTTAGGTTTGAGCAGGTTTCACTTGTGCACCACGTAAAGTGGTACATGCGTGACGCTGGGCTCTCAATGATTTATGAAGCCACCCTGCAGGGCTTTGAGTGGCCTCATAAATCATTAGTTAGGCGACGCAGCACAAATCACTGCGTTGCCTTACTCTGCGCCTGGGAGGTGTTCCATGGGCGTTGTAGTGGGTTTTCCCATGCAACACCAAGACATTTGATGCTGCCCCGGATTTACAAAGTTATGTAAACCTGGGAAAGCACCAAATCCATATCCTCCCGAGGTGCGGTGTAACAATTAAAAATATGTTTATTTCTACTGGTTTTCTTCTCTTTCCATGTCTGCTGCATTCTGCAGTACACATATAAAGAGGAAAACGCCTCTTAGGACTGTTTCTGTGCATGAAGGTGCCTCTTCTTGTACAAAAGCAATCCTGCATGTACTGGAGGCACCATTGTGCAAGGGTACTTACATTGGTGCTAGGCTGCCGAAACAGTGCTAGTGCAGGGAGAAAGGACAGGAATGCACTGTATTGCTTGCTTGAATATGGTGCATTTCTCTCTTTCACCCAATCGGCTTGCTGTGCTGCCCTCTGTCGAAATCCCATAAATAAGTCCCCATGTTTAGAGCGGGGCACTCTTTTTGTCGGAGACACTATAGGGTGTTCACACCAATGGGGCATCCTGGCTTACAGACGGTGCAAAGTGCTGGAAGCAGGCCTCCAGCTTACCCGATGGCACATAGAAGGTCAAATGCATTTCCATCTTCATGGAATCGGGGGAGAATAAGATCCTATTGGAAGGCGGAGCTTGACCAGATAAAGTGTTCAGATCGGGATGTTGGTCACTCCATTGGAAATCACATGAACATTCCTAGACGTGGCAGCGGGTCTTCCTCTGAGGCCAGTTTATGCTTTGGCACATCAAAGGTAGCGCTTGGAAAGGGTAGATATGGCTCAAAACACTTCATTCCTGGATTTTTGTCAAGCTCAGTGCCCCATTTCTAATCATTTTTGTCTCTGTTTTTTCCTGGAAGAGATTTGGATCATTCCTTCTGGTTTTTCTCTTTTCTGTTGCCTGCTTGAGCTTTGCTATTTCAGATGCTGTTTTCCTCTAAACAGTTGTGGATAAACTTCCGCGAGGAACATGCCCAGATCTGGGAATGGGGCATGAGGAGGCCATGAGGTGCAAACGTGTCCAGTAGCTACAAATATAATATGGCATGAATTCACGGGTCATGTTGTGCTTGGCACTGTCCCTTCTGACAGCTGAAGCTCGGTGATGGCAGCTTAAAAGACTTGTCACGTATTTATTCAGAATACACACAGGGTTTGACATACGTAGGGAAGTGGAGAATTATCCAAACATCAGGAAATGTTAAAAATCCCAATTTCTGAAAGTGGAAAGCTTGCAAACTCCAGTTAGACCAGTAGCTAAAGACAAAACCAGCTGGGGGACTGGAGAGGACAAATGACTATTGTTTCTCTGGATTAAGGTTGTCTTGCTTTTTCTCCACCGAGTTTCTTCAGATATCAGTTCAACCTTGCAGTCCTTTATGGAACAGAAAACTAGGGTCATGACAAAGTGAATTACATTCAAACAAATCTCGTAAGCCTCCATACCCACCAGGCAGCTGCATGACACCTGTATGTAACACGCCTTCCTAGAGCCACGAGCAGAGGTGTGCATTCTAAGTCACAACAGGGATACAGGTAGCCAAGCCTATTCCGCCTCTGGACCAAATGATCAAAAATAGGGCGCTGCTAGGGAGGAAGTGAACATTGGGGAACGCCCCCAAACTGGTGTCCTGAAACCCACCCGAGTTGAGACCAAACTCTGCCTGGTCCTCACAGCATGGGCACTCTTCCCCGCCCTCTGTAATCTGGTTGGTGCAATGTTGTTATTGTCTTTACTGATGGCGCTGTGTTACAACTTTCTTCATTGTTCAGTTTACAACATGCAGGACTTGGTCTTTCCTGATCCCATGAGCACTGCTCAGTATACTAGGACCAGAAAGCTACATACCACCGACACACATGCTCCTTCAAACTTTTGGTGACAAAGGGTGGAGCTAAAATATGAGTCACATAGTTATCTACAACATCCAAAAAAATGATGCCACGGGATAGGAGACTTTGAACGTGAAGTGGGGTTTAGTCTTAGGCAAGGCTCCTACTGGTCAGGAGTGGGTCTCCGTATCACTATATACTCTTGGAGTGCCTGATTTATCCTTTTGCAACTCCAGTGATGCTGGAGCAATTTTCAGAGTGGGGGTGCTGCCATTTATGATATCTCTGTGAAGTCACAGGGATTGTGAAAAATCCAAGAGTCACTCAAAACACAAGTGAATCAAATGTGCCACGCCATTTCAGCAGGAGAGTGGCCATTGTGGAGCACTGGTGTGGTGGCGTAAAGTCATTTCCAGACAGCACATTGTGTGTTGAAATGATCACCAAATTTACAGGTAAAACTATACAATGCACAAATGATAATGTGTGGAAATTGTTTCAGCGGATATTCATAATTTGTGCCTCACGTAGTAAAGTATCATGATATGTTTTGCTTCTATTAAAATCTTTGTTTCCATCACACTTTAGAATTACAAAAAAAAGTGCTTCATTGGTTCTTTCCTAATTGCTGATATATTTTGAAGTGTGTAGTTGATTTACAGGTATTTAAATGGCATGTACTAGAGGAGTAAAAGATCTGACCTCCTTTCCTTTCATTTCAAAACCCAAGCAAGATTGGCACACAGGTCACTTTTACCAAATCCTCTCACTTAGCAGTCAGAGAGATAAGAGTAAATAAGCAGCAATTTGCCAGAAGACATACCCTGATATTTGACCCTTGTCTTTAAACCACAGCAAATGTGACAAGAAAAACATAACATTTAAAGGCTCTTAATTACTCATTCACCTTCTGCACTTCAGCCCAATTATTTTTCAGGGTGCTGCATTACTTACCACACCCCAATTTCCAGCACTTATGATTACAGCCTTTGTAACACACAGCTCTTTATTGAAAGCCACCCCAGACCAACTGCATATGTACAGACTATGAACATTTCCAGCTTCCGTGCCCACGCCCACACCCGCAGAGACTGCAGCACTACACAAAGACATACCCTTTCTGCATTTTGAAGACTACATGGTCGATACCATATAGATATAGAGAAGGGTGTGCCACTAAATGTTAATGCCCGGCTCGAACGTGAAGCCTGGCTCAGCACGAGGTCCTGTTGAAACCTCAATATAGTAATGAGCTGAGCTTTCATGTGGCTTCTGCCACCTGCCCTCTATCCAGCCCAGGACCTGGGTTACAGTCAGAGCTGCAGACTTTGGAACTGGGGAACCATGGTGGAGTCACTTCATCGGAGATTAAGTGATTCTGGGCAAGTCACAATCTCCCTGTGTTATAAAAATGATCATGACAGTGTGCAATGTAACTGGTGTTGATGTAAAGGGCTCCAATTCCTTTAGGTCAAGACCATGCTATATAAGAACTGCACAACAAGGTAAAAACAAAGCCTTAACATAAAGAAAGACAAATAGATACCCATTTTGTGGCTGATTTGTATCAAATTAAATCAGAAAACCTGGATAAATAGCAGTTTACGCCATCTGAATTTGTGATCTTAGACAAATATTTAATTTCACCCCTCTTTTTTTGTTCATTATCACATATAAGCACTTTCAAATATGTGAGCTGACTATACCAGTTGTACATAAACCTATTGCGTTTGATTTATTAGACTATAATGTTGCTCTATAAGAAAATGGGCCACATACAGGATTTACATGACAAATGTACTGCTTCTGAGTTCACTAATGGTTCATGTTGAAAAACTATCATTTTTAATACATACATCTCTCTGTGGAGCCATAATGTGACGTTTGTAGGCTCTCCCTGTTAATTTGTGGCCTCACCCACCTCTACACGTCATACATGGTGGCATCCACCAAAAAAGGGTACTTCTTTGTTTCAACTTGACATACTGAATCACTTCAACTTATGTATTAGGTTGAAGTGATTAATTACACGTGTCATATTTAAAGGAAGATATACCTTCTTTTGAATTGTAATGACCAGCACTGTTCTGCACTTCCCGGCCACTTGGGGTGATCCAGTCGCCCAGAAGAGAAGAGCCAACTAAAGAGCGACCCACACCAACAGTGAGTGAAAAATGACAAAATGTGTGGGGTACTAAAACTAGAGGGTATATTTACCAAGAATTAGATTAGTGTTTGTGTCAGAAAAGTGACATAAACTGACAACAAACATTTTTCCCCCCAATTTCAGGGTATAGGTACTAAGATTTTGCACCATGTTTGCATCATAAAAGTGATATAAATTGACAGAAACTCTTTTTCCCCAATTTACATTCCCGTGCATAACTTGCTCGCGCAGAAAGCTGCTTTGCATTACTTCGAGCCAAGAGGGTGGTCCTTGATAGGTGCACGGTCATTCCTATGTAACCACCCATGGTTTTTGACACAAAATCCTATCTACGAAAGACAATAGACAGGGCTTTGAGTCAAAACAGAATGCCCATTTCAAATAGGTGCTATCAAGGAGAAATGCTTTTTTAATCTTTTCTTTTCCAACTTTACATGTGTGCTGGGCTGTACAGCATACATGCAAAGTAGAGAAATGTTTAAAGTTAGTCTAAGCATTGTATTTTGTACTGGACGGTTTTCCTGCCAGATCAAAACCTATTCTAATCTCACGCAGACACACCTTTCACTATAGCACAAAGGTGTGTGACTGGTGCACGGCTGCCTGATTTTGCGTAGGGAGAGGGGCGGAGTGACACAGCACTGTAAATATGGCGCTCTCCTGTTCTCTCCTCCCACAGTGCAGCATTTGTGGCTGCTGCGCTGTGTGAGAATTTGATAAATGGACCCCCTAAGTGGGTTGCTTTGGTTATGGCTCACGTTGTGTTAATGGCCTCATGTGCAGTCACACTGCACATAGCCTTGACACGGCGCACCCTGCCCCGCCCTGAACAAAGGAGACACCCAGCATAGTGGGTTACACAGTCCATTCACAGTATAATGAATTATAAATAAATATATTTGCAGCAGACAAAGAGGGTAAAGGGGGCAGGAGGTCCTTAAAACCATGGGCAGATGAGGCTGCCCTGCACAAAATATTGTTATAGATGTACTGACGTTATGTGCCACTGGCTGAAGGTCCCCTTAGTGACCAGGAGGTCAGGAGGCTGTGGGGTTTTAAGTTACGCCACTAATGTCAGCAACACCATGTAGGCTCTGGTGAGTCGTTTGACACTGCCCCTTATTGCTCAACAACCTCTGTTTATGATAGTGACCAGGACCAACCATGAAGGAAGGGGATGAGAGGTGCAAGCCAAATTCACCTTGACTGAAGTATTAATGGTCCCTCCATATGGTCTGGATGAGGCGGTCCAGAGGCGGCCAGTTTCATGATCCAACCTGGTGGTGCCCACCCCATAAGAGACAAAATCTGTAAATATAGGGCTGCAGATGAAGATACACTTTGGTGGCAGCGATGGAGCAGTATGCAGAAGACTGGCAGTAATATAGGCTGAATGAATGACAGTGGCTTAAGGCAAGATGGCTAAAGACTGCAGACAGTAAGTGGAAACGAAATTACTTCCCTTAGTGTGGTTATAACCTGCTTGAGCTTCAAGTATATTTGTACCATGTCATCCTTTTTATTGATACTTGCACAGTTGAAACATCATTCTAACACTCCTTGATTTTCAGGGTGTGATATTATGTACGGTTTTTATTTGATTTTTAACAAGCAGCATGTGTATCACTCATTCCAAACAGGCAGACTACACGGGTTTCGCCCCGTTGGAACCTTTTTCAACACTGAGAAGTGTAAAATAATTGTTTTGCTGTCTTGACTAGATCCAAGTCTTTGATTTTGTTGAAAACATAACATTTATCCACTAACCAGAAGAGGACATTTTAGCAAGAGTGTGATGTTTGATCTGTTGTGAATTTGATAGCAATTTGCCCATTAATACTGGCTATTTGGAATCAAACCTATATTTGATCATAATTAATTCCCAAGCTATATCTAGTACAAAAATACCATGAAAGCCTATACGGTACACTGTATAATATAGATTTAATATTTTTCTACAATCCTCATTATGGCAGAATGATATCAGAGGTCTAACCATATTTTTGGTGCTTTACAAAACCATTATTTTAACCTTTACGGTGTCAGTCATCTTTGCTAGAAAAGCCAACTATCTGCCTTGGAAGTTGGCATGTAGTCAGAAAGTTTCTCATGCTTCCTTCCATGTTCAGGTGATTAGATCTCATTTCCCATTGGCTCCCGCTAGGTTGATGCATCCCAGTAGAGAACTCTGACACTGATTTAGATCTTGCCAGATCTGATCCCATATCACTTTTCTGACGGTTTTTCCACCAGCTGACTTGGTGGTCCACCCACTCTATTTAGATGTTGGTGGGTGAATGGATGAAAGACGGTCGGAGTCCTGCCATTTTCATCAGAATTTCCCTCCTGCATCGATGGCGAAATAGGGAAAAGTGGCTGTCGGAGGGAGTCCAGCCAAGATGACTGCCATGCGGATTTTGATGTGCCTTTCCATAGAGGCAACTGTGGCACGGAAACCTTCAAACTCAAATTGGTGGAATTGAAGAAAAAGAGGCACCTTTTTTTAGTTTCCCACTTTTGTTTCTGTCTTGAACCACATTATCCAGGTCTTGCCTGTGCTGCTACTATTTCAAAACAACACTAAGCAACCCCGTTGCTACCGGAATCCTAGGTAAGCTTCTTTGCACTCGTCAAACTATGAATCGTGTATTAGGGATGAAACTCCTAATAGGAGCTATTCAACACACCCAATAAATAACCTACCCCAGGAATTGTTATTTCTCAGGTGCAATAAATACTACACCTAACAACTGGCCAGTCGTGATGAGGGCCTAAGTGCCCACACAGTAACAAGCAATGTCAAAGCCAGCGGATCAGGCCCTGAATGTGTCATTTATACAGCAATATTGAATAAATTATAAACTTAATAAAAAAATGAGAATGTGTGCACATTTTTAGGTTTCACATGTAATGATGCCTGCACCAGTATTGGATGTGGCATGCATTGTTGCTTGCACCATTTCAGCAAATATATCGCATTCAATACAAACACCATGCATATAGAATTGGGCTTCAGGTCAGCTTTCTTCATTAATGGCTTGAGACATTGTAAAACATGTCTTGGATCATCCCACAGTATTTTATTCTCACATGTTTACATCAGCTTAGATGTGTCCTTTTGCTTTTTTGTGGAATGCATAAGGACCTATTTTATATCTGAAAAGCCGACTCTGACATTACACATTTAATTATTTATCTTCTTCATGGTTGTGTACACAAAGAATCTTATTTGTTCTGCACTGAAGCAGGACTTTATTAGTTTTTACCATCGGTGGAGAAGGAGATACAAGTCTCCACACAACCCAAAGGTGGAAAAGGCGGGTTCTCCTTTCACCAGGGTGCGGGTGGTTATAAGCTTGCTACTGGACATCATGCTAGTACTAGGGAAGCTGCAGTTTTACTATACAGTTGACAGATGCCCTCAGAGGAGAATACAATTGCTTAAAAACTGAGGATGCACTATACAAGATTTCCTCACAATCAATACAATGGAGATGGAAAGTTGCAGTTGCACTACACTACTGACAGATGTCACCTCAGAAAAAGGAAGACTGGTACGCTCACATAAAACTATCATGTAGGGAGAGAGACCGGGAGATTAGCTAAGCAGTCTCTTATAAAAGATTAATGCCAAAAAGGGCAGGAGGGACATGGAATCTGTGGGAAGGCAGCACTTTGAGTTTCACAAAAAGATATCCCACCTGGGACCTTGTAGGGTCCTCTGGTTGTGAAAAAGGGAAGAAGAAAGGGAGGGGAGAACGTTGTGTGAGGGGGTGTTCTGCAAAAGAACAGAACACCTAGAAGAGTCTGCACCTTACTGAACCAGTATTGTCCCCGAGTTGTAAGGTGGGAAGGGAGGGAGACCCTTTTGTTACTATAGGCCTCACTCACTCTTATAGTGACATGCTTCATCATAGGGTTCACCCTGGCTCTTAAGGGTGGGCTCGGCCGTGTTTCAGGGAGCACTTGTGAAGAAATATTGGTATGGGGCATAACGTTAAAGATACAATTCCTCTCTCACTCCTAAAGTATCCTTTATTCGTGGAGTGAGGAAAAAGGTTAAAAGAGACTATGGTAGGGTTTGAGGATATGATGGTCCTATGACCCTTTCTGAGTGCCACAGTTCTTCATGGGTGAACATTGAGTCACCCAGTACAGCTTTTCACTGCATTCTGTTATTTGCAATCTTTTATTAATAATTATACATAAGAATATCAGTACCAGGCCAAAAAGGTATGTGACCTCCATACTTATTCTGGGTAAATTTGAAACCATGCTTGCACCAAAGAAATGAGTGCGCACTGACAAATATGACATCTTGAGAAAATGAATGCAGCAATGCCGTGCATCTAAGTCTAAGATTTCAACAGCCTCAGCTGGTAAACTGTAGTGTCACTATGGAGCCTACAGATGGCCTCACAGGAGAGTGCAATGGAGATATGGAGATGGAAAGCTGCTGTTCCTCTCTTCTACCAACAGAGGTCCGCAGTGTAGAATTGCATTGGAAGAACGCGTTATGCAACAGGTATATAACGCTAACATCTTGAGAAAATCCATACAGCACTACTTTGGACCTAGGCCCAAACAGTACTCAAACAAGGGCTTTACACCAACATAGTAACATCTGCAAGATCACATCTGCCATGGACTGACTTCCACCATTAATCGTTTCCTTTTTAGGAATTAGTATGTGTACCCCAATGGAAATTGCCAACTGCACAACTATTCAACAATTTCTCCAACATTCTGGAATTTTTGCACACAAGGAACACATGTAACTGCAACACTAGTGTATAACCAAGTGCATGGACTGCAAAGCTGCTGCATTTCCTAAATTTGTGAATAGAGGCGCCACTCAATTCAGATATAGTTGCCTAAAATTGCTTGAAATGTCAATCACGAAGCTGAAGGTGTGTGGCTTCAAGCTAGAAACCTGCATGCACACTCTTGCTGCCCTGTGCTCATTTTCCTAAAGGATTAATAAAAAAAGCAAAACGGGTTAATAGTAATGAGACAATCTTGCAACTTAATATAAATGTCTTTACTGTTCATGAAAATAGTTGTTGACACACTACTACAAACAGCGACTAGCAGTCACTGGAAGGTAAAATATAGATTGCAAAGTGAAGGCATCTAATGGCTGAAGTCAGCTAGTCCATTGACCTATACTTTGTGCTGTGGTGGGAGGGAGCAATTTTTGAGTGACATTGGAATGGAACAACGACGGTGTTGAATTAGAGCCTCTATATATGTATGCATGTTTTTTGTATAATATGTTTTAGAAAGCATAAGGTTAGCAAGAAAGTTAAAGTGGCTGTTAAGCCAGAACTAAAAATGAACATCTACAGAGGTTCTGATATTCTAGCAATTTTATTGGAAGCACATGATTCAATCGTTACAACATGGCTTAAAGCATTTTTTAAAGGATACTTATAAAAATCCGAATTTGATAAGTTAAACTTCTGTTTGAAAATGTATTCTAATATGCATCACATTTTTTGAACAAAGAAGATATAAAAACTTAATGAATACAATGTGTTTCTCCCTAGACCCTCTTGCCACAATTTGTAACAAATTAATTTCTACTAAACACTGGTCTCTCTTCTGCAATGTTGATGATATATTGTATTAAACAATGTTTTCAACACGTTTGCAAAGATGGTGATGTCAAACAGTACTGAAAGATGCTTGGAAAAGCTTCACGCAGAACCCAATATTACTGAATGTACCCATGGATTTCCCTTCATCTCAGCTTTACAACAATGTATCATGTGTTTTAATGCTTTTCAGACCTTTAATCTTCAGATCATTACGAACCAGTGTAAATTTTAGGATAAAAGCCTGATTACAGAAACAGAGAAATGACATGGAAAAACTATGATTTATTTGTGGCAGTAGCTAGAGTGAAGTTTTGAGCCTAAAAAAAATATGTACATTATGATATCAGAAAAATTATCGGACCCTTTCTAAAAGTGCACAATGCAGCACACCTTTTATTTGGCATACTGGGCCATATGTATGAACACACTTTCCATAGACACAGAATGGGTAACACCCTTTGATAGACATGGCCCACTATCTTTTGTTACCTCCTTTCTCTGCCTTTAAGAGAAGGCACAGAAGAATTTCCTGAGACTTGGTTAGTCGGACAACAGCAGCACTAACGTATTTTATGGTGTATCTTCTTTTGATGACTTCTTTCCTTCATCAGTGTATCTCTCTTGCTGCAGACCCAGTGGCGAGTTGATGAACATCGGGCGCTAGCAACCTCTTGGAGATGTAGATAGGGACAGCTTGATCCACCTTCTACTTCAAACCTACAAAACAAAAGGCAGGCTGTGTCAATCGCTGCAAAGAGCAACTCAACAGAAAAACATCAACACACGGAAGGTTTTCATTGGAGTCCTCTTTCCTCCGACAGTTCACACTTGGAATTCTGTGGACAGTCGAATGGTACGGGGTGGGCATAGACGTGTTGGCAGCTGGAGCCATTACATTATGCATTGGTCAACCCCTGCAATGACATGAGCGGGTCCTGCATAGGGAGAGCTGGATCCAGGCCTGATTGGCAGGATAGCCAGTTAACAAATTTACAAACAAGGGATCTGAAAGGAAATCAAAATCTGGACATTGATTAACCTGAAACCCTGCCACGGATTCAGCCTTCCTGGATCGCTGTTCAGCGGCACTGGAATAAGGCAGCCAAGATCAGCTCTACATTTCCACTCGCTTACGAGTCCAGAATGATGGTCCCATCAAAGAGATTTGCAACTCAACAGGAGTGCTGTTCATCTGCTTTCCTAACCCAAGTCAGGGCAGACAGGGGTTTAGCAGGGGAATCATTCACTGACTGTAGGAGGGGTTAATGAGACCCACTGCTGAGGCGAGTGCGCGGCTAGGTCCATAGCAAGTAACGCCAACATGCCTGGGAGTGAACCTTACATATCATTTTAAGCATTTGTTTCATTTAGTAGCGCTACATTTATCAATGAATTACCTCATAGTGGCACAGTTGTAGCGCACCTTCAGTTGCCACATTTTAAATTATAATATTTTGTTGAAATTTGCGTTATTAGGGAACATCCGGTGCTGGTCAGTGCAGTGTGCAGGGCGTTCGAAGGCCAGTGAGGCAACGCCTGCTTTTGGCACAAACACTGTATGATTTCAAGATTAAGACCAGTTTGTGTCCACCATGATGCTTACAGAGTAAAGGGCATTAGGGTTATGGCTGTTTATTTACTGAACGGCTCCGGTCACTAGAAACACTTAAATATATTTCACTCTGAAGAAGACTCAGAACAAAGAATACCTCAGCCAGCAATCTGGGCCAATGCTTGGATTACAGTTGGTACTACAAAAAGAAGTGTGCACTACTATCAAGTGTAATGTCTAGATTAACTGAAATTATGGAATAATTGCAATTAAAGCATATTATTAAGAATTACAAACACCGGCTAAGCAAGAAGTCTGGCTTCAATTTTGAGTACTATCTAAAACGTTAAAAACATGATGAAGAGAAAAGACATTAAAAAGCCCATTTAGTGAAAAAACAAAGCAAATAATTTTTTTCTTTATACATTGCATTAATTAGATAAATATGTAGGGCTTGAATTAGAGATTGGGAGATGGTTTACTTCATCACAAATGTGACAGCTGCCCCATCCACCTTATTGCAAGTGCATTAAGAAATAATGCATGTTAGAAATTGGGTTCCTGGTTGACTGGGGTCTGAGCCTGGGTCAAGGGTCAAGCAGTAACCACAATCCCAGTCAGTGTAAGGCACCAGCAATTCTCACATTAACGTGGTAGCTTGGCACAGAGCAGGCAGGCTTAACTTGAAGGCAATGTATAAAGAATTTGTGCAACATTTCAAACAGTAAAAACTGTGAAAACACCACACAGAAAGATCCCACACCATTTTAGAGAAATAGAAAATATTTTAATAAATAAAACAAAACTGCAGAAATCCAATATGTAGAACTTGCAACATTTATTTTTAGAGGATTTTGGTAAAAATAGGACTAAGAAGCAAAAAGCACTATTTGTGATATCTGGTCACACGGGATCGGGAAAAAGTCAACAGTTCATGCCGTTCATGATGGAGCATGTGCCAGCTACATGGACCCAAGTGAGGCCAGTCTAACAAAAGTACCTTAATCCGGGATGTGTCAACACCAAGGATGCATGAAGCAATCCTGGTGATGAGCCGGCGCCGATCCACGCATTTGTGAAGATACGCTTGTCCTGATCCGCACAGCAGCGGAGATGCGTCTGCTCCATTGAGTGGGGAGCTGCGATGCATGTTGAGGCTCCTGTCGACTGGAATGCGAGGAGCCTGCACAAGGAAGAGCGTTGCGAAGTGGTGGTTCCGAAGGCGATGTGTCGGGTCCAATCCACGCAGCAGCGGTGATGCATCGGTGCCGATCCAACAGCACGGGCAATGCACTGGTTCTGATCCACGCAAAAGGGCAATACGTTGGTTCTGATCCACGCAGCAGCTGTGATGCATCGGTTCAACAGAGGGTGCATCAGTTCCCCTGGAGCAAGCACTTTAGGCACGCTTGCAAGAGTCCAAGACTGGGGTGGCACCACTTGGCAGGTTAGCCTCACAGATGGTAGAGTCCAGGTGCAGATGCAAGGTTAGTTGGAAGTTTTTTTATTTCCCTGAGACTTCAGACCAGGAGGCCAGCCAACCAGTCCTTGGAGTCACTCTAGGGTCAGGTGATGCATGTGCATTCCTTCTCACCCAGGCGAGGAGGACTGGAAGCAGCAGGTCAACAAAGCAAGGGTCCAGCAGAGTAGCAGTCCAGCAGACTGGCAGTCTTTTCAGCAGTACAGCAGTCCTTCGTCCTGGCACAGTATCCACAAGTCCAGAAGAGTACTGAAGTGGTGGTGTTAGAAGCCCAGTATTTATACCCAATTGTGCCTTATGAAGCAGGGGAGACTTCAAAGACATGCCTCAGAAGCAGATAGAGGTCCTCCCTTCCTGCTCTGGCTCCAGACTCACTAAAAGAGGGTATGCAGCCCTTTATGTGGGGAAAAGACACAATCGATTCAGGATTGAGTGAGGCTAGGTCCAGCTCCTTCGTCCCATCCTGCTAGGAGGGCCGATCAAGTCACATCTAAGCCCCCACTGTGTGTGACTGTCTAGGAGGAATAAACAGAGCCCAGCTGTCACCCTCTCCAGACATGTATCTGCGACAGGCAGCAGGTACCAAATGGCTAAAGTAAGAACATGCCAACTTTCGAAAAGTGGCGTTTGCAGAATTGCAATCTAAAATCCAACTTCACCATAAATTTGGATTTTAAATTGGGATTGCAGACACATCAAACTCGAAAAGTCTCTATCTTCACAATTGGGAATTAAACATATAAAATGCACTAAGGTAATCCCAATAGTATCCCCTGTGAGAAATAGGCCTTGCAGTAGTGTAAAACGACTTTGGGAGTTTTTCACTTCAAGTACATGTAAAACATAAAAGTGCATGTCCAAATTCTTAAAAACATTGCATCCTGCCCTCTGGGCTGTACAGGGCCTACCCCAGGGGTGACTTATATGTATTAAAAAGGAAGGTTTTGGATTGGCAAGAGGTTTAACTTGCAAGGTCAACATGGCAGGTAAACACTGCACACATAGGTTCTGAAATGGCAGGCCTGAGACATGGTTTGAGGGCTACTTAAGTGGGTGGCACAATCAGTGTTCCAGGCCCACTAATAGCATTCATTTTACAGGTCCTGTGCACATGTAGTATACTTTACTAGGGACCTATAAGTCAAGTAAGTATGCAAATTGATAATAAGCCAATGTAATCACGGTTTAGGAAAATAGGGCAAGCTCTTTAACACTGGGTAGCATAACTAAGGTGAGCAGAATCCTATGGTCAGCAAAAACAAAGTGAGCAAGAAAAGGAGGTCTGAAGGCAAAACGTTATGAGAAACCACACCAGGGATGCCTGGTCTAACGATGCTCTTGTAGTAAGGCAAGCGGGATATACGTCACATTTGTAACGGAGTAAAATGCCGTGTAATAAGGTGGATGGGATGTTCTTCAGGTCTGTGATGGGGTAATCTGTCTGTAAACTGTAAATCAGGCCACTGATGTGCGGTCATTGTACTTTTTAAATATAAAACTGTCCCTTCACCAGTTCAAGGGAAGATGCATTGAACAGCCAACAGCCTGAGTTGGAAGAAATACTCCTCTGAGCAAAACCAAAGCCCGCCCTATATGTACTTTAAAGAATTTGCAGGAATCATGTCGCACAGACAGCTCCATTTTCAAATCAGACATACAAAATGATCTGGTGCATCTCTGTTTTGACATTTTGAAGTATTTACACAGGAGAAGAGGAGTGGTGGCCAAAAAACACTGAAATGTACCAGTTATACGTCACTGGCCTAAGTATAATTTGCACCGGCATGATGCACTGCTTATTGTGAGAAGTTGGCCTGATATGTAGTGCTTACTATTCTAGTGATCACTGTGTATCATTCCAAACGACCCTTATTGATGATTGGTTGCAAGTCAACCTTATAGACCAGCTATCCTAGTAGCGTGGATATGAGCAGTCTTAGGCTAAACTCTAGAGGGCGTGTTAAGCCAGCTGTTTACCATCACATATACCCCTTGAACACCAAGTGAAAGGACACCACACAAGTTGTTATGAAAATAAAAGGATATTTATTTATAACAAGACTACCCTGGCTCTTTATGAGTCAGGGAGCTAAGCACACTACAAAACTCTTAGGAAAATACTTCAGTTGCACAATTTACACAAATGCCCGAGGGGCACGAGAAACCATCTACACTAACAGTGAAATGCGAATGGTTAGAGTCTGGAGGTACTGATTCCGGAGTGTTCCGATCAGTGGGACTAAACGAAAAAGGAACTGGACACTTGTAGAGCGAACCTGTGATGGAGCACCGAGATGCTCGAGTTACCTAGCCCGGAGGCTGCGGCTGCGTGAAGTTCGGCAAGATGTCGGGAGTCCTCGTGTAGTCTCAGGAGCCTGAAAGAAGAAGTTGCTGGCAGGCGACCAGTGACGATGTTCAGAGCGATCCAAGCCTGGATCGGTGATGAAGGAAACCTGAAAGCAGAGGGGACTCAGTTCTCAACCGCTAGCCAGCGATCGTGTGGGTACCAGGGGGGTACCGGCTGAAGTCACCTCGACCAGGTGAGTGGGTGACGTCGGACTCGGCTGTTCCTCGGAGGAGGAGGCGCGGCGGCGACCAGGATGGAGGGCGAGCTGTCCCACGAAGGTGTCTGCTGTCGATGATGCTGGGCCCAGGAAGGGGCAGCGGATCTTGGCAGTGGCAACCCAAGCGAGGGAGTCAAGATGGCGTCGGGAGTGGACCAGGAGGGTCCGTGGTACTCCTCTGTTGAAGGGGAGCAAGAGCCAGTCTGGAGCAACCAGACCGGTGATGCAAATAATCTTGGAGCGTCGTGAAGAGGGCCACAAGCCGGTCGGCAAGTGGTCGGACAACGCTGGGAACAGCAAGAAGCGGAAGGGCCCCCACGCAGATCTCGTGGATGCTGGGGAGACAGACTTCGATGCTAGAGCTGCTCAGGGTTTAGGGCTTCTCAAACCCTAGGTGCACTCACTCGAGGGTCCCTCGGTGGGCGTGCTAGATAAGCGTCGTGCAGGTTCTGAAGATAGCCGGTCCCGCAGGTCTCGTCACACCTACGACTCTCAGCTGGGCTGATGAGGTAGGTAAAAGGTCAGAGATGGCAGGGAACTCAGGTCTCGTCGAGCTGGGCAGTCTTGATCCGTAGGAGACGTACAGCAAACCGCAAGCGCTTAGGTGGTGCCTGCTGGTGCAGGGTGGTTACTCCTTAGCCACAAGGGAGAGTCTTCAGAAATAGTCAAGAGTTCCTTTCGTGGAAAGTGGTTCATGATTCGGAGTTATCCGATTATCTGATTATCCAATTTGGGAAGGGGACTCGCTCCTACCTTTATTCTAAGAAAAGGGGCTGGCCCGTGACTAGGTTCTACCTATGGGTGGAGCCAGGAGGGGGGTGGTTACACCCCTATCCTTTGTCCGGCTTCGCGCCAGCTCAGGGGCTGGTGTGCCCCGGAAACTGGTTTGAGCCGGGCTATGCACAGTGAGCACCGGGGTGCCACTTGCAATCACCTTCCTTTCAGCCCTGCCTACCTGGGATACACAAACCCTGTCTGGGATGGTGCTAACACCGCCCTCGACAGGAAACCCTTTGTCCAAGCTCCCCTTGCTGGAAGGTCCCCCAGCAGCAGGAGGTCAGACTTGTGTCTGGTGGCAGCATCCATTTTGTGATGCTGAGGCTTGAGTCAACTTTAACCGGGGTTCAAGGTTACTTCCATGTCGTGTCCCTCTAAAAGGGGGGAATGCTAACCCCGTCGCCAGGACTGGCGAGGGGTTCGTATTCCCATTCGTATGACACCTTACTCGACATGTGTAGGTGATGTGATGCCAACGTTAGCAAATAACCGCAAGGATTATAATGCATTAAAAGTAGTTGGTCCGCGTCACCATGGAACGGCTATTAGGACTTGGTTCCGCAAGCCGTCGACGGGCTCAGCTCGCGCCAGAGCACCGTCCCACATGATTCCCTGCACTCTGCCTTCAGGATTGATAAGGCCTGCTATAGGAGTGACTGATAGGAATCCATGTGTCCATTTTAGGGTTTAGGTGTAGGAATACTACACCTACAGCAACGGGTGATTACACCACGTGGCCCCAGCTGTCGTGCAGCCAGTTGTGTCAGATTTGGGCGGCCATTCCAGGGGTGGCATAATACATGCTTCAGCCCCTGGTAGGCCCTGGGTACACCGATGCCCTGGATACCTGTGGTATGCTGAGACAGGGACTGACAAGGCGGCCCAGTTCCAATTAGTGGATGCACCTAATGTACATGTGTGTTAATTTCGAGAGAGAACAGCTAGGCTGTGGGTCTGATTGGCAGGCCCACAGCCGGAGAAAGTCGTAAACCAATGAAGCAAAAGCCAAAAAATCTGGGTGATCATAGGATTGCAGACCCTACTCTCCTACATGACCCCCCCCAAACTTTGGGACAATAAGCTAACCTTGACCAGGTGAGTCTTCTTGCTCTAAGTGGAAATACCTGGAGAGCCCATCTGCATTGCCATGATCAGTGCCAGGTCTATGCTCCACTGTGAAGTCCATCCCCTGTAGGGAAATGGACCACCTAAGTAGTTTGGGGTTTTCACCCTTCATTTGATTTAGCCACAAGAGGGGCTTATGGTCGGTCTGAATCTTGAAGTGAGTGCCAAACAAGTATGGCCTCAACTTCTTCAGGGCCCAAACCACAGCAAAGGCCTCCCTCTCAATAGCTGACCAATTCTTCTCTCTGGGGGTCAGCCTCCTGCTAATAAAAGCTATGGGCTGGTCATGACCATCAAAATTCAGTTGCGATAGAACAGCTCCCACACCCAGCTCCGAAGCGTCTGTTTGGACAATGAATGGTTTGGAGTAGTCTGGACTCTTTAGGATAGGTGCTGTGCACATGGCCTGCTTTAGGTCATCGAATGCCTTCTGACAGCTTGCTGTCCACTGAACTTTTTGTTGGCATCTTTTTACTTGTCAGGTCGTTTAGCGGGGTCACAATGGATCCATAATTTCTGACAAATTTCCGGTAATAACCAGTCAGGCCCAAGAAAGCTCGAACCTGAGTCTGGGTGGTTGGAGGAGCCCAGTCCTGGATGGCCTGTATTTTGCTCTCCAATGGTTGAACCTGGCCTCCACCTACAAGGTGGCCCAGGTATACAACCTGTGTCTGCCCTATCTGGCACTTGGTGGCCTTGATAGTGAGGCCTGCCTTCTGCAGGGCCTCTAACACTTTCCTCAGGTGGACCAGGTGATCCTCCCAGGTGGAGCTAAAGACAGCGATATCGTCCAGATACGCCGCACAGAAATCGTCCAACCCAGTGAGAACTCGATTCACCAGCCTTTGGAAGGTGGCAGGTGCATTTTTCAAACCAAAGGGCATTACCACGAACTGATAATGCCCACCCGGGGTAGAAAATGCTGTTTTGGGCTTGGCCTCCTCAGCTAACCTGATTTGCCAATACCCAGCTGTCAGGTCAAACGTACTTAAGTAGTTGGCCGAGGCCAACCGGTCGATAAGTTCGTCTGCTCTTGGTATCGGGTGGGCATCAGTCTTAGTGACCGCATTGAGACCTCTGTAGTACACGCAAAACCTCATCTCTTTCTTACCGCTCTGGGTGTGAGGTTTCGGCACGAGCACTACGGGACTAGCCCAGGGGCTGTCCGAGGGTTCAATGACTCCCAGCTCCAACATTTTCTGCACCTCTGTCTTGATGCAGTCTCTGACATGATCAGGCTGCCGATAGATTTTACTCTTTACGGGCAGACTGTCCCCAGTGTCGACCTCATGGGTACACCACTTGGTCTGACTGGGTGTCAGAGAGAACATATGTCGAAAGGATTGAAGAACCTGTTTACAATCCTCTTGTTGATGTCCAGAGAGGCTGCCACAAAAGACAACACCATCTACTGATCCATCGTCAGGGTTCTGAGAGAGCAGGTCTGGGAGAGGGTCACTCTCCTCCTCCTGTCCCTCATCTGTGGCCATGAGCAAGCCCATGCCCTCCCTGTCGACATATGCCTTGAGCCTGTTTACATGGAGCACCCTGTGGGGGCTCCGGGGAGTTCCCAGGTCTACCAAGTAGGTGACCTCTCCCTTTTGCTCAATGATCGTGTGGGGCCCAGACCATTTGTCTTTGAGTGCTGCTGGGGCCACTGGCTCCAGCACCCACACCTTCTGTCCAGGCTGGTACACAGTCAGGACAGCCTTTTGGTCGTGCCAAGCTTTCTGTAATTCTTGGCTCGCCTCCAGGTTTTTAGACGCCTTTTCCATGTACTCCACCATCCGCGAGCGGAGACCGAGCACATAGTCCACAATGTTTGATGCCGGCTTTCTGAGAGGTCTCTCCCATCCTTCCTTTACCAAACAAAGGGGTCCCCTTACAGGATGTCCGAACAGAAGCTCAAAAGGGCTGTAGCCAACCCCCTTCTGCGGGACCTCTCTGTAGGCGAACAAGAGGCAGGGTATCAGGACATCCCATCTCCGCCGAAGCTTTTCAGGTAGTCCGTGAATCATCCCTTTTAGGGTCCTGTTGAATCTCTCAACAAGCCCATTGCATTGTGGGTGATAGGGTGTGGTGAACTTGTAGTTGACACCACATTCCTTCCACATAGCAGTCAGATATCCCGACATAAAGTTTGCTCCTCTGTCTGAGACGACCTCCTTAGGGAAGCCCACTCTGGAGAACACTCCAAGTAGGGCCCGTGCCACCACAGGTGCTGTAGTGGTCCTAAGGGGAATAGCTTCGGGATACCTGGTGGCGTGGTCCACCACCACCAGTATAAACTTGTGCCCCGATGCTGTCTGGGGTTCCATTGGTCCGACAATGTCGATCCCCACTCGTTCAAAGGGTACCCCCACCACTGGTAGTGGTATGAGGGGGGCCTTTGTCGTGCCACCTGACTTACCACTGGCTTGGCAAGTGACACAGGAGCGGCAAAACTCCTTCGTATCTTCGGACATGTGGGGCCAGTGAAAGTGTGGAACAATTCTGTCCCAAGTCTTATTCTGGCCTAAGTGACCTGCAAGGGGAATCTCGTGGGCCAAGGTGAGAAGGAAACCTCTCAGAGACAAGGGGATGACCAGCCTCCTGGTCGCACCAGGTTTGGGGTCTCTTGCCTCGGAGTACAGGAGTCCATCGTCCCAGTACACTTTGTGGGTACCTGTGGCGTTCCCTGCAGCCTCAGCAGCGGCCTGCTGTCTGAGGGGTTCAAGTGAGGGGCAGTCTAACTGTGCCTTCCCCAGGTCTTCCCTGGAGGGTCCCCCTGAGCCCAGAAACTCAACCTGACCAGGTTCAAGCTCTTGCGGCTCAGTTTCCCTCAGTTCTTTAAGGTCAGCCTCCTCGGAGACTTGATCCACGACCTGGGGCAAGGGGGAAGGCGAAGCCTTACCCTTACTGCTCCTTTTCTTGGAAGGTGTCTGGTCCGTTCTTCCAGGATCCAGCACCTGTTCAGTGGGGCATCTTTTGGCCTGTGACCTGGTCACAGCAAGGACATGTGCTGGCAAGCCTAACATCTCCATGTGAGTCCTCTGCTCCACTTCTGACCATTGTGACGTTTCCAAATCATTGCCCAACAGACACTCTACGGGGAGGTCTGAACTAACCACAACCTTTTTCGGGCCACTTACCCCTCCCCAGGAGAAATCAACAACTGCCATACTGTGATTGGTAGTGACGTTGCTGGCATTGGTCACTAGGTAACTGGTACCTAGCATGATCTGTCCAGGGTCCACGAAGTTAGGCGTCACCATGGTGACACTGGCACACGTGTCCCTGTAGGCCTGAGCCACTTTTCCATTTATCAAAGGTGTCTGTCTGTATTTGCCCAAAGTATTGGGACTGGCATCAGGGGACATATCCATATCCCCTGTACAGACAAGGACGGCCTGAGTGAGCGTGCCGACTAAGTCGTCACTCCCCTCGGTTCCCAAGGTTAACCCAACTAATGCCTTGGGAGGCGCACTACCACTGCTGACTGTACTAGGGGGTGCAGGTGCCTTAGGGGCTGCAGTGGCAGGAGTTTGCCCTCCTTTCTTGGTGCACTCACTAAACCAGTGAGTCTTACTTTTACAGTATTGGCACCACCTTTTTGACTGGCCTTCTTGAGTCTTCTTCTTCTGTGAAGCCTGACCCCCACCCTCTTTGGTTTGTTGGGGACCTGTCGAAGACTTCTGGTCATTTTGTTCGTTCTTGTTACCCTTTTGGTCTGCTTTCTTCTGACCACCCTGGTTCTGATTCTGGTTCTGCTTGACCCTTGTTCTGACCCATCTGTCTGCCTTCTTTCCCAATTCTTGGGGAGAGGTCAGATCCGAGTCGACAAGGTGCTGATGCAACAATTGGTTCTGACAGTTGTTTAAAATCTGTTCTCGCATGATAAGATTGTACAATCCTGTGTAATCAGTAACCTTGCTACCCAGCAACCAGCCTTCCAAAGCCTTAGTGGCACAATCGACAAAGTCAGCCCAATCCTGAGACTGAATTTTCTGGGTGTCCCGGAACAGCACCCGGTACTGTTCCGTGGTTAAGCCGAACCCATCAATCAGTGTGTTCTTCAGGACTTGGTAGTTGTTAGCATCCTCAGCTCTTGTAGTGAGGAGCTTGTCCCTTCCTTTACCTTCAAAGGAAAGCCACAGTATAGCTGCCCACTGACTTGGGGGGACGCACTGGACAGTGCAGGCCCTCTCCAAGGCAGTTATCCACTTGTGGATGTCGTCCCCTTGTTTAAAGGGGGGCACTATTTTACTCAGGTGTCTAGTGTCTATACCCCTGTCTTTCTCTCTATTGAGAATGCTGCCACCAGTGGGGTCTAACCCACTTAATTTCTGCTCTCGGGCCAAGGCAAGTCTTTCTTTGGCGAGGGCAAGTTCTTCCCGCTCGATCCTCAGATTGACCTCCCGCATCTTCGCTTCATGCTCCCTCCTCTGAGGGGAAGTCATTCCTCTCTGAGAAGGTGCCTGAGAGACATGTGTATGAACCGATCTGCCAGAGCCTCTGGAGAGAGACCTAGCTCGTCCGTTCCCAAGGTTAAGCCTGCTTGAGCGTGGGCCCGGGGCTCCCCCAGTTCCATTCTCATGCCTGCTTAAGTTGGTCCTTGTAAGCCTGCCGACTACCACTGGACCTTTGTCTGCCTCGTCTCCCGATAACTCGTCCTCGTCCTCCTCCTCTGTGTGGAGGTCGAGGTCTGGGTCACCGAGGGTTCCCTCTAAGGGAGGCATGCTCCCATCTGCACTGGGGGGACCTGGGTTAGAGGACCTCCTAGCATCGTACGCCTCTAAGAGACCTATCAGTATTGCGATGGTAGGGTTAGAACCCTGGTTTAGCTTCCTGGAGGCACACAGTTGTCTCATCTCCTTGAAGCTAAGAATTACATATCGTGACACGACCTGTGGAGGGTCACTGACCACTAAGGGAGTCCCTGCAGACTCTCCGTGGACCGACATGCTTTTCTAGTGAGGTGTAAGTGTTGCACCTACCTACACTATGGGTTTACCTACTGATCCCTTGCTAAGAGTTGTAGTCAGGGTGTGCTAAGCCCTGTTACACTACAACAGCCGGTTCAGTAGAACTCGGAGTATTCTAAGTTAAGTTATATGTACCTGGGTACTTATGTGATCTTTCACTGCGATATTCTTAGGATACGTGTGTGGTAAAACAACAGCAAGCTCAAATCCCAACCGCTGCTCACCAATGTGAGAAGTTGGCCTGATATGTAGTGCTCACTATTCTAGTGATCACTGTGTATCATTCCAAACTACCCTTATTGATGATTGGTTGCAAGTCAACCTTATAGACCAGCTATCCTAGTAGCGTGGATACGAGCAGTCTTAGGCTAAACTCTAGAGGGCGTGTTAAGCCAGCTGTTTACCATCACATATACCCCTTGAACACCAAGTGAAAGGACACCACACAAGTTGTTATGAAAATAAAAGGATATTTATTTATAACAAGACTACCCTGGCTCTTTATGAGTCAGGGAGCTAAGCACACTACAAAACTCTTAGGAAAATACTTCAGTTGCACAATTTACACAAATGCCCGAGGGGCACGAGAAACCATCTACACTAACAGTGAAATGCGAATGGTTAGAGTCTGGAGGTACTGATTCCGGAGTGTTCCGATCAGTGGGACTAAACGAAAAAGGAACTGGACACTTGTAGAGCGAACCTGTGATGGAGCACCGAGATGCTCGAGTTACCTAGCCCGGAGGCTGCGGCTGCGTGAAGTTCGGCAAGATGTCGGGAGTCCTCGTGTAGTCTCAGGAGCCTGAAAGAAGAAGTTGCTGGCAGGCGACCAGTGACGATGTTCAGAGCGATCCAAGCCTGGATCGGTGATGAAGGAAACCTGAAAGCAGAGGGGACTCAGTTCTCAACCGCTAGCCAGCGATCGTGTGGGTACCAGGGGGGTACCGGCTGAAGTCACCTCGACCAGGTGAGTGGGTGACGTCGGACTCGGCTGTTCCTCGGACCAGGAGGCGCGGCGACGACCAGGATGGAGGGCGAGCTGTCCCACGAAGGTGTCTGCTGTCGATGATGCTGGGCCCAGGAAGGGGCAGCGGATCTTGGCAGTGGCAACCCAAGCGAGGGAGTCAAGATGGCGTCGGGAGTGGACCAGGAGGGTCCGTGGTACTCCTCTGTTGAAGGGGAGCAAGAGCCAGTCTGGAGCAACCAGACCGGTGATGCAAATAATCTTGGAGCGTCGTGAAGAGGGCCACAAGCCGGTCGGCAAGTGGTCGGACAACGCTGGGAACAGCAAGAAGCGGAAGGGCCCCCACGCAGATCTCGTGGATGCTGGGGAGACAGACTTCGATGCTAGAGCTGCTCAGGGTTTAGGGCTTCTCAAACCCTAGGTGCACTCACTCGAGGGTCCCTCGGTGGGCGTGCTAGATAAGCGTCGTGCAGGTTCTGAAGATAGCCGGTCCCGCAGGTCTCGTCACACCTACGACTCTCAGCTGGGCTGATGAGGTAGGTAAAAGGTCAGAGATGGCAGGGAACTCGGGTCTCGTCGAGCTGGGCAGTCTTGATCCATAGGAGACGTACAGCAAACCGCAAGCGCTTAGGTGGTGCCTGCTGGTGCAGGGTGGCTACTCCTTAGCCACAAGGGAGAGTCTTCAGAAATAGTCAAGAGTTCCTTTCGTGGAAAGTGGTTCGTGATTCGGAGTTATCCGATTATCTGATTATCCAATTTGGGAAGGGGACTCGCTCCTACCTTTATTCTAAGAAAAGGGGCTGGCCCGTGACTAGGTTCTACCTATGGGTGGAGCCAGGAGGGGGGTGGTTACACCCCTATCCTTTGTCCGGCTTCGCGCCAGCTCAGGGGCTGGTGTACCCCCGAAACTGGTTTGAACCGGGCTATGCACAGTGAGCACCGGGGTGCCACTTGCAATCACCTTCCTTTCAGCCCTGCCTACCTGGGATACACAAACCCTGTCTGGGATGGTGCTAACACCGCCCTCGACAGGAAACCCTTTGTCCAAGCTCCCCTTGCTGGAAGGTCCCCCAGCAGCAGGAGGTCAGACTTGTGTCTGGTGGCAGCATCCATTTTGTGATGCTGAGGCTTGAGTCAACTTTAACCGGGGTTCAAGGTTACTTCCATGTCGTGTCCCTCTAAAAGGGGGGAATGCTAACCCCGTCGCCAGGACTGGCGAGGGGTTCGTATTCCCATTCGTATGACACCTTACTCGACATGTGTAGGTGATGTGATGCCAACGTTAGCAAATAACCGCAAGGATTATAATGCATTAAAAGTAGTTGGCCCGCGTCACCATGGAACGGCTATTAGGACTTGGTTCCGCAAGCCGTCGACGGGCTCAGCTCGCGCCAGAGCACCGTCCCACATGATTCCCTGCTCTCTGCCTTCAGGATTGATAAGGCCTGCTATAGGAGTGACTGATAGGAATCCATGTGTCCATTTTAGGGTTTAGGTGTAGGAATACTACACCTACAGCAACGGGTGATTACACCACGTGGCCCCAGCTGTCGTGCAGCCAGTTGTGTCAGATTTGGGCGGCCATTCCAGGGGTGGCATAATACATGCTGCAGCCCCTGGTAGGCCCTGGGTACACCGATGCCCTGGATACCTGTGGTATGCTGAGACAGGGACTGACAAGGCGGCCCAGTTCCAATTAGTGGATGCACCTAATGTACATGTGTGTTAATTTCGAGAGAGAACAGCTAGGCTGTGGGTCTGATTGGCAGGCCCACAGCCGGAGAAAGTCGTAAACCAATGAAGCAAAAGCCAAAAAATCTGGGTGATCATAGGATTGCAGACCCTACTCTCCTACACTTATAACCTCACATATTGCTTCATGGATTACATCTGAAATCTATGGCGGTGCAAGTCACACTTATGTCACTTAGGTATACCTGGTGAACTCTGTTTAAATGGTGTCTTTTTGTTTTAAAACAGTAGCTTCTTTTTTAGTTTTACAAGGCCTACGTATAAAGTCCTCCTTAACCTTTGCTTTTTTCAGTACATTTCTAAGGTTTTTTAAACACAAGTTAAAATCTTACGTATAACTCCACTTTCACCTTTCTTTTTTTCAGTTAAATTATATACATGTGTTTATATGCACAGGAATGATGGCAGCAGATGTGAAATCACTTTTCCCCGTGAAATATAGGTAGAGAAAGCACTGCCTTTTGTGCAATAGAAGCAGGCAAACTGTACATATAAACATGGATCGATAGATGTACTGTTTGGCAGCTTTTTCTTGCACAAAAGGCAGTGCTTCTAAGCTCGGTATTTCGCAGGGATAAGGGATTTCACTGATGACGTCATTCCTGAGCACTAAGGATTTCAGCCTAGTCCAAGTCAGATTTCCTGCCCTTCAAACGGATAATTAACACAGACTTATTTCAGAGTATTTAGATAATGAAAGTTCTCAAAGCACTATGCGAATCCTTGCTATTGCCATTTGTTTCATCAGAATTCCTTTTCCTTTTCATGAAAAATAACATCTGAACATTCGGATTCCAATCATGACTCTGGCTCGCTGTACCTGGCAGGCAGCACCCAGGTTTTTATAGACAAAATGTTTAACAAAGTAAATATATATATTTTACCAAAACCCCATCTTTTTACTACAAAATCTGTATCCTATTGTGCTGTGTGTGGTCTAATATTGCCATCACTTTGTCCTATTGGCATATAGAAACCTCTCTGCCTTCAGCCCATGATGTGCCCTGTCACAAGAATCCCTGTATGGCAATAAAGGCAGGGGCAAATCCTCCCTTAGGGTGTTAGGGCATTTCCCCCTCATATATTTGCCCCCCCCCCCCCCAGCCCCCGATTAAATGTGAAAAATCAACTTGTACATTTACATTTTACAAGTGTGTTTAATTCTCCCGCTGCGGTCAGCTGTGGGCCGGTTCCTCTATCGAGCCTGTGGAGGCCTCAAAATGCATGTGGGCTTTAGGGGGTGGAGCTTTAAGAATATTTACAGCAGCAGACCCCATACTCAGCCGCGCATCTGGGGCCACAAAGTGCGCATGTCGAACGGGACTGCTGCCTTTCTCTGGCCAGCTTGACATGCGCACTAGCGGCGTCTCCTGAGGAGTCTCTAACTGCACATTTAGTGTGCCGGTTTTTAATCAAAGCCACAGCCCCTGGTCTCCAATTGAGGGGTGTGTTTGCCTGCCCAAGCCAATCCTGGTGCTGCTATCATGCTGTGTTGACAGCAAGGAAGCAGAGACTGGATTGGCTCAAAGACGCACTTACTAGGCATCTAGTGTAGTGGTGTGCACAAGAGGCAACCCAGGGGTGGTAGGATCCTGTCCACGGAGCATGACCAATCACTAAATGGCTTTATTGTGAAGTTGTGCTGTGATTGGTCAATCTACCCTTGCTTCTCCGTCTCGCTCTACTCCCCTCTTTGTGCGCATTGCCAGTAATGGCATTGCACACAAGAGAGCAGTGGAGAGAGAGAGGGGAAGGGAGAGGGGAGGGGAAGGGAGAGGGAGAGGGAGAGAGAGAGAGAGAGGGAGAGGGAGAGGGAGAGAGAGCGAGAGGGAGAGAGAGAGAGAGACGGGGAGGGGAAGGGGGAGAGAGAGAGAGAGGGGGGAGGGGAAGGGGGGAGAGAGAGAGAGAGAGAGAGGGAGAAAGGGAGAGAGAGAGAGACAAGGGGAGGGAAGGGGAGAGAGAGCGAGAGGGAGAAGGGGAGAGAGAGAGAGGGAGAGGGGGAGAGGAAGGGGAGAGAGAGAGGGGGAGAGGGGGAGAGAGAGAGGGAGGGAGAAGGGGGAGAGAGTAGGAGAGAGAGTAAGAGGGAGAGGTAGAGGTAGAGGGAGAGAGAGATATAAAGACTAGACCACACCTGACCTTGTGGTCGGAGGCGAGCGAGGCCTCACACTTGAATTGTCCTCCAACTCCGAGGAGCCTGATCACACCGATCTCTCTCTCAGCACAGTAAGTAAGTAAGTAATAGTTTATTAGCATAGTTAATTAAAACCATTGCAATTCATCCTTTTTAAAAAAAAAAAAAAAACCACTAATGTGTACACAATACATTATTTATCACTTAATAAAATTACATTCACGTAGTAACTGTATTTTTAATTCCTTTTAAAAGTTCATAAGATTTTATATGTTGATAGAGTTAAAATAGTAAACGTATTGTTCTAAATGTCCTCTGTGTTTTATGGCAAGGGGACAAATTCCAGTATTTACTCTTCTTCCACCTTCCATAATTGATACAATGTAAATAGAGATCTGCTTAATTTAAGAACCTCTAAGAATATGACGGTAGGTCAATTTTCTGCATCTTTGTTTCTACCACCTTCAAAAACTTCACCAGGCTACAGTTCAACTGCGGGTCACTAGGTGTAAAACAGGCAAGAACTGCCTGTCTTCGTGAGCGTATTCCACGGTGGTTGAAGTGGTATTTCAGTAACCGTTTCCTTTCCTCCAACAGCTTCTCGCAGGAGCACAATAAATGTTCCATGTCTTCAGACGCCTTGCCACATAGGCGACAGAGGGAACCCCCATTAACCCTCAGCCACTGCGGAAAGTGGCGTGTGCATGGTAACACGCCTAGTCTGTATTTGAGGAACTTCAGTTTTATATGACGTGAGTAGCCGAGGTCAAGGTAACTCTGGTGGCCTTGTTTGGAGTAGGAGTTTAGGATGATCCACCCATGTGACCTCTTTGCAACACACGCTTTATCTTCAATCCATGAAATATGTTTTATTGTTCTCTTTACTATTCTTTTGATCGTGGTGTGATTGGTAGGAGTATTCCACAGCTCCTGTAACCCTAGATTCACTAGGCTGCTTTTCAAGTATTTGGCAGCTGGCGATGCCGGATACCGTTCTAATTCTGACCATAAGTAGCTGTTTAGGGTTCCTTCATTTGCCTTACGGACTTTATCCCAAGTCATTATATATGCACCTTGTCTTGCCAAAGACTGCTTCTGTCCTCCAAATTCCAGCCTGAGTTGGGCCGGGGAGGTTTGATTTGGCAAGCTGAGTATGGTTCTGTATGCTGATGCCACAGTTCTATCTAGGGTCGCCGCATCCCTACCTCTCTGTACTTCGCTTCCATAAGTAATTGTGGGCAGCAGTTTAGCTCTTATAACTTGTGCCAGGGGCAAGAGAGAGGGACTGGTGAGCTTACCGTTTAATTTTTTTAACGAAATAGATATCACAATGCCTTTTCCTCTAATGCTTGCTTTCTGAATGGTAAATTGGCCACCATTGTCAATTTTGACTCCCAGGTACTTGTACACTGTTGTGTCTTCAATACGGTTGTTGTTCCAGAACCAGCCATAGCTGGATTTCCCTTTTTTATTAATTGACATAGTTTGTGTCTTCTGTAGATTCATTGTCAGTTGGTTATCATCAGAATACAACCGAGTTGCATCTAGGAGGTTTTGTAGCCCTATTTTTGTTTGACTAATTAACACTATGTCATCCGCATATAGTAATGATGGTAATGTTTGGCCTCCTAGTTTCGGTGCATGGGAATTGCAGGTATTTAAAATCGGGGTTAAATCACCTAAGAACAGATTAAAAAGGGTTGGAGCCAAGACACATCCTTTTTTTAAGCCCTTGTTAGTTGGGATGCGTCTGGACAGATGAGATCCATCACCCAACTTAACCTGTATCCAGGTGTCACTGTGCAGGTTGATAAGTAGATTTAGCAAGGGCCTCGGGATCCCCCACTTGTTCAGTTTAGACCACAGGAGATTTCGATTGATGTAATCAAACGCTGCCTTATAATCAATAAAGCACAGATGGATTGGCATTTTGGTAGTTTTGGCTTTATCGATTAACAGGCCCATTGTCAAGATGTTCGTTGTTGGCCCAACATTTTTAGCAAAACCTGTTTGATTTACAGGGATTAAGGAGTTTTCTGTAGCCCAGAGCTGTAATTCTTCCAAGAGGATCCCAGCAAAGTACTTGGCCTCATTATCCATAAGGGCAATCAGTCTGTAGTTACTTGGTTGTGATTTATCACCTGATTTGAATATAGGAGAGATAATTGAGCCCTTCCAGGAGGCAGGTAATATATTGAACTGTATTATTTCATTGAATAATGGCTCTAGTGCTCCAGCCTATTCCCTATCACTCTGTTTGTAAAGGATGGGAGGTATACCATTCGGGCCTGGTGCCCCTTCCCTTCTTCCCTTTTTAATTTGTCACATGATTGTCTTTTGTAAGTTTATTTCTCTTGTATTCATGATTGTATTGCCACAAGCTTGTTTATGGGAAGTTTCACACAGTGTTGTTAGTTTATTGCCCTCATTTCCTATCTCAAAGTCAGAGGCCTTTTGTTGTGAAAAATTATCTTTAAGATACTTTGACCATGCAGCTTCGCTAATATTAGAGGATACTCCATCATGCACAGGATTTAAAAAGGAATTGATTGATTTCCAGAATTTCGCCCCATCGTTTTGTTTTATGTCAGCCTGTAGTTTTACCCATAATCTGTCCTCCATTTCTTTATTTGCTATCCACTTTGTTTGTTTTAAAGAAGCCTTCAGGTTCCGTAAGCGGTCTTGTTTCACCGTGTCGCATGAAGAGTACCTAAATTGACGCATTATTTGGTAGATACATTTCTTTATACATTTTATCTTCACCTGATGTTCCTTTGTAAGCGAGGTCATATTTTTATCTGTCCGTCTTAATTCAAGCTTCGGTGTTGTGGAGTAGCCTGCCATTATTTTGGTAAAACACTCCCATTTCTCAACTTCGCTTGTCCCAATTCTTCCCTCAAAATGCAGTATCGCCATGTCAAGCAAGCTTCCCTCATTTATTGCCGAATATTTAATCCTTCTATAGTTGACAGTATAAACTGAGTTAATAGGGACCAAAGACTGCTCAAATTTGGGCTTGCAGATATTCAATGTGATTTCCTGGGGGCAATGATCACTATCAGTTTTTTGCCCTATTTTGAAGGAGGTTACATGGTAAAAGAGAGATAGTGACATAATCGTGTAATCCAAGGTTTTGCTAACCCTTGATGAATGAAACGTGCATGCTGGTGGAGTATCTTCAATGAATCTTCCATTTAGAACTCTAATGTTAAAGGACTCAAGGTTCTCTAATGCCTGTTTATCAAATTTAGTGCATATTGATGTTTTTGAGAGCGCTTGGTGTGGTATATTCCAGGCAATATCTTGAAGGTGATTTTCATCATCTGATGTGTTCCCCATCAGGTTTAGATTAAAGTCACCAGTAAGCACGACATCCATATTCGATGTTTTAATTGTAGTTTCCTCTAGGTAACTACATAGTTCATTTATTACCTTTTTTTTCCTTTTTGGGTGAACATAGGCGTTAATTAGAGTTAGATTTGTGCCCCTCTTGCCATGTTCCGAAATGAGAAGATTTAGTATCAACAGGTTGGGATTGGGTGGTCCAAGTTCCTTGATCTCGTGGGCACTTGCCACTGAAACATAGGTCACAAGGCCCCCTTGGAGGTGGCCATATTTTGCAGCTCTCCCCGCGCTTGTGTAGAAACGCAAAAAAACAAGCAGGTGCGGAGGTTCTTCTTGCCAAGTCTCTTGAAAGGTCATGATGTCAAAAGATCTAATATAGCTAACAAATTCTTGATCGCTCATTTTAGATGCAAGGCCATTGACGTTCCATGAGCAAATTCTATAGTTATTTTATCCATTCAATGTAGGGAGATCCATAGTTGGTCATTTTGCTCGATTATTGATTGTTCTGGAAATCCATCTCAGGTCAAGTAGACCTATTGATGTGCCATCTGAGGTATGTCCTGTGGATTCCTGGTCCTCCCTGATTCTTCCTCCAGTGTACCCTATTGCACCTCGGAGTACTGATGTTCCAGATCTAATACCGCAATTCTGTACTCCATCTCTTCCTGTGGGGATTAATAGATCAGGGTATTTTGGTTTTATATAAGGGGCAATTAAAATTCTCCAGTTTTTGAAGGTTTGGCTCTCGGCCAATATGTTCTGTGCAACTAAAGAAGTAGTCCATGTTGCCTTTGTTTTTTCCACCTTCGAGCCTGCTACTGCAGTGAATTCGATAGAGACTAGATCCAAGGTAGTCACACTAGCCAGAGATGGAATATGAGATAAGAGTCGTAAGATGTTCCCTCTGTTCAGTATGTCATGACTTCCTTTCGAAATGTACTCCGGGGTGAGCCATACAATATTTGCTGTTGTATTTCTAATATCTTCCGGCTTCCTATTGTTTGTAATTTCGGCAAATCCTTCATGTCCTGGTCCGGTTGCTTGCATTTCTTTAGGTAGAGCTTGGTATAAGGAAGATTCCACTCCGATACTCCCTTCATCGTGTGTTATCTGTTGTCCTCCTGTGGTTGTTATTTGGTTCCACTCCCTCTGTCTGAGTACTGGTAGTTCAGCTCCCCCACCACTTGGACGTTCATTCATATCTATTCTTGGAATCATTCTTGGTTGTGAAGATATTGATGTTTGTCTGCTTTGTGTCGATAAGTGCACATCCAACTCTTCCATTGCTCTCCCCGTTTTATTGGATGGGGGATGCTGGGCTATTTCGCTCCCAGGCATTACTCCACTCTTTTCATTAGGAGACCTTACAGAGTTGGCGATCAGACCGCCTTGCATGCTATGAACTAGATTTTGTTGTTTTTTTCTTAGTTCCGATCTTGGTGAAGAGGGTCTATTTGTTTTTTCTTGATGAAGGACTTCTCTTCCTTCCCTCTTGTCAGTCTCCTTAATAGACTCTGTGTCTTCGTCGTCGGTTTGGGTGTTATTTGGGCCATCTTGGTTGGATAGCGGTGATGACCCAAAGAGATGGCTGAATCCCGCTCTATCCAGCTTTATTTTTTGGTTCCTGCCTTTGCGTTTGTTTGCCCTCCTTTGCTTTGCGTTTAGATGGTTGTCAACCTTCTCAATTTGTACATCTACAGGCAGTCCATTATCCGCTGTTCTTGTCTCTTTGGCCTCTCCTTTCTGATTCTTGTGGATCTGTTTCTCCGATACCACAGTGTGGACGTTTCCAGTAATTACAAGAGATGCCATGGTTTTTATTTTGTCTTTTTTGTTGATGGTGCGGCATTCTTGGGGACGCTTGTCTATTTGTCCGTTGTACCTGTGACTTTCTTTTCCTTGCGATAATGGTTTTATTAATGTACATAGATCGCTCAGCATTGATGGAAGTGTGGCCAGTTTGTCAATTATCGGGCCGCATCCGCAGCCCTGATACTTGCTTTGAGCTTGATCCTGTTTATTTTGTAATAATGTATTTAATGTACCCAGTTTCCCATCAATCGCAACCACAAAGACCGCCAGTGTGTCTAAGAGGGTCAGTTGGGTATCCATCTTATCTGACTGGTAGTGCAATGCTTCTACCAATGGTTGAACTGTTTTTAGCAGACTCTGCCATGCTGTGTCCTGGGTAGCATTCTTTTGTGTTTCCTCCTTACTGTCTGTTATTATTATTTCATCACATGTTTCCGTTGTTTTTCCTCCCTCATATGGGTCCTGTTTGTATTCACACGTTTTGTCGTTTGATTTAGAGTTGAACCCGCTCCCGCTTTTTTCTTCGGTATAAGCAGCCAAGAGACCTTCCCAGTCCTCCGTACCGAGGTCTGAGTCGGTTTCTATTTCTTCTACTTTCCCAGCTAAGTTAAGTCCGTCCATTCCAAGGTCTAAAACCAATTCTATTCCTTCTGATTTCTTAGCTATATTTGGATCCAAGGTTGGACCCAGAGTTCGATCTTTGGTTCCTCCTTCTCTGATGGGTGACTCTAGCTGGGAGTTTAATATTACGTCAGTTAGAATTGGGGTTATTGTTTTTTCCTGTATTTCCCCCTTCCATTCATGATTGGGGTTAGTATGCCTCAGCAAGGGTTTTTCATGCGGGCTTTTTTGGCTGTGAATTTTCGGTGTCATAACTACTGCACAGTTGCCAAATCGGTTCTTATTTTTTCCTGGTCCGTTAACACTAGTCCAGTCCAAGCTGGTTACAAGGTTGTCCTGGTTTCTTTTTTGGGCGTCATCAACCCTTTTTTTTTGCTTCACATTGTCTGTGAATTTGGATGGCCTCGTCTTCTCCTTTTTGTATATTATTTGTGGTTTCAAAGGTCATCCATGTTTTGTTAGATTGCGGGGTTGAAGTTACTTGTAAAGGGCTGTTAACTGTTCTGCTGTTGTCTCTTTTGTCACTTTTTTGGTCTGGACTTTCACCTTTGTGAGTTAAAGTCCACTCTTTTGTCGTTAATGATGGTTGTTTTGATTGAAACGGTTGAAGAGGTGATTGGAGTCCTGGTACTTCTTTCGTATTTGATAGTAGGGCGTCCCCCACATTTTTTATGAAGCTAAATTTTGTAAAAATTTTCGGTTGATGTGAGTATTGCGTTATTTTAGTTTTATTGCTGGTTTCCAATTTTAATGATTGCCCGCTCTTGTCTAATGCAAAGGAAGCTCTGTCTACTGGTTTTTCTATTTCAATAAGAGTACTATTTTTCAAGCTTAGTTGATCATTTTCTTGTGGTATTTCATCCCTTACATCCTCCGTCATATTCGTTTTTCTTTTGTGTTTTTTTTTTTACTCTTGTTTGGCTGTTACATTGCCAAGAGTGCGACCTGACCTCATAGTGCCCCCCTTTTTATTATAGTTCCTGTCTTTTATAGTTCTTGTCTTTCTGTTCTTCTCCACACAGGCAATGAGTTAAGGCTTGATGGTTTATGCCACGATCTAAGACTGCTCCCACGATCTTGCCACCCCCTCAGCCTTCTGTACGCTTCTCTAGCGCTCCTGAAGTTGTTTTTGGTATTAAATTTCCAATTAGTTTGGAGGATTGTCCGTTTTCACAGTTTTTCACAGTTTTTTAACTCACACTTTCCTGTAATTTGTTAACACCTCCCGTGATTTGTCAGTAATAGAACTCTTTTTCCCGCTCGGCAGTTGCTTAATAGCTCAATGCTTTGCAAATTTTGCTCAATTCTAGCTCCTTCCCCCTGTGCCCTGTGCTTCCCCACCTCTCCGCCACACCAGAAGGCCCAGCTAACCACTCACACCGGCCCACCTCCAAGTCTGGCCGCTCCGAGAGAGCCCGCTCAAAACCCACTCAGAGCCGCCCAACCGCAGGGCAACCGCCGAAAACCGCCAGGAAAACAGCGGGCAAGCGGTGCGGCGTGGCGTGGCAGAGAAAGTGGCGGTAGTCAGCCTGAGCAGCAGCCGTCAGGAAGTAAGTAATACTGATAGTGGTGGACGGGATGTGGATCGTCACGGGTCAGAGATTTTATTGCGTCTAATTCCTCTACTGAGGGATGAAGTGTTTTATAAGTTTATAAGTTTATCAACCCTTTCACCAGGCTTTGAAAAACCAACTCTGGCAAGCCAATAGTGGTGCCTGCCTTGTCCCTGCTGAGTGCCAGCAGAGGGCGCAATCGCTCCGTTCAAGCCTCTCCTCCTTCAAGTCAAAGATGTGAACGCCGCAAACAACCCAGCTGAAAATGCAGCACCCTCAGCATTCCAGGCAACCAGGAGGAGAAACAGGGTGTTCAGATGCAGTAGGAGGAATGAGCAGAGGGGAATCGCCTGGGTAGGGCCCGCACCAGTAGCTCGAGTGAAATCCCCCAGCAAAGATATGCGCAGGAGAATAAGATGGGAGGGAGGGTACCCACGAGCACGCAGCCTCAATCCCCCAGGAGAAGACCCTGTATATCCAGTGCTGGCACTTGACGCACTGCTTGTGGAAGGCTATGCGAATACAGATGTCAAACTAGCCAGCTTAGGCAATAATGGAGGTCTCCATACAATCACCGCAATGCACTGCTGTTGCGCCTGGGGGCTACAATCAGCGTGTAGACACCAGTAATCACAAGTACTCACTATTTGAAAGCGTAGTGCTTCCCAGCGGAATCAGTCCGAAATACCTGCGCATTAGCATTCCGTCCGGGCCGGCATCAAAGAGTCTCGGTGAGCAGGACGGGAGGCGGGAGACAAAAAAAACGAGCCGCCTCTGTCACCAACAGGCAGCGATGGCAGCGATGGCAGCGATGGCGTGTCGAGGAGTCGAGGTCGAGGATCCAGATGGGATGTGAGGATCTCCGAGCAGCCGCACGGGGGGGCCGGGAACCGCTACCGTCCCGCGGCACGCTCCGCACCGCCAGCAGTAGAGCTCTGCCACAAGCGGACAACAGCCAGAAACTCAAAGGAGGCCCCCCCCTGTACGAGGAGTATGTGATGCGGATTCCAGGGCAGCCCCGGCCTTTGACCACGAGGGGAGCCGGGGTGCTCGCGTAGGGTCAGTCGCCCAGCAGGACACCAGCAGGGAGGCTCGATTCCGCACCGATCAGCAGCGAGGCAGCACTGGGGCTCAAAGTGACGCCTGGAGCTCCGACTTCCTCACAATGCAGCAGAAGAGCTTTCAGACTCTGATGGGCGATTCACTGGGGGCGCAGAGGGGGCGCAGAGGGTCACCGGTGTGAATCGCAGGCACCAGCACCAGCACCCACGGCGGGGAGGGCTTTCCCGCTTTCCCGTGCTCACCCACGGAGCGCTGTTCCTGTGCTGTGCTGCTCCTCCTCCGTGCTCGCCTCTCAGCACAGAGAGATGAGATACCTTTTGTCTGGAATTGAGTCTCTGGCTACAACATGCATCATCATGTTTGAATGCTCAGTACTAAATAGTTTGCGCATGTGTTCAGCCCTCTCCCGAGTCCCGCCATATCTTTCACCAGCAGAACACAACACTGAACGGTGCACCCCAAGGACCAGCAGAGACAACGCTGGTGCTGCTAGTGGCATGTGGGAGTCTGCCTTAACGCCAGGAACATCTTAGGGATTTTGAGGACCTGCGGCCAAACATATTTTGGGAAGTCCTGTGCGGAACAGCTTTGAATTTATGATCCAATTTCAGCTCTTTCATGCCCTCTTTGACCAGGTCGCTGACAGTGCACAGGCACACCTGTCCAAATTCTAAATGTGTTTGTCTAATATTCGGGGATAGTGAAGTGTGTTTTCAATATTGTAACACAGCAGCAGCTCACTAATATCACTGCAAATATTATCTGTGACACCCTCCAATTTCTCATATGTGAGGTCCTGCTTTGATCTAAAAGAAACTTTTTTTATGGATGTTGAAGGTAACAAACACAACATTCCTCTGCAAAATGTCTTCAATAGACTCTCACACATCTCCCACATTTAAAATAAATTAAGGGAATAATGGTGTTTAAAAACAATCTGTTTGCGAATTATTCAAGGTCACCAGGGCAAGCCTCTGTAAAATAGAGCTGGCTCTATCAGCCCCCCCCCCCACCCCCTCAAGCCTCGGGCTCGGGCCAGGGTCCACTTTGCCCTCGCCTTAAAACGTCTCCGCTGAATGCAGCTAGTATTACCTTAAGACAGTGCTATTTACTTGCCTGTTTAAGTTCAATCCTGTTGTTGGAGAGATGTTGATGAAAAGAACAGCCGAACGATGGGGGGAGGGGGGCAAGTGAGGGGTCAGAGGAACTCTTATGAACACACACGTACAATATTCCCCCTCTGAACTCTGGAGCACTTCCCAATTGCAAAATGTATAAACGTGTGATGAGTAAGGGAATTCGATGTATTCATTCTTGATCACCCCATGAACTTTTTGTTTAGCATGAATTGCTGATTTATTACTGTGTTCCACTGCACTTGTGAGTGCAGCTGGGCCCAGCTGACACAAACTACGGGAAGCCACTCGAGTCAAGCCACTAAGCCAGCCCTCCCTCGGAGCTGAAGCGCTTAAACCACGGGGTTAAAATTAATAATAACCAGGTTTATAATCACATTTGGGTCATTCTGATTCTGTGGCGGATTGTGCGGAACCGGCACGCGGCGCTGCCCGAGTGTTAAAAAGTCAAGGACAGAAGCGACGGGATAGTGGTAAGTACCTCAAGGCACGGGGCCTGGTATTTCCTCTCATTTACTGACCGTTTCTTTATTAACTATTTCCGTGTAGTAATACTTGCTTAAACTTTCCTGATTGTGCCCCCTTTAGGCTCTGGAGTTTCTACTCTCGTCCTTCACCTTCGGGAATCGGAGACACAACTTTTTTCCATCTCCTGATCAGTGAAGGCTCGCGCCAGGTGGTAGGATGGGGCTCGGAGGGTGAGACCCAGGACCTATGCCAGTCTCACATTGGCAGAGCGTTAGATCTCCCTGTACAGTGCCTCCCTGCGTCTATCCAGTGGCAAAGCATGGCATCCGCTCTCCCTGGCTGCTGGCTCTGTGCCTCGCCCGGGCATTCAATCAAACTGTGCCCGCCTCCCTGTGCCTCGCCATTGGCAAAGCATGGCATCTGCTCTCCCTGGCTGCTGGCTCTGTGCCTCACCTGGGCATTCAATCAAACTATGCCCGCCTCCCTGCGCCTCACCAGTGGCAAAGCATGGCATCTGCTGTCCCCGGCTACTGGCTCTGTGCCTCACCTGGGCATTCAATCAAACTGTGCCTGCCTCCCTGTGCCTCGCCATTGGCAAAGCATGGCATTTGCTCTCCCTGGCTGCTGGCTCTGTGCCTCACCTGGGCATTCAATCAAACTGTGCCCGCCTCCCTGCGCCTCGCCAGTGGCAAAGCATGGCATCTGCTCTCCCTGGCTGCTGGCTCTGTGCCTCACCTGGGCATTCAATCAAACTGTGCCCGCCTCCCTGCGCCTCACCAGTGGCAAAGCATGGCATCTGCTGTGTCCGGCTACTGGCTCTGTGCCTCACCTGGGCATTCAATCAAACTGTGCCCGCCTCCTTTTCTGTGTGCTGCAGTTTCGAGGCTGTAATGCTCTCTACAGAGAGAGACCTTGTTAAGGGAATCCCATAACTTAAAGTTCAAGCCATTGATAAGTGTGCATCCATTAAAGACAAATTTTCTGGTTTTGTCAACAAAAAGTGAACAATATGTGTCATTCCGAACATTTCTTGAATGCTGGTAGTTTGTGACCTGATCAGGTGTTCCTCATCTGCTGAACAGATATTGGAGTCACTGAAATCACTGGTTCATGACTGACTTTAATCTGTCCAACATTTACCATATGGTTGCTCTGAAACTCAATACTGAGCATTTGAGACATTACAGAGTCCTTCATTTCATGATTGTGCCTTAGCAGCACCCCTCTCATTAACTTGTGTGGGTTGGTTCATGCAGCCTTCTTTGCAACTGCGATCTGATCCAAAGCACCCATTTAATTTTTGATAACTTAGTTCTGTTCCACTCGTATTTATAATATGTGCTGCTTCCAAGCTTGTCCCAACATGAGAGGGCTGCTGCAGTTCATGATGGCTCGCTGGCCCACTACATCATGAAAACAGCTGCAGCATTTGCATTATTTGTAAATGATACAGCTGGTTTTGAGGATGTAGTGGACCAGCGAGGGGAGCGAATGGAGTTCTGGCAGGATCCGGATGGGGTGATGTGATCATATTTCTTGATGCCCTGAATGACACTCGCAGTGCCTTGTAGGGTGCGCTACTGCCTTTGTTTAATGCTTGCTGCCTCATTGTGTCCAATCCGACAAATCACAATAATTTATATTTCCTCGGTAGATTTTATTTGTAAAGGTTTATCTATAAATAAAAAAATCTGTGAGGTACTCAGCATTGTTATCTCAAAGAATGTTATGGAGTTCTCGGATTACACTGAATAAGAAGCTACCGTGTCGTTATCATATGAAATCTCATTATTACACATTCACAATTGTGCTATTAACCATCATGCTTTCTTAAATTTGCTTGAAAATTTTAAATTTGCCAACTCTTTTTTCAAACTTTTCCTGGGGTGGGGGGCCACCTTGAACCCATTCCTGGTGACAGTCAAGCTCACACGCTACCCTTGCCCCCAGAGGGGACTCATCCCGAACTTTTACGGCCCTCCACTGTCAAATGACACCAGCCACCACTGAACATAGGATTATAATTTGTGGTCTCCAAGAGACTGAGATTCTTCAATAGCAGGAGACAGCATGTGAGTGATTGAGGGACAGAGTGAGGGAGATTAATCCCAAACACACGCTAACCCTGACATGGTTACCTCAGAGTTTCCTGACATGCCACAAAATATCTCTGTACCTTCACACATTTAAATAACTAGCTATAGGTAAGTGGTGGTACACAAAGGGCGCTCAGCAGGAGTAAAGCTTCTAGTTACTGGATACAAGTTGATGCCAAACACGACCACAGGCATCCCAGTGAGCTGAAGACAAGAGAGGATCAGTGGAAGTTGATTTAATGTGGGTCTCAGCACCAGCATTAACCTGCTGAGCTATTGTATGCACTATGTAAGGGCAGTAATGAATGCATGTGCCCCTGACTAACTCCTCTGGCTCAGGTCTGCTCTAATATTCAGATCAGCATTATCAGGGGAGACCACCAACTTGGATCAAGGGGAAGTCACTTGTCAGTGCTGAGTGTATACACAAAAACTGGCATAAAAAATAAAGTAATGTACTAGTTCAGCACAGCCTGGAACACCTACCAAGGATGGTAGGCGCTGCCATCCACCCACGTCCACCTCTCTCCTTTTTGCTTCTCGAGACCAATCCAGCGATCCTCAGCGCCTTTATGTTGCACCGTGAAGTTCTGAAAACAAGAAAGAGATACAAGTTTGAGGCTGAAACATTGCTGGTTCCATTCAGCACATAGCTAGTTACTGTGGGACATACCACGTGGCAACTCTATGCTGGGAAAAGCTGCAGGATAAAATGTTAACTTAGCAGATTTCATGAGCTTTAAAAATGTAATTTGCCCAGGGCTGGCTGACCCTAGAGTCTTTGTCTTGAAAATCAGCAGTTTCTTAGCATCTTCCCTACATTTTCACGCTCACAGGACTTCTCCTTAGCACGAAAGATGCTAAAAGGTTAGGAATTTATAGGAGTTCTGAGTTAAAAGGGTCCGGTTTCTAAGGTTGTGACGTCAGAGGCTGCACTAGCATGAGTCGCATTCAAGCATCACCCTGTATCTCGTTTGGTAGAATACCCCGTGAGATGGCACAGGCTGCTGCTACAGGGGGTATATAGAACTCCTCGGGGCATTCAAGCGTCACCCTGTATCTCGTTTGGTAGAATACACCGTGAGATGGCACAGGCTGCTGCTACAGGGGGTATATAGAACTCCTCGGGGTATTCAAGCATCACCCTGTATCTCGTTTGGTAGAATACACCGTGAGATGGCACAGGCTGCTGCTACAGGGGGCATATAGAACTCCTCGGGGTATTCAACCCTTTCATAGCCTTTCTAACGTCTAAAAGTGTCACAAAAGGGTTAACAATGCATAGGCACCCAAGCAATGAAGGGGTTAATGAGATGTTATCCATATGAACAACTGGTCCTCGAAGCCCACTGTCGAGGCCATCTTTAGACTGGTTTATGCACCATGACTGGTTTATGCGTCTAGACTCAGTATTCCAACCTCTCAGGGAGTTTGGGTGGGTCACTCGAATCTAAAACTATTCAAATAGAAAATAGAGGTTTTGTCTTAGCATTAATAGGTTACATTTGTACTTGTTATCCACACCACAGCTAAAAGTACCGTATGCTGGTGGTGTGGGTGAGGGTGTCTTGACCACTTCTTGTCCCCCACGCAAGACATGTTTTGCTTGTCGACACACTAGTGTCCATGCAGTATTGTGCTGACTCAAGTTACTGCTTCCTGCTGCCTGGTGATGGATGCTTGAGCGCCTAGAAAGTCTCATCTTGAAAAACTGCTCTGTGTGCGCTAGTCTGCTTTCTGTCCCACATCAATGATTGGCGGCACTTTGCACTATAAGTTTATTTATAAATGATTAATTAAAGTGCTGAAAGGATGAAATAAACTGATACTTGAATCCTTTCCATGCATGCAGCTGTGGGCCCTCGAGTTCATGCAGAATGTGCTCTGCGCCTTGTGTCTCGTTGTTTTTAACTTATAACATGTTTCTATGCAGTGTACAATCTAGCCAGCCCTGGTTTCAAGAGTGAACATCTCTCTTTCAGATCAACATATTCGTCATTGTGTATTTCGGTCTCTTCTAGATACATTACTTTCTCTTTTGATATCGAATTTATACAGTCTCTTGTCTGCAAAACTTTGAAGATTTGAGGCAAGCGAGTAATGCAAAATTATGATCTGGATATAGCTTAAGACCCCCTTATCTTTATTGAACTATGTGAATTTGCTGAAAGGTCCAGTCCTGCAAGTTTTCGGACTCCTCCAGTACCTACGTTTACCCTTTTAATATTTATAGTTACTGGAGCCTGGCCTCAATAGAGGCTGCTAGGATCAGGGACCTGAGGCTCACACACAACAGCTCCTTCCATGAGGCTCACACACAACAGCTCCTTCCATGAGGCTCACACACAACAGCTCCTTCCATGAGACTCACACACATCAGCTCCTTTCCTGAGGCTCACACACAGCAGCTCCTTTCCTGAGGCGCACACATAGTAGCTCCTTCCATGAGGCTCACACACAGCAGCTCCTTCCATGAGGCTCACACACAGCAGCTCCTTTCCTGAGACTCACACACGGCAGCTTCTTTCCTGAGGCTCACACACAGCAGCTCCTTTCCTGAGGCTCACACACAGCAGCTCCTTTCCTGAGGCTCACACACAGCAGCTCCTTCCATGAGGCTCACACACAGCAGCTCCTTCCATGAGGCGCACACACAGCAGCTCCTTTCCTGAGGCTCACATACAGCAGCTCCTTTTCTGAGGTTCACACATGGCAGCTCCTTCTCCGAGGCTCACACACAGCAGCTCCTTTCCTTAGGGTCACACACAGCAGCTCCTTCCCTGAGGCTCACACACAGCAGCTCCATTCCTGAGGTTCACACACGGCAGCTCCTTCCCGGAGGTTCACACATGGCAGCTCCTTTCCTGAAGCTCACACACGGCAGCTCCATTCCTGAGGCTCACATACAGCAGCTCCTTTTCTGAGACTCACACACGGCAGCTCCTTTCCTGAGCTTCACGCACAGCAGCTCCTTCCCTGAGGCTCACACACGGCAGCTCCTTTCCTGAGACTCACACACGGCAGCTTCTTTCCTGAGGCTCACACACAGCAGCTCCTTTCCTGAGGTTCATGCACAGCAGCTCCGTCCCTGAGGCTCACACATAGCAGCTCCTTTCCTGAGACTCACACACGGCAGCTCCTTTCCTGAGGCTCACAAACAGCAGCTCCTTTCCTGAGGTTTATGCACGGCAGCTCCTTTCCTGAGGTTCATTCATGGCAGCTCCTTCCCTGAGGTTCACACACAGCAGTTCCTTTCCTGAGGCTCACACACAGCAGTTCCTTTCCTGAGGCTCACACACAGCAGCTCCTTTCCTGAGACTCACACACAGCAGCTCCTTTACTGAGACTCACACACGGCAGCTCCTTTCCTGAGGCTCACAAACAGCAGCTCCTTTCCTGAGGTTTATGCACGTCAGCTCCTTTCCTGAGGTTCATTCATGGCAGCTCCTTCCCTGAGGTTCACACACAGCAGTTCCTTTCCTGAGGCTCACACACAGCAGTTCCTTTCCTGAGGCTCACACACAGCAGCTCCTTTCCTGAGACTCACACACGGCAGCTCCTTTACTGAGACTCACACACGGCAGCTCCTTTCCTGAGGCTCACAAACAGCAGCTCCTTTCCTGAGGTTTATGCACGTCAGCTCCTTTCCTGAGGTTCATGCATGGCAGCTCCTTTCCTGAGGTTCACGCACAGCAGTTCCTTTCCTGAGGCTCACACACAGCAGTTCCTTTCCTGAGGCTCACACACAGCAGCTCCTTTCCTGAGACTCACACACGGCAGCTCCTTTCCTGAGGCTCACACACAGCAGCTCCTTTCCTGAGGCACACACACGGCAGCTCCTTTCTTCAGGCTCACACACAGCAGCTCCTTCCCTGAGGTTCACACACAACAGCTACTTCCCCGAGGGTCACACTCAGCAGCTCCTTTCCAAGGCACCATCCTTGGATGCAGCTGAAGTTTGTGAGGAGGACTTAACCTTTCCACCAAGGATGAACACCGTGCAGCAGCAACAGGGCAAATCATCATGGTAGATCTGTACAATTTCTTCATCACCAAATATATGAGATGTGTAATGCCATGCACCAGCGATGAAGAAAGGATTCCATTTGGACTAGTACTCTGGATAATCAGACACATAACGTCTAACTTTGCTGTTCTCTTTAGATGCACGTTGTCTATATATGGGCATAGTCCGGCTCTGAAAAGGTGGTTTATTGTTTGTGCTGTTTCCCAGTAATGCACATCATGGTAGTGACTGAATGGCTTGTTTTGGTCTAGTTTCTCAAATGTATTGTCATAAAGAAGGGTGTTGTCAGCTCCCTTTTGCTAGTGGTGTCAGTCATTGCATATTTCATTCAGGAATCATTCATAATTTGCATCCGCTTCCAGGAGTATTTCCTCTAAACCATCCCATGGTCATTCAATTTCTTCACTATCTGTAACAGCCTGCAAAGAGAAGAGCGTTCCCTGTAAGATGGCGTCGGCACTAACCCTGGGCGTAGTTCGCGAAGTAGCACTACGCGAAGCTACGCAAAGTGCACTTCGCACTACGCGAGCTACGCGTAGCACTTCGCGAACTGCGTAGTACCCTGTTCGCACTGTGCAAGATGCCGTTTTCAATGATTGCACAGTGCGGACAAGCATCCGACACTGTGCAATCATTGAAAGCGGCATCTGCACAGTGTCAGCTGTAGTTTTTTGCCGCTCAAGTAGATTTTTACTCGAGCGGCAGCTTTCTCAACGCGGACTGGTAGTTTCTCATCGCGAGCGGTCGCGAGCATACGCGACCACTCGCAATGAGAAACCTGACCTCCCCGCGTTGAGAATCTCGCCGGGATGTTTATTTTCCACGCTCGCGATCGGCAACTTGATGTTGCTGATCGCGAGCAAGGAAAAAGTCTTGCCAGGATGTCATTTTGCTTGCTCGCGGTCGCCAACTTGATGTTGAGGACCGCGAGCAAGCAAAAAATGACCGCTGCACTACGCAACGCTACGCTACGCATGCTTGCACTGTGCTACGTGTAATTTGCGTAGTGCGAAGTAGCGCAAACTTTGCAAACTACGCAAGCGTAGCGTAGTGCTTTGCCCAGGCTTAGTCGGCACCCACAGAGTGCGGCAGCCCCACAACCCCTCAGTACAAAACACCGTTTCACCAGTGCTTACATGCAAAAAGACACACAGCCTGTGCTCCCTCACACTCTAATCCCAACACATGGGCAAGTGAAAGCTGCAGAAGATGCCTGCACTGTTGCAGCCAATCAGAGCCCAGTATCTCAGTTGTATGCTGACCACGTGGCTTTGATTTACCAGACAACTGCATTTAATCGCTCCTTACTCCCTCAGACTTGTCAACTTGCACGGTGTCACTGTATGTCACACTGTAGTGGGTTCATTCACACAGTCACCCAGTGAACAGCTGATATCAAATGGTGAAAGAGAAGACGGGCGGTAAACCCCTGCAGTGAGAAACTTTTCAGACTCATTTTCAGAGGCTCTACACGCCTACTATCCATTACAGGTTTTAAACAAGCACTGAAAATGCAATAGGTCTCGGCTTTAATTAAGTTAAAGCCATTTGCTTTGATAATGGTATTGTATCGCAAAGAAAATGGCTTTAACTTAATAAAAGGCGAGACCTATTGCATTTTCAATGCTTGCTCTTGTTTCTCCTTCCATCTCTGCATGGGGACTTCTCAGACCAACAGAGAAGCAGCCCTCAAAGCTCCAGACAGTCCGCTCCCAACCTCACAACGTTTGCAGTTACCAAATCCTGAACAGTTTTTGCTAATCAGGGATGCCATATTCTTAGCAGGGTGCACTTGTTGATCACCCGATGTGAAATATAGCAAGGTGTCTGCTTTCAGGGCTTGTTTGCTGCATTTCCACGGCCTGCTGAAGGTATTTCAAGTACCCAGAGCAGGGCACCCTATTCCTCGGCTAGTTTCCAAGCCGAAGGCTTGTATTTTAATCTCTCAAATTTAGCGCACAGGAGTAAATACAGTGCAGTGGCTACAACTGTCGATCACTAGAGGTTTCACCAATCCCAGGGTCCAGCCCAGGTCTGGGGCATCTCAAGGAGCGTCAGTGGCCCCCAAAGCTTGGCTTAACCCAGTGGCTGGAAGTGTCCATCACAAGGGGTTGTCGATCGCCCCTGGCACGTGAGACCCGGACATTGCCAGGCACATAGCAGGCCCTTTTCAGTGCCCGGTGCGCCGCCATGTTCTGTTCTAGCCACAGAGGCAGACGGGCACATTTCAGTGGCGGTCTTCACATACTAGCCCGGAACGGAGCAAAAAAAAAAGGTGACAGATGCTGCGAGGCCACGCAGGCAAAGATGCAGCCGCCTGCGTCTTATTATGAAAAATATGGCGTGCTCTGGCAGGAACGCGCAGCAGCTGGTGCCAATTAAAATGGCTGCTCGGGATGATTTCTGAATGAAGACACGCATTTCTGTTCTTGTGCCCGGCTTGCAAGCAGCAGTGGGGCAGGAAAAAAGCGGCGAGTGCAGGGGTAAATGTCACATTCCTGACGCATGTATAGATGGGCCAGAGTCTAGGCTGCGGTGACCTGCCCGCTCACCTCTTGTCCTGAGGAGAAACGACGCAGAGGCAGGTAAAGCGCAGAAAGAACTGCGTGGTTAAAAGGAGGAGCATGGAGCACGACAAGATGGTGCTCTTCACACCTGCCCTTACATGAAACTTGTGGTCGCAAGCAGAGCCGGGCTGGCCATTCTGCTACGTTGGCTTTTCCCTGGCGGGCTGTAAACCATAGGGCTGCTTTCAGAGCGGAATGGGATACCTTGGGCCAAGCCTTGCACGAAAACCTGCCTTAGCCTCCTCCTACACTGTATGGCTGCCTTCAAACGTCTACCTGGGCCTAAGCTGGTCTTCCAGTCCGGCCCTGGCTAGGATGAGAAGCATGGAACTAGGAACGTAGGTGCAAGGCTGGGGAGTACAACTAGGGGGCCTGGCAGGGTGTGGAATGGAACTACTGGAGCTCAGAAAAAAGGTGTCAGTGTGGGGACTGGAATTACTGGAGCCGTGAGGAGTCACAAGTGGGGAATGGAACTACTGGATCTGGGAGAAAATGTGCCTAAAGTGGGGAATGCAACAGCGTTCGTTCAGAGGCAGAGTTAGGAATGAAGGTTCAGGAGTTTCTTAAAGAGATGCAAGAGAGTGGAAGAAAATCACTGGAATTGGGAAAGGAGATGCAACGATGGAGATTTGAGATACTAGAGCTGGGAAAAGAGATGCAGGTGAAGAAAAGAGCTACTGGAGCTCAGAAGAGGGCGCAAAAGGCAGGAATGGAACTGCCAGGGCTCGGGAGGGGATTGCAAGAGTGGAATATAGAACTAGGGGATCTGGTTGAGGGCAGGAAATGGAACTACTGAAACAGGGAAAGAGGCGCTAAAAGCAGGGAATGGAATAACCGGATCTGGGGAAAAGAGGAGGGAAATTGAGCTACTAGAGTTGGGAAGGGATACAAGAGCGGGTAATTGAACTATGGGAGTTGTGAAGAGATATGGGAGCAGAATGGAGCTGATAAAGCTCTGAGAACGGTTGGGAGGATGTGGAATAAAACTACTGAATTTTGCAAAAGAGGTGCTTAAAATGGGGAATGTAACAGAATTAACTAAGAAGAGGTGTGAGCGCGAGGTATGCAAATCCAGGCTGTGGGAAGTGAGACGTGAGTGAGGACTAAAATTACTGTAATTGCAAAAAGGTGCGAGTATTGTGTCCTTTGTGTGTGCGGTGTGTCTGTCTGCAGTGTGTGTGCAGTGTCTCTTTTGTCTGCTGTGTCTTGGCTCCTTTGCGGTGTGTGGCTGGATGGATCCCTTTTCTCTGATACCTATGTGTGTCTGTCGTGTGTGTGCATGTCTGTTTTGTCTGCTGTTTGTGTATCTCTCCTGCGTGTGTCTGTCGGCTGTGTGGGTGTGTGTGTCTGCTATGTGCCTGTGGTGGGGGGGTCTATCGGCTGCATGTGGTGCGATAATCTGTCTGTGCCTGTGGTGTGTGCGGTGTATCTGGGGATCTTAGGCCGTGCGACACTGCGTACCCAGGCCAAGTAGTCCAGACCCCCGCTCTACTGCCTCCTCACCACTGGGCACACAGAGCCGTCGGTCGCTCCAATGGACACAGCCTCGGTCCGTGGGTAAGGTCCGTAGCAGGCAAGAATCACTCCGGAGACCACAAGTTGAGGGAGGGCAGCGCCATCCGAATCTCGCATCTCCAACCCTCTGCAAAATGGCGGCCGGAGGTCCCAGACAGAGCACTGGTGCGCAGCAGCTCGTTGCACCACAACCAGAGACAGTGGAGCTCCCAATCTTTCCACAAATTCTCCCTGCTGTCTCCGACGCTAGAACCTTCATTTTACAGGCAACCAGGTGACTCTTATGTGCAGAATATTGAAGGATTGTTTAGGCGAGTGCTCTGTCTGGGACCTCCGGCCGCGGAAAGCTGTGCGCAGAAATGAATCACTGTATTAAGGCTGCAAAAGTGAAAGAGGCTACTGCCTCAGCCCTGTCCTCCCCGTGACCCCATGCTACAGGCAGCTGGTGACTTAAACTGGTAGGGCGTAAAGCAAGTGCGAAAGTGAAAGGAGGACCGCACTGCAGCCGATCTCTTGTCTTTATGGGGCCATGTGTTTAAACACATGGCCCCATAAAGATAAGAAATCGTTTACGACCAACGGAAAGCAGGCAAGCCCGTCCAAGTGGGACGGCAGAAAAAGCCAAAGGGACGGTGCACATACAGCTCTTTTCCAATGGCTGGCCACCGTTTAGCATAAACGGTGACGCCGGCCAATGGAAAAGAGGGCCGGGGCTTAAAGCCCTTTACCGAAACTCCTCCAAAACATTACATCTCGCCGAGCGAGCTGCGCATGTGCGCAGCCATGCTAGCCGAGACCTAAAAACACCCCAAGACATGGTCAGCAGGCTCAGTGAGTTTTGTCTTTTGGGGTGGAGGATAAGTTGGTGGGATGAGAGGCTTCACAACTGACTCTGAGGCACACAGTGAGCATTTCTGGGAAATTTGTCATATCATGAACCTCTATGATTTTCAATGTTGGTGACCACGTTCAATTCAGCCATTCTGCGTCACTCGGTAAATGTAAGCATGTAGTCCTACTTTTATGCTTGCGAAATGTCCCAGTTTTTGTTTTTCAAAATATGGTCTCCTTAACCTGTATGCAAGTAGTCACAGAGCCCATCAGCAATCCTGTCCAGGCTATCAGCGATTGCGAAGGGGCAGGCAGCGCGGACCAGCATGCTGGAATGCTTTAAGTGGGCTGGGTCCCTAAGGGTCTCAGACCAGGTAGGATCCCATCAGGCCCTATATTCATGTTCCTAACTTTAAAGGCAAAAAACACTGATCCATTTCTGCCCAATGAATGTAAAAACGTTACGGTTGTTCATGTCAGCAATTCAGTTTCGTGTTTATTTTTCACATAATTCACTCAATCTTCTATTCCCTAAGAAAGGTTGCTATTTCCATGATGTTGCTTTCCTGCATTTTTAAAATTGTGTGGCATACTACTCCTGTAGAGAGCGTAAGTTGAACAGAGTTGCCTCCAGGTGTTATCAAAATATTAGCCTGGGTGCTGAAACATCTACTGTTCTTGAACATGAAGGGAAAATAAGCACCAAACTGCGTGACACGCCAGGTATGGGAACACATGGAGAGAAATATTGCCTTTCAGCAGTAAATGGTATAGTCCAAAGCTCTGTTTTTAATATAAAATTTGGGCTTTCGGTGGTCATATCACTGAAAAGATTTGGAAAAAAATATTATTGTCTACGGGTGCTCGTGGAAGACAATTTCTATGGACTGGAATCTAGAGAATGCTAAAGTGATTCTGGTATTTTTACTAACCAGCTGGTCGTTTTCTATCAAGAAAGTGAAATGGAGGCAGTTGCCAGAAAAAGAAAAAAAAAGAAAGTCCCTCAGCAGAAAGCAATTTTGGTATTTTACTGACCTCTGCTGGTCTTTTTCTATCAAGGCAGTTAAATAGAGGCAGTTGAACAGAAAAAAGTCCCTAAACTGAAGCAGACAAGTCCTAGGGCTGATCTCCATAGCCCATAAAGTACTAACACATACAAGTATATACTAAAGTATATACAAGATGTCTAAAATGCTTGACTTAAAAATGTGGTTGTGTGTGTTTGGGGTGGTGAAGTGAAGGCGATGCGAGGAAGTGCATTCTGAACAGAGGGAAAAGAGGGTGTTAAAGAAGAAATAGATGTGCTGTAAGATATGGAGATGGACAAGATTTGTAGAGAAAAGGAGCATACATGTCAAAAATAGAATAGACATAAAGGGAGTGACTGAGACCACTACCTCTTCCAAAGGCCTCAGCAATGTTTAATTCACAGTCTCAATTTCATAAATCAAACTTACGCAATATTGTAAACGTATCCTAGAAACCAACTCATGGAGCATACCAACAGCTAGCATGGGGAGCAGTGTAGTCCAGATACAGCCTTTGGGGCTCCCCGACCAGAGCGGTCACTTTTTTTAGATTAAGCTTAGTAGCAAGCTACAAACATTCTTGTAGAATAACAGACCAGGATGATCTTTTCAATGCTTTAGACAAATGAGTTATGGGTAAAATATGTAGGACATGCCACTAGTAAAATTTTGTAGCATCCAGATCATTGGTAGAGAGAACTAGTTACATTTCTAAATAAAATCCAGCATGGAATCACCTTATAAGGGTGAGGAATAAGGCCTCCTGTACATAAAATCTAAGTGTCCTTTTATAGTACTTCTAACAAAGATGTTCATACATGAATACAAGGTTCTCAGGATATGCACCAATAAGGAACGAGCAAGAAGAAACTTTTTACTGCAGAATACACTTGAAGTTCTCTCATGACAGTAACACATTGAGTTTGCGGCCATTCTCACAGTTTATTCGAGGGTTCTAATTGATACATTGCACAACAGTATCCTGGGAACATTGACATTTCTTAGGTTGAGCACAGTGAGGGAAATACTCTGGGAACATTCTCTGGGTATTAGCATGATTCTTACCATTCTTTATTTAGAACACAGCAGTTGTCACCACGTGATATATTGTGACATTGGTGCAAGCTGGAGGACAGTGTAAAAACAACCTAGGTTAGCGTAAACTCCATTCATGATGCGCTTATTAGCAGGACGAAAGGCAATTCTCAAAAATATTAACAAGAAAATCATTGTTGTGACTCATTTATCTTAAACAGCTAACAACCAGTGACAAAGCCAATTGTCCTGGCGTGTTTTAGTAGTACAACATTTGTTGTGTTATATATCTGGATGCAATAACAGAAAGCTCAAACAGGCACCAAAATACCGGTTGAGTGGCACACTATGGAAATCACAGAAATGTGGTTTACAGGTTTTAGCCATGCCATTAATTACATAGATAACATCACTTTTACAGACCCACACACTTTTTTCATCCCCCTTACTGCACAGGGACCCCGAAATAGACCAAGGACACGTAACAGGGGATGATTAGCACTTTGTCTGCGCTGCTACTAAGGTAAAGTAAGTAACTGGTATCGCTTTGGTTACTGTTTCCTGCTCAGGGTTGTGTAAATGAGGCTCTGATCTATTACACACTAAACTGGATTTATTGCAAAAGGTTAAGGGAGTCATGAAGGCAATACTTTTACCATAAGAAGATTTAGCAACAACAACAAAAAAAGTACTATGACATCGTACAGAAAATCGCAACTCTTCATGGCTCTATTGTGGTACAACTTGAAAAATGTTAATTGCTTTATTTTAATTTTTTTTAACCTAGGGTGGTTATTTAGCTGACCTACAAAAGGCTGAGTTGAGGCCTCATTAGGAGTGCCTGGTATCTGGCTTGACATATGCCTTCTCCTAAACTCCCTATTAACTCTGGAAGAGAGAGGTTGGTCAGAGTTGGCAAAAAAAATAAGCACTCTCAAAGCCAATAGGTCACACCAATGCAGCTGCTGTGCAACATGGCTGAAAGTAAAGAAAATAAAAGCGATATGACGCGGTCAACGTTGGCCGAGTCATCGCTTATTTTTGTTTGAACTTTCAGCCATGTTGTACAGCAGCTGCTGGACAACATGTCCGAAAGCTATGATGCAGAAGTTTCGCTACTTCTTCTAAGGGTGCCAGACTCGAACAGCAAAGCACACTGATCAATTTAGGTGTTAGCTGTCCGTCTTGGCCATGAGATTACCAGGGCCGGACTGGTTGTAGCGGTTACTGTGCATTTACCTGGTGGGCCGCGAGGGTGGGAGCCGGTTTTGTTATGGGGGTTGGTTTTGCAGTGCTGCAATATCGGCCCCTCTAACAAAAGTGGGAGCTGTGCTTCCACTAGCACCTACCCCCCACCCCCAAACACCCAGGGCCGGTCCAAGCATCAATCTACCATCAATCGCCAAGCTACAGAAGCGCATGTGCACAGTATGCAGGCTCGACCTGATTAGACTACACACTATACAAGTACAATGCTCTTCTGCCTTCAATACGTAGCTTGTTCTGCCCTCTAGTGGCGATACCGAAGTAGTGCTGGTCTAGTCACCTGAAGCAACGATTTTCTCGTCTAATAATTTCCTAAATTGACCTCAATAGCCATTTTATGAACAAAATAACTGACAGTGACGAACTGCGGTGGCCGCTACTTAAAGGGAGTGTTGAGGCTGGGTGTGTGGAGTATAGGTGAGGGGATAAATGGGAAAAAAGGAAAAAAATACCTCTTACCTGCACGCCGGTCGGCTGCCACCCCTCGGTCCTCTTTGTTACTCCAAGAAGGAAGATGGAACCAGGAAGCACCCAGGCCCCCCGACCAATCACAACACTGCCGTGATTGGCCTGAGCACCGTAGTTCCGCACTCAGAGAGGGACTGGGGACCTGGGCATGTTCTCCCACCCAGGCTGTAATGCAGCTTGGGTGAAGAACATTCACAGTGCGCATGACTGTTTGGCCAGCCCGAGATGGCTGGCCAAATATTCATGTGCACTTAAGAGAATGCCACCACTGTTCCTGTAATGTCCAGCACCGCCACTAACCAGCAGAGAGACAGACTGAAAAATAAAATGATAATAACATTCGTTATTATCATTTTATGTTTCCACCCGCTCACAGAGCGGTGGGGCTATGCTCCTCCACCTCAGGGGAGGAGCCGCCTCTGGTGATGAACGAAGGTGTTTGGTTAGATTGCCACCATTCATTAATCAGTTATGGAACAATTTAGATCTGTGATTTGTGGACACAATTATTCTAGGCAATTCACTGCAGGGGCTGAAGGTGAGAAAAAAGTGTAATGATTCATGGTAGGTTTGAGGTGCAAAATAGTCAGCGACAGCTGCAGCACTGCAATAAGCCCTCCCTAAAAGCTGGAATCATACAAACAGGCAATAAAATGCGGTGAAAGACGCTGATCCTCTGAAGCGCACCAGTATGCATTTATTTTTCTTTTAGAAGAGCAGTGGTAAGAGCTGTGGCAGACGGCTGCACCGTACAGGCGGGCCTAAAAGCGGATTTGTAAAAGGTAAGACCTGGCTAGAGGTACAGGAGAGAACATAAGGCCCGGAAAGGAGACGCCACCCACTGTCTTTGACTGCTTCTCTTTCCAAATTCCACCTGCGATGGAAACTACATATTGGCACAGGGTGGACCTAAAGACCTTTTCTAGGTCTCCAGAAGACTCCGTCCCTCCTCCTATACAGTTCTTTCATTATTTATTTTCCCAGACCTACGTGTGGCCAAACTGTCTCGGCCCTGCTCCTGCACCAAAAAAATCAAATCAAAAGTTTGGGCATGTGGCTTGATTGCTCCCTGAACTTTGAACATCAGACGGCGAACTTATCGGCCACCTGTTATGGCATTCTGAGGATGCTTCATAAAATCCTACCTCTTCTTCCTTTCCAGAAGGTTGATGGTCCAGGTTCTTATTCTCTCCCGCCTGCACTATGGGAATGCCCTCCATTTAGGAGCTCCCCGAGCTACCACCTCCAGATTAGGGATTGTGCAAAACTGCGCAGCTCGTATGCTCCTCCAGACCCCCTACCGGCAATCCGCCAAGCCAGCACTGAAGGCTCTCCATTGGCCGCCTGTATCGGAGAGAATTACATTTAAGGCTCTATGTATCGCCCACAAGTCATTCTGGGGGACTGGACCAACAATTATGCAATCCACTGTCTCCCCTTATCGCCCTAACAGAAGTCTCCATTCGGCCAACTTCTATCTTGCCTCAGTCCCACAAATAAAAAAAGTGAGAAGTGGCGGGCGTTAATTTTCTTACAACGCCCCCAAGCTTTAGAACACCCTTCCTCTCCACCTACATCGGGAGTCCAACCTTCTGTCCTTCCACAAACTCCTCCTTTTTCCAAATCCTACCTAATTAAGCTTTTTTCTCTGTCGGCTGCTGCTCTTCGTGCTGGGATGCCTCAGGGTAGCTACGCGCTTTATAAGTGTTTTTTTCATTCATTCATTCATACGTAATATGGGCCTCAATCCAATGCCTACTTGCCAGGCCAGGCTGATTCAGGATAACAAATATTCTCCCAGGTCTAGACTGTAGATACATACTGCTTCCATCAGATATGGCTTATGTTAGTACAGGGCCGGCTCTAGGGCGGTGCGAACGGTGCCACCGCACCGGGTGCTGACTCGTCGAGGGGGCGCCGTCTTTGGAAGTATTTCATGGTATTAAAAGCACCTGCTGCTGCATTGCTGGCCTTCGGCAATTTTCATACAACAATAAAAATGTCTAGATAACTCCGGTGATTAATGTTCTTCTGGGAGAGAGAATGAGTTTTGTCTAGTGGAAGTTTTACCTCATTTTATGGTAGCACAGAGGTGTGTACCATGCAGATCATAACGTGCATATAGTTTAAATATATCAGTGTTTTTATCAGAGAGATCCTTTTGTTACTAGCAGTGTGGATGTTAAAATCCTAACATGGAACAGTGAACTGATAAGTGTCATCAAAGAGCTCAATGCAAACTGCAAGGTGCAGATTAGAGCGTTATGATATTTTTCTCCATCTTTCATTATTCTAATGTTTCAAAAAAGGGTACATTTCGGTAAGAAAAACAATTCTTATTAACTGTAACCCTCAACCATGTGGTTATGTTTTAAATTTGGAGTCAGTGCTTCTCCAGACCAAGCACTCAAACTATACTGTCTACCAATATGGACATGTGACTCACCTTGTAGTTTTCTGGCCTATGTAACATTCAGTCAACCAACCTGGAATGCAAACCCGAGCTTTCAAAAAATGAATAAAAAGTGCACAACATTTCATTGCCATGCTGCCATTAACATAGCAGTGTACACTGGTCACAAACAATGTAATACAACACACCGAGTGAGGAGGAAGAATGCACGAGGTGGTGAATAGATAAATGCCATTGCTCCCTCCTGGCTGTAATCAAAGTATCACTTAGAAATAAATACACGACTGAGAAGACCACAACATGTTTCTGTTAAAATACAATAATAGTATTTGCTAATTGTGATACATCAATGAACAGAAAAAAAAGAAAGGTCAACACGTTTTGAGATATTGACAAAATATAGTTACTGATGTCGCAAATCGTGTGTTGACTTCTCTTTTTCATTTAAAATATCTTTGATCACAAATATAAATAATTGTTATCTTTACAAGGAAATAGAAGTAGAATCCTTTAGCTCAAAAACGTGTTTCAAGAGCTCAGTTTTTTGTGTAAAATAATGAATTTGAGTTGAGCTTGGGAGACGCTCAACAAGCGTGAGATCCTTCTCTGTCACATGACGTCCATCTCTCCCAGTTTCATAGGAGGTGTCATTCTCCCAGGAGAAGTTTTCATCAATCTTCTTTGACTGCTAATCGAATATTAGACAATGTCAGCCCCTGCATAGCTGAAAAATGGAATTTAGCTGCCTGGGTATTTTGAAAAATAAACTTGGTCACAGCCTCAATTCCATACATGAGCCTCTACCACCCCTGCTGCAGATGCTGTATGCATCTGGAATATCCCAATTACTATGGTCTTTTATTTCTTTGATTGAGTACAATCATAGCTTAATTTCCAATCATTAGCCCAACACATAACATCAATAGATTAGAAAATAAGAATACAAATAGTCAATAACACTTATCAGGGCTTTTTCCTTAGAACCTGTAACAACAAAGCAACCAACAGCAGACCAAGGTCAAGCACTTAAGTTCAATTATTTGTGCAAATTTAGAGTGAGTGCAACGTCTTCCAGCATCTGCTGTTGAAAGATGCTATTTAAACACGAGAGTTCATAGAAAAAGAGAGGGAAGGTGCACTTCATCAATAGTTGTAGTAAACAGACACTTGTAGTTCAGAAGTCTTTTTTTCGTTTTCTTTATTATTCGAAGTTGATTGACACAGAAACGGCACACTCAAATGCCAGTTCATAGGAACTAGTATCTACCTTCATGAGCTGATCCCCTCTGGCAGAGTTGCATATCCTGGTTAAGGGAAGAGCTCTCAATCGAACCGCTGTGGTAAGCAACACCTTTAGTGAATGGCCAGTAAGTAAGCATAGTAGGAAACATTTGGCCTTGATGTGACAGACTTCAGGATGATACAACTGAATAATGAACACCCAGGGGCCGTCGGTATCCTTTGAAAGTGGTGAGGAGAGCAAAGTGCCTTTGGCAGTAGAGCTGTACTTCTGCAGGTCCAGGAGTGTACTCAAGTGTGGGTCTCTTTTTTTAAACGTGGTACCAGCTTTGAATGGGATGAAACGTCAAGAGTTTTCCCCCGAATGAAGTGTCTGGCTTTTCCTGCCTCCTAGCCCAGGCTCCACTAGGTTTGGAGTCACAAAAGGCTGGTGTGAGATTTTTGTGTGTGTTTGTGTTTTGAGGCTTTGCCTTTGAGGTGAAAGTGGGACTGTGTACAGCCCAACCCACATCTCTCACCCCTAAGATGGTCCAGCCTGCCAACACCCAGTGCCCCTATTGTGTGGCTGTCTGGGAGGAATACGCAAAAAACAACTCCCAACCATACCTAGTTTTGTGTCCCAGGAAATAGGCTGCAGGCACCAAATGGTTAGGACAAAAAAGGCAACTTTCTAAAAGTGCAATTGTCACAATTGTTACTTTACATCAGACATTATCTTTACATTTGAAATTATGATTCTTTAGACACCAGTCAAGACATTTCCACCTGCTCTCAAACACAAGTTAACACTTATGAAATGTAATAATGTAACCCAATGTTATCCTATGAGAGAGGTAGGCATCACAGTAGTGAATAAAGAATTTGTGAAATGTGCACTACCAGAGCATGTAAAACTTGAGTACATGTCTAACTTTCTAAATACAAAGCACCCTGTCCTATAGGCTGTTTATGACCTACCATGAGGGTGATATATATGTAATAAACAGGGAGTTTTAGGCATGGCAAAAGGTGTATTTTGCCAAGTTAAAGTGCCAGTTTGAAACTGCCATCAGGCTGCAATCGCAGGCCTGAGACATAGTGTAAAGGCCTACTTAAGTGGGTGCCATAATAATTGCTGCAGGCCCACAAGTAGCATTTAATTTACAGGTCCAGGGTACACGTAGTACCATTTCACTTGGATCTTACAGTAAATCAGATGTGCCAATTAGGTGAGCGCAATTTTAACATATTTTAAGGAGCGAGCACAAGCACTTTAGCACTGGTTAGAAGTGGTAAAGGGCATAGAATCCTAAGGCCAACAACAAAATCAGCAAAACAGTACAGTAGAAGGCAAAATGTTTGGGGTTGACCCTGCAGAGATGGCCAAGTCCAACAGATAGCTAGATGAAAAGCAAAACTGATCTGCATCCGCTTCCGGACTTTACAAATACCCACAGATCACTCATAATCAGTGTATACAGACAAAAGCTCACATACAAAAATACACCTCCCGTCTTTCCAGAAACAGGGACAACTGAAATACTAGTGTCAGCGCTGCGAGAATGCAGAGATGCTTGAAGTCTGACCATGTGGGGTGTTCAGGGGGATTTTGTCTAGTGGACAAGTGTGAGAAGTTAGCCTGATATATGCTGTCCACTAGTTATAGTGGGCACCCTGTAGCAGTCCAAACAACCCCTTATGGTGATAGGTTAAAGACAACCTTTATTGAAAGCTATCCTAGTGGTAGCTATGGAGAGCAGCCTTCAGGCTAAGTCTTGAAGGAATGTAAAGCAGCTTGTTTTACCAGTCTATAATCTCTTGAATGACCAAATGAAAGGACAACCACACCAGGTATATATTTAAAATATATGTATTTAAGATAAAACACACCCTTCTAGTCTCTTTATGAGGCTGGAGTTCAAAGTACTTAAGTTACAAGTCAGTATTCAACAGTAAAAGCACAAATACACGTTTGGGCCCTAGGGGCGTACCAAACCATATACCAATAAAGTGGTATAAGAACCAAGAATGAACTAGACACAAGGCCTAGAGCCTGTAGAAGTGTTTTGACCACAAGGAACCACCCAAGGTAGTGACACAGGGGACCCACGGGGGACGCGTGCAGTGTAAGAACACAGCTGCGAATCGCTGTTAAATTCTATGGGCAAAGTCACGGTTGGAAATTAAGAGTTTTAGGACACTTAGGGGATGACTACGAGCGAACCCTTTTGGACTTAGAGGTGTCTAGGGCCAACACCCATGGGAGCACCGGAGTACTCATGTTACCTCACCCAGGGAAGCCGGGTGCATAGGTGTCTTTTGGTGTCGGGTCGCGTCGCTGTTTTCAATGGAATCTGGCAAAGAAGTGCTGCTGCCGTGAAGAGGAGAAGTGTCCGGAGAGATCCAAGCCTGGATCTAGGATGGAAGGAACCTGAAAGCAGAGGGGAAAGAGTCTGGGTCACTTACCAGTGACCAGGGGCACGATAGTCCAATGCCCACAGATGTCGGATGCTTCAGGTGAGTTGATGGGTGTCTTGATTCTTCAGCCACGAGGTCCAAGAGTCCTAGACGATGACCAGGAGCTGGATTCGAGCTGTCCCACAAAGTCTGTTGAGTGCTGGACCCAACAAGCCTTGGCAACGGCAAGTCAAGTGAAAATAGAAAAAGGACATCGGTGCAGACCAGCAAGGTCTGGGGGACTCACCCAGCAAGGGTAAGTTGGGGCACTTCTGGAGCAACGAGGAAAGCCCAATCAGAAGAGGAGTTGTCTTCGTGGAGACCCACTAGCCAACGGGCTAGCGATCGCGAAGGAGCCTTCGTGGAGACCCACTAGCCAACGGGCTAGCGATCGCGAAGGAGCCTCGAGCGGTCGCACTTGAAACTGGCCCACGGGTCACGAGTGGAGGCCAGAGATCTTCGGTGCAGGAGGTGCTCAAGGCTGGAGCTACTCGGAGCCCAAAGCACAACTTCGAGGAAAACCAGGAAGATGATGGATCGGCAAAAGGTCACGGTGTCCAGGGGTCATGGTCCACGTCACCCGCGATAGCCACAGGTCTCAGCTTTGCTGTGGACTCAGAGTAGCCTCGGGGAAGTCTGGAAGTCCCCCTCTGGTGATGCACAGACTTCGGCGTTCGGTGGGTGCTTCAGAGTTACAGACCGGACAGTTGCTTCTTTGGTGCCTGCCAAGCAGGGGAGTCACTCCTTGGCCCCAGGGGAGATGTCTTCAGTCTTCTAGCAGAAATAGAAAGTCGAAGGTCCAGGATATATGTTGCAGAGTTGTGTCCAGGGTAATCTAAAGTCTCAAGGACTGGGTTCCCATACTTATACTAAGTTTGGGGGTTGGACATATTCTAGGGACCCACCTATGGGAGGGTTTGGAAAGAGGGGTGGTTACACCCATTTCCTTTGTCCAGTTTCACGCCAGAGCAGGGGCAGGTAGCCCCTGCAACCGGTTTCAACTGGACTATGCACAGGGACACCAAGTGTGCCCCCAGTGCAGGACTTCAAAGCACCAGAGAGTGCTCCCGCCCAGCCCCAATACACATCTGTCTATCTGGAGAGGTGGTTACACCTCCCTGGGAAAGGAAACCTATTGTCCAGGCCTCCCCTGCCGGAGTTTCGGTCAGCAGCAGGAGGCCAGACCCGTGTTTGTGGCAGTGGAATCCATTTTGTGATGCCAGGGCTTTAGAAAGTCTTTACCGGGTAGACCAGTGTGAACATGTCTCTACCTCTAGAAGGGTGGAATGCTACCCCCGCTGCCAGAACTGGCGGGGGGTAGTATTCCAAAGTGTTTGACACCAAACGCGACATGTTTCCGTGCAGCCAGTCCAAAGTTAGAATTTACTGCGAGGTTATAATGCACATAAGAGTATATGGTCAGGCTGCACCACAAACAGCATCAGAGGAGGTACTCCGAATGCTGCAGAGGGGCTCTGCTCATGCAGGGGCACCCTCTCACATAAAAACCAAGCACTCTGCCTTCAGGATTGTTAAGGCCTGCCATAGTAGGAGTGACTTATAGGTTTTAGATGTGTGTGCAATGGTAGTGATATAGGTAGCCTATACCACAGTAAGGGGTGCAGCCACCACCTTACCCAGGCTGCAGTAACAGACCTCTGGTGTCATTTTGGAGTGCTTCCCAGGGGTGGCATAATACATGCTTCAGCCCCTGGTAGGCCTCTGAGGTACCTATGCCCTAGGTACATAGTATACAATATACTAGGGGCTTATAAGGCACTCCAGAATCCAATTAGAAATGTACCTAATGTACATGGAAACCATTTTAGAGAGGAAGCAGCTAGGCTGGGGTCATGATTAGCAGGGCCACAGCAGACTAAGGTCGAAATACAGTGAAACAACAGCAAAAAGTGGGGGTACCCATGTGAAGCAGATCCTACTCTCCTACACAACCCCCTCCCCCCAACGCAGGGATATTAAACTAACCTTGAAACCTTGACCAGTTGAGTCTTCATGTTCTAAGTGGAAATACCTAGAGAGTCCATCTGCATTGGCATGGTTACTCCCAGGTCTATGTTCCACTGTAAAGTTCATCCCCTGTAGGGAAATGGACCACCTAAGCAGTTTGGGGTTTTCACCCTTCATTTGTTTTAGCCATGAGAGGGGCTTATGGTCTGTCTGAACAAGGAAGTGAGTATCAAACAAGTATGGCCTCAACTTCTTCAGATCCCAAACCACAGCAAAGGCCTCCCTCTCAATGGCTGACCAACATTTCTTTCTAGGTGTCAGCCTTATGCTTATGAAAGCTACTGGCTGATCCTGACCTTCATCATTCAATTGGGACAGTACAGCCCCTACCCCCAATTCAGATGCATCTGTTTGGACAATGAACTTGCTTGGAGTAATCCGGACTCTGTAGAATGGGAGCAATGCACATGGCCTGCTTCAGGTCATCAAATGCCTTTTGACAACTAGCTGTCCACTGACGCTTTTTGGGCATTTACTTAGAAGTTAAGTCATTCAGGGGTGTCACTATTGATCCATACCCCTTGAAAAATCTCCTATAGTACCCAGTCAGGCCTAAGAAGGCTCTCACCTGAGTCTGGGTGGTTGGAGCAACCCAGTCCATGATGGTCTGGATTTTGCTCTGTAGTGGTTGAACCTGGCCTCCACCTACAAGGTGGCCCAGGTACACAACCTGACTCTGCCCTATCTGGCACTTGGTGGCCTTGATAGTGAGGCCTGCCTTTTGCAGGGCCTCCAAAACATTCCTTAGGTGGACCAGGTGATCCTTCCAGGTGGAGCTAAAGACAGCAATATCATCTAGATAAGCTGCACTGTAGGCTTCCAGACCTGTGAGAACTGTATTCACCAACCTTTGCAAAGTGGCAGGTGCATTCTTCAAACCAAAGGGCATCACCACAAATTGGTAATGCCCACTTGGGGTTGAAAATGCTGTTTTTGGCTTTGCATCATCAGCTAGTCTGATCTGCCAGTAGCCAGCTGTCAAGTCTAATGTGCTAAGGTACTTGGCTGAGGCCAAAGTATCTATGAGCTCATCTGCCATTGGAATTGGATGGGCATCAGTCCTAGTGACTGCATTGAGACCCCTGTAGTCCACACAAAACCTCATCTCTCTTTTCCCACCACTGGTGTGAAGTTTTGGAACAAGGACCCAAGGGCTATCTGAGGGTTCAATAACTCCCAAATCCAACATTTTCTGGACTTCTGTCCGGATACAGTTCCTGACATGGTCAGGTTGCCTATAAATCTTATTTTAAATAGGCAGACTGTTCCCAGTGTCCACTTCATGAGTGCACCAGTCAGAGAACACATGTTTCTGAACTGACTGAGCACCTGTCTGCAATCAGTTTGCAGCTGGGCAGTGAGGCTGCCTGCGAAGGCCACACCACCAACTGACCCATCATTAGGGTTCTGTGAGAGGAGGCCAGGGAGTGGGTCACTCTCTTTCTCCTGTCCCTCATCAGTAGCCATGAGCAAGCCCATATCAGCCCTGTCTACATAAGGCTTTAGCCTGTTGACATGGAGAACCCTGTGGGGACTCCTGGGAGTTCCTAGGTCTACTAAGTATACTTGCAAAAATGATGCCTCCACCTAAAATCAGCACCTGGTGCGGTCACACCGGTTGCACCGCCCTAGAGCTGGCCCTTCTCAAGGGTCCTGTGATCGCAGTGATAGGGTCACTGTTGTTCTAGGGTGTACTGCTTCATAGGCCTGCCCGCAAGACTGGAGGTGAACTTCAGTATGAATAGTGGTGGACAAGCCTTGAGGGTTAACCTACACTTGTCATGCTAGGGTCCACCTACTGGTGCTACGACACCGGGGCTTCTAATGTCTTGCGAAGCCTTCTAAGGTCTAGCATGAGATAGTGTTATCTCAGGAGAGTGGTCTGGCGGTTATTACGGCTGAACCTGGTTCCTCAGTTCCAAATTCAGCAGCTCTGGCCACAGTGCCACATCCTCTCCCCCACTGAACACCATACTGCCCCACTGAGAAAAACTCAGACTGCCTTCAACTACAACCCAATTGTTGCCGGCTATAAACACCTGGATGCGGCTCAATTTAAATTACGCACTAGACAAGAGGAATATGTGGCCTACAAAAAAAAGTGACAGCATCCTGGAAAAAGCAAACAATCATAGGGAATGCAAAATTTTGCAAACCATGTGCAATGTAAGCAGGAACAACATGGTTAACTTAACGCTTTTACACTCACTGTTCAGAAATCAGTGAGTGCTTTTGCCTGAAAAGTAAGGACATGACAACAGGGCCCTGAATGGACTCATTTCAATGGCCATTGCTTATATCCTTACAAAATGTAAGCAGTATGGTAAAAAAAAAGACAACATCCCTAGATACAGAGCAGCAGTACAAATTTTGTTTTTCAATCCTCACATTGCAGTACCTCCAGGATTGGTGCACTAGTTTCAAGCCCAGGGAAAACAAAAGCCAAGACAACAAAAATTGCGCTTCACTGGCAAACTCTGTAAAAGTGGCGCTAATGTGTTTGGGTGTGAATAAAATCAATCTGGCCAGTTTTCTACCACTCTGTCTTACTTTATTTAGTTATTTATTTTTCATATTTTTAAACTTTCTATTCCAGATGTTGCACTTTGGAATTAAATGTCAGAAAAATACGACATTGATTTCCGGCAAAAGTGATTTTTTTTTTTGGATCCATTTCACAGGGAAGCAAATAAAACAAAGGAGAGGAGACAATGCGCGCTGCGCACAGGCACCTCCTCCTCCTGAAAAGTTAGGTTACTAGGCGCACACCGGCCCTGTTGGTGTCTCCCCATGTGAGGGTGTCACCCGGTGCGGTCCGCACCCCCATAGTGACGCCGCTGGCTCCATCCAGGGGTGGCGGGTGGAGCAGGGGGGACGAGGGCCCTTCTGGATGTAAATTATAGAAAGGGTGTCTGTAGTCTGCCCTCCCTCACGGTTCCCATCACTCGCCCTGGACGGAGGTTGTTAGCGGTTCATATTCGCGTCTTTACCCCCGGCTCTCCCCCCAGGTTCGCCGCTGTTCCCCGCGGGCTGCAGCGCGCCCCTCTCCTCGTCTGGGTGGTTCCGCGGGACGTCCTCCGTGGTCCGCGTCATCTCTGCTGGTCCGGAGCTTGGTGCCAGCCGGGCTCCTATGGTGAGAGTGGCAGTGGTTCGCCACCTGCAGCGAGCGAAAGGTGAGCCGGGTGGGACCACCGACAGGTGAACCGGAAGCCGGGCCGCCCACAGCACAGGTGCGCGCCGCGCTTTACACTTTTAATGTCTTCCTACTTTTTTATTCCCCCGATCCAGTGTTAGAAGTGGGGGGGAACGGAAGGGCACGGCGTGCCCCTACTTTTAAAAATTATGTTAGTCCGTTCCCCTAATCCTTGATTTAAAAAAAGCGTACCGGGACCGCCCTAATTTAATATGACACCTTTATTATCCAGCCTGTGTGGTCCACCGTGCACATCGACAAAGGCCTCTGCAGCGCGCCTGACCTCCTCCCTTTCCCCTCTGTGTCTAGGGGCCTGCAAAGTGATACTGAAAGGGGCCATCAGTCTAGCATAGCTGGAAAACGGCTGCCCTGAGCCCGTGATTCACACCTCAGGCTGCTCTGAGCCCGTGATTCACACCTCATTCAGTGAGGACGCTGGCCTGCCTGCCCCCACTGTGACCAATACAATGGTCACATCAGGATACTTTGGTGTCTCCCTCCCTTCCCCGCTCACGCAGACTGACGGACGCCACCTGGGAAAGAAGAAAAGGGCTTCACTGAGGACTTTGTGACTGTGAATCTGCTCTCCAGCCAGCCAGAAATGAAACGCTGTCCCAGCCCCACTAGCCTCTCCTGGAAGTTGTTCTCCATGCCTGCCCAGAGGTCACCAGCCCCTCCTTTACATCTCTGCTCTTTTCTCTGTGCCGGAGCCTGCAAGAGGAGCCTGGACTGCCTCTGAAGTTGAACTCCACAAAGATGAAGTAAGTTGGGAAAATAAAATACCTGGTGCATTTTTTAAACGGGAAATGTCGAATGTCTTATCTGCTGTTTTTTATGTTTTCTGTTATAGCGCCCAACACAAACTTTCTGCTCTGTAATGAGGGTGGTCTGCACTTAAAGCACAGAAGAGATCAGCACACACCCTTTCTATTCATCATGTCTCAAATGGGAAGGCAACATGTGATTATTTAAGGTTTAAAATGAATTATTCACATTAAAATACATTTTCAAAGTCCGATATGTTTCCAATCACAGAATGTCCCCAATACGCTTAAAAGTGGAAGCACAGGCCATTTGTCTCCGAGCCATGGAGTTTCTGTCATCAGCACTTTTCCACAGGACCAGTTCAAACATGAATAGCAAAATATCCTAGTTTGCAAATGTTTTCTGAATAATTATGATCCTGGCATATTTGACACATACCACATCTGCTACATAACCTGACAATTTTAACTTACAAATTGTTTGCAGTTCAAACGGATCAAAAGTTACAAAAAATGTGACTTGTGTTCCTGCGAAGTGGACACGCCTTCGCAAATGTTGCACCCTAAGTGCGCCGGGTATGCGCAGACATGGGTCCTGGGCTCACTGTCCCAAAAGCAGCTAAAGTCAGAAAGCCGGTAGCAAGAGCTCAAAAGATATATTATCAGTGGTCTGGTAAGGAAAGATTAGTAGTTTCTCGGATCTACTTTAAAGTGAAGGATCAATAAAGAACTGCAACAGGTTTTCTGAGTCTTATGCCAAAGGAACACTAAAATGTATAAACTATTTAACTGTGTCGGTTGTGCACAATACCCTTTCTCACCATGGCTGGTGATGCTTGAGAGTAGTGTAGCGTAATGCTAGAGCTGAACTAGAGCGTACAAAGCGAGTAAGGGTGCCTTTTTTTTTTAGGAGGATTTGCAGTCTGGGTGTTGCTACTCCCAAGATAATTTAGAAAAAAAAACTATAGGGTCAAATACTGCATTTTATTTTCAACACCCCATTTTTACACAAATTCTCTCAAAAGCCATTACTGTGCCAAGACAACATAGCCTGATGCTCCCCAGGAGTTGACCACATTTTTTTTCAAGATGCACAATATGTTCCTCCCGTAAATAAATATTTACCTCCACTTTGCCAAGGCCTGTGTTTTGTCCTGCTTGCTCACATGTTATCTCACTCAGGCTCACTACCCCAATTATTCATTCTCATTCACTTTCCCTTTTACTCAAAATTGCTCACTTGCACTCACTCTTCAACATTCGGTATCACATTCTCACTCTCACTCAGTCTCACCACTTTTTCCTACTCTGATTACCTCATTCTAACTTACAGTTTCACTTACTCTACGTGACTCATTCTCACTCACTTTCTCTCACTTTCATCGACATACACTCTTTCACTCATGCTCAGTTACATTCAGGCAGTCAATCATTCACACCCACATTTACTTACTCGCACTCATTCTGAAGAACCTGAACTCCTTCTCAGGGGTCTTACTAATAATTAGTCCATCCAAAAGCAGCGAAGAAGTTGACAGAGAATCTGAAATATGAAAAGACATCTTTATTAAACTCAAATGAGTGAGGCTACGTCGCCCAGGAGCACCTAAAGCAACTGAATGAGGCAGCCTCCAGAATGGTCTTAGCTCAGACCTTTTATACCATTTATTTTGCCCTAGGCATGCAAGGGAGTTGTACCAGTCACATTCCTAAACAAATGGAAAATCTAAAGAGGCAACAGGTGAGTAGCCTTTGGGGTTTTAGCAGGATATGGGCCAAACATTATAATTATACAGTTCACAAAGGCTACAGTTTACAGAGGTTAAAAGGCCAGACAAACCCAACATTCTTCTTTAGACAAGCTGGACAAACCCATAATAGAAAGACCACAACCCACATCATAAATAGACCATAAAAGCAGCAACAGAAACAGATAGAAAAACAAGATAGGAGGGTGTGTGCATGTACCATAAAATCAGCAATGCCCTGCTCTTTGATCTCTATCTGACCAGCTGCTTAACAAGGTACTGGCTCAACAAGTTTAGCCTCGGGCAACAGGGTCAGTTCACTCAGGTCAAACAGGAGTCAACACGAACTCAAGCTAAGGTGTATGTGTCCCTAGAGACTTGTTCGGCCACAGTCATCCTGTAGTCATCAGCCTATGTGAGGGCAACCACAAAATGGCTACTATGCACAAAATGGAACCCAAGGGTTCAAACTAGATCGTCAAATACACAGTGAATCCATCGGTGTAACATGATGAAAACACTCATGCATACCGCACTCATCATTTGCAGTTTGCTGATACCAAAATCGTCACGATACGACAACCTTTATTGAACGGGTTCAGGATTCACGGAACCTCAATTCTTCTTTGCAGGCCACTTGAATACATATGTGCTATACTATGTTTGAGCAGCTAGCTGGCTGACATGAATAAGAATTATTTATTTATTTATTCACTTGTAAAGCGCACTATCACCTAACAGGCATCCTGGCACTGACAATCAAGAGTGCACAATTTGTGGATAAGAAGGAGCCCATGTGGGTTTCCGTGAGTCAGATCAGATCCTCTTGAAGATTTCCTTTGTCTCTGAGCCCTGCTTAACACATGTGTACAGGAGGAGCCCTATATTCATGTCCTCAATGTTTGAGACAAAAAATACTCATTGATTTCTGAACGAGAGTAAAAGCGTTAAGGTAACATGTCGTTCCTGCTTATATTTTGCATGCTTTACATAATCATGCATTCCCTATGAGTATTTGCTTTTCCCAGAATGTTGTTACTTTTTTTCAGGCACTGCATAATTTGAAATGAGTCACATCAAGGTGCTTATAATGGGGCAGAATTGGGTTGAAGCTGAAGACAGTGCGAGTTTCACTCAGTGGGGCAGAAGGGTGTTCGTAGGGATAGGATGTGGCATTATGGCCAGAGCTACCAAATTTGGAACTGGGGAACTTGGTTCAGCCTTCATGCCTTGTCCATCAGACCACTCCTGAGGGAGCACCCATGATAGACTTTAGAAGGCCCCACTAGACCTTAGAAGCCCTGGTCTCTTAGCACCAGCAGGTGCACCCTACCGGTGGCCAGTTGGGTAAACTTGAAGCCCTGTCCACCACAATTCATACCCAGGTTCACCACCAGTCTTGCGGGCAGGTCTACAAAGCAGCGCACCCTAAAGCAGCAGTGGCTTTGTCACGGAGGTCACAGGACCATTGAGGCCAGTCCACCTCACGCACTGGTGCCTTCATAGGCCTTGTTCCAGTCGTACTAATGCAACTCATCAGGGATTTGCAATGCAGGATTTGCATGCACACCAGACTAAGGAGCATGTTTTCAAGGGCCTTGCGTCATGCTTGCACCTTGCAATGTGGTACATGCACAATGCAAAGCCCGAAGTCATATTTTAAAAGCCACGTAAAACCACTTTGCATGTCTTTGAACGGCTTCATAGATATGGAGTACGGCAACCCAGCACAAACTGCTGCATTGCCTTACTGTGTGCACGGGAGGTGTTGCGGTAGGTGTTGCATGGGAGACTGGTTTTGTAACTGGGGACTGGTTTTGCAGCAATGCTGTGAAATCGGCCCCCAGTATCAAAACCAGCAGAACTGTGCAGCATAATGACTCACTCTTAAAAACGCATAAATCATTGCAGAGTTCCTTGTAACCGTAGTAGTTTTCCTGCAATAATAAAAGTCTCCCAGACAACTCCCACGGTTTTTGATGCATTCATAGATTTACAAGGACTTGTAATCCTGGGAATGCGGCAAAATCTTGCGCTGCCCCAGAGGAGGCATAACTAGGAGAAATATCTTTATTTCTCCTTGTTTTTCCTCTTTCAAACTGTGCTTTATTCTGCAGCCCACATAGAAAGATGAAAAAGCCTCTCAAGATTGTTTTTGTACAGCAAGGTGCCCTTCCTGCACAAAAACAATCCTGCATGCAAAGGAGGCACCTTGCACCTTGGGGCAAGTGTGCCTGCGTTGAAGCTAGGCTGTCGAAATGGCGCCAGTGCAGGGGAAAAAGACAGGAATGCACCATATTGGATAAATACCGTTCATTCTTGCCCTTTCCCTGTGATACAGGGTAGCGCAGCAAAGTAACTTGCTGTGCTGCCCTGCACCACCATTCCCATAAATATGTCCCTAAGCTCACAAATGTCATTATCTCTCTGCTTCATACACAAGCACTTTTAGCATGTGCTGCCTGCTTTGGGGCACTGCAATTATGCAGCAATGAAGAACAACATTATGTTGCAGTGTTGACTAAATTATGCAGCAAAAAAGACTGCAGTGTTATGTAGTACATTTTCTGATACATTAATATTTTGACATTTTTACACATACTAACAGTCTCTGGAAAGCTTTCGCCTCATTAATTCTAGTGTAACATGCCAATGCAGCGGTGAGAATGGTGACCAGTAAACCTTTGCACACGGCCTTCCACTTCACAGCAACACAATTCACATTGTTTAGTAACTTTTGATCCGTTTGAGCTACAACTTGTTTTTTTGTTAAAACCATCAGATTATGCGGGAGATGTATCATGTGAAAAAATACGGCAGAGCTATAATTATGTGGAAAACATCTGCAAACTAGGATATTTTACCATTCATGTTTGAACATCTAATGCTGGCCTTGTGCATGCTGCGTGAAGCACATAAAAAAAACATAGGACTACAACTTTGCTTTGCTCGAGTGTCACTGAATGGCGTAGTCAACAGTGCCCCCAGCACAGAAAACACTGACAGTGAGGTACAAGTGTTAATAAAATGTAACTATTATGCACACACTGCCTCAGATAACTAAAATGCATTTTTCTAGAACGTATCAACTTATTATGTTCCATGTCTTGTTTACCAGCTGCTATAAGATGTGTACTGCAGTAAGACATCTAGGGGGTTGACTTGGCCTTTCAAGAAGGCCCAACTTTATGAGAAGGTGCAGGAATGGGCAGCAGAGCACAATAGTTAGAACAGTGGTCTTTAAACCAGGGTTTACTGGTGTCTAACAGTTTTTTTTGTCCCTGAACTTAGTTATGGAACAATTTAAAATTGAGCAGTTCCCATTCTGTAGATACCAGTGCAAAATGATCATTATTTTCTAGCAAATTCATGCTAACTTTTATTTAACATTCCCTTCTTTATTTGAAAGATTTCTCAGATCGTGCTGTTGCAGACACTCACCAGAAACCGGATGAGGGTGTTTCTGTTCTCAAACTAGAAAGACAGGTCATCATCAAACAACGGCACTGCAAGGCCATAGAGGGATCAGGTTTACTGCTAGATCGGAGCCAAATCAGTGTCACTGCATAGGCCACAAAGCACAGTTGTCACAGAATCTCGGAAGTTGGCGTGCTTCCTAAATCTCTTCCGCCTGCCACATAAATTGCTGCTTACCCAGAAGCTTCGCAGTATTCGACTTTCTTTAAACCAACGTAAAGTTTTAAAGAGGTAAAGAGCCTCAGCCAGGTTCTGAGACTATTCAATCTATTCCCTCACATTTATTGGGACCTGCTCATTGATACAAACAATGTAGCATTTAATTCCCCCATTATTCCATTGCATAAATGCATGTAAAAATATTTTTCAAGTAAATGCCTTAAGTGTGGGCTGACACATTTTAATTAACACCTTAGTTTTCATTGTCAAAAGGCTAATTTTCAATATAGTGTTTACCGTGGGATTAAAAAATGACATGGACTCTTTCTTAAATTGTCTTGTGGAAAATCCCAATTTGTACCGGCAGCCAGCATTTAAAATAAATCATGAGTTATGGTACAGTGCTTATTTTAAAATGTATGTATTTACACAATTATTTATGCAGATGCTTCAGTGGCTGCAGAAGAAAAATGCTCCAGCCACATCTCGCGAAACACGCAAGTCCCCAGGCTCCAGTTCGGAAGGAGCAATGGCAAATGAAAATCAGGGTTTTGAAAGGCAAACAAGTGAAAGTGGCAGGATGCCCGTGAAGAGGAGAAGAGTCGATTCTGAAGACGAAGTATTGTTAGATGGCTGTGGCACTAACGACAGTCACATACTCCTCCAAGGAAATGTGGTGGAGAGTGTGGATCAAATTGATCACCCAGCCTGCTGGTCTTCGGAACAACTTGAAATCAAACGTACAGAGTATCCATGACTCTTATTTTCCAAAGGCAAGCTTGGATGTAAAGTGTGCAGGAAGGTAAATCTTAAAACAGAAACAAGTCAAGGTGTGCATCTTTCCATGGAATGGGTAGATTGCTTGGTCATCCCATATGGCCCTTCTCAAGACAAGCAGTTAATTTCTCTGAGGAAATGTTTTTTCGTCATAAGAATAGCTCATGTCATCTTAAGGCACTAGCTATTTTAGAACAGAGGGCCCGTGAAAGTATTCCACAGTACAATTTGAAAATGCAAATGAAAGTACAGGAAGAGACATGCCGTGTATTCAGAACTGCATACAAAATAGGCAAACATGAGCGCCCTTTTTCTGATATGCCGTTAGATATTGATGTTCAAAAGATGAATGGTGCAGACTTGCGCAGAGTCTTGCATTCAGATCACAGCTGCGCTGACATAATAGACCATATTGCTGCTACAATGAGGTTAAGGCTGATTGATTGTATCTTGCAGAATGAATCAAAAATAAGCCTCATGATAGATGAATCTACCACAGTTAGTAAATTGACCACACTAATTGTCTGTGTAAGAGCATGTATTGATAAACACAATGAGCCACTGACCTTTTTCTTAGACCTTGTTGAGTTGCCAAGCACAGCAGCAGATATAATCTTAGATACCTTACTTGCATGCTTAGAGAGACATGGTTTTACTGATGAGTATTTAAAAAGTAATTTGGTTCAGCTTGTAACAGATGGTGCTTCCAATATGATAGGTAGGAAATCCGGTGTGGCAACTCTTCTGAAACTGAAATATTCACAGTTGAGTGTATGGCACTGTGCTAACCACAAGCTGGAGCTTGCTGTGGGTGATGTTTGTAAAGAAGTCGCAGGCATTAATCAGCTCAAAGTTTTTTTTGATAAACTATATACCACCTACCATGCCGCTCCGAAAAATCAGAGAGAGCTTGGGGAATGTGCTCTGGAGGTAGAAGTAAGACTTCTGGCAATTGGAAAGGTGCTAGATGTACGTTGGGTGTCCTCAAGTGAAAGATCTGTGAGAGCTGGTTGGAATAACTACAAAGCACTTAGTAAACATTTCATGGAATCATCAGAAGACTCAAAGAGGAGTGACATTGAGCAGAGGAAATATGCTGGTTTAAACCGTTTATTAACCTCCCTGGTGTTTGTTGAAAATATGGGCATTTTATATGATGCTCTCACAGAATTGGGTGACCTATCCAGAAGGCTGCAGCGGCGTGATATGACCATATGTGAGGCCGATCGTTCAATACAGATGCAGATTTTAGTGTTTGAATCAATGGCTGATTCACCTGGGCCCTTTGCTACAACTGCATTAGATGCTGCTGAACGGATGCAGTTTGCTGGTGTAGGACTGCAACAGAACAAAGGCTGTGTTAGCATCAATAGGGCACAGTTCTTTAGGAGCTTAGCAAATAACCTGCGAAAAAGGATGACAATGTCTAATGCATCAAATGTTTCTAGATGCACAACCACAAACAATGATGACATAGAATACAAAGAGTTTATACATAGAATGAAACTCCTACAACCAGTTTATTGGCCAGATCCAGTAGACATCTTATACGGTGAGGGAGAATTACAAAACCTTTGTAGCAGGTTGCATGTATTTGATACCAGGCAGTACATCCTTGGTTTTAGAGAGTACAAACAAAATAAAAATTGCATCCCTGAAAGCCTGAAACCATTAATGCACATTATAAACACCTTTTGTACCTCAACTGCTGAATGTGAACGGGGCTTTAGTGTAATGAACGATGTGCTCACACCACTGCGGAACAGAATATCAATCAATCGTCTGTCTTCTATAATGTTCATAAATATCGTGGGGCCACCTGTCATAGGATTAAAACCTGAATTTTATGTTCAGAAATGGTTAGAAAAAGGGAGGAGAAGTGCAGATGAAAGAAACTGCATGGCTCGGAGACAAATGGCTTATGATTCCACTTATAAGCGTATTTGGAATATTCTGTGATTGGAAACATGTCTCACATTGTAAATGAATTAAATATAAACAACTTATATATTAAACCTCAAATAAACATGTTTATTGATTCTTTGAATTAAATAAACGTTATAAGCTGTAACTGGTCAGTGAAATGCCAAACGTTCAAAAATTGGTATGTTTTGCTATTTCTAGCCACACCTCCGACTCCGCCCACTAATCCAACCCTCTGCTTATTCCTGACCCCTGAGTCTCCGCCCACAGTTCCCCTACTTTTTTTTCCCCACTTCGACCACTGCCCCGATCTGACCTGGTGTTCTGAGCTGAGGTGCGGCCTCAGCACACGGGTCAGAGAAGCGACTGTACACGCCCCGCTCCCCTCCCGGGACCAGCCCTGCATCGAGGCAAACGTTGCAAATAAAGCAGCAAAATATTGTACATTGGCATGCAAGTTTATTTCATGATCGTATTTGTATTTTACAAATCAATGCTATTTACTGCATAAGAGAAAAGCAAACCGAAGACATTTACAGTTTATAAAGATAAACAAATGTACGAACAAAAACAAAACAATAAAGGTGTTGAAACAAAACACTTCGTGAGAGGCAGACGTTTTGGGGGAAGAATCCACGCACAAAACACGTAACCTCGATTGAATATTGTGTTATGGGATGGTAACGCCCCCCCCCCTCTTCGTTGTTAACGTAAACAATATGTAGACTGACCGGTTATTTAAACATACACATCCCACTGAAAGCGCGCACATCGCACTTTATGAAACTAGAATTTCAATATTCAGTAAAATAAATGCAGCAACATGCACAAGGCGCTATGTAAAGCCAAGTTTTCTGTGAGCTAGTAAACAAAGGCATCGTGGCTGTGGTCCAACGCTCGGCTTATGGTGCAGTTCAGTAATTAGAATTTAAATATTTTTTATAATGTAACAATATCGACCGCTGTAACTGTAAGGAGCTACTAAACGCCATATATCCGGGCTCAGACACCACAGATGTGAAACGCTCCGGTTCTGATGTGAATTCATAAGTTTCAGTATTCAGTAACGTACAAGCACACCAACCCCCATAAGGCGCTGTTAAAACTTTGTTTTGGCGCAGTATACACAAGCATCGGACAGTTACACAAGGGCTGGGGTCTAACGCTCCGGGTCGGGCATTTAGATATAATTTACATATTAAACAATAAAACTACACCACCCTCCACTTGGAGCTATCAAAAACCTTGTTTGTTGCCCCCTTTTAGAAACAAGCCTCGGACATACATACAGCGGCAGATGCAGGGCTTTAATTAAGATGAAAAAACTAGGGGGAGTGGGGGGTCTCTCAAAGGGGCGTGGCCGATGTAATTAAGGGCGTGGCTTAAAAACAGGTACGGTAAAAATCTGTGCTTAGCATAGCGTGCCGTCCGACTTGTATTTTTTTTTTTTAGTGCAAAAAGAACATTTTAATGATAGAAGCAAAGGTATCAATACAGAAGTCATAACAATAAATTCATGGCCAAAACAATACAATAAATTCATGTCAAAACAATGCAATAAATTCATGTCAAAACATTACAATAGGTTGCACTACTCAAAATGACATCGGACTTGTGAATAATAAATAAACCATTAATACATAGAAATTAAATCATATAAGTATTAAAGTTATAAAGAAATCTGGGAACGCACAAGGGATTCAAGGGGGTTTCAGAACCTCTTGCTGAGACGGTTTTAGCTGGGAACATTTTTTGGCGCACATGTCAAGGTAAAGTGTAACAGGGGACCAAAGGTCCAAACGCTTCACTGCCATCTGTATAGGATGTACAAAGGAGGTGTCCAACCTATGATTGTGGCAAACAGCATACCACCATGCCTTATAAGAAATTTTTGTAAAATCCTTCCAATTCACAGTGATCTGCTGAAAGGCAGCCGCCAACAACAAATCAATAATTTTAATATTAACTGTAACATTCTCCCAGCACGGTGAAAGACTCCCTAGGAAAACATGGGAGATAGAAAAGGAAAATGTAGTATCAAAAATTAGATTAATTTGGGACCAGACTTGCTTCCAAAAGCTGTCGACAAGAGGGCATAAAAATAACATATGCAGTAAATCAGCCTTTGGGGAGGAGCATGACCAACAAATATCTGGAGTAGTCGCAAATCTGCTACTCAAAGCACTCGGAGTGAATAAAAGTCGATTGTACACAAAAAACAACATTTGTGTTATGTTAGCTGCTCTAGAGGATTTGCGCAATTTAAGCCATATATTATTCCAAAGAGATGCTGGCCACGAGAGTTGAAAATCTCCTTCCCATGCTTCTTCCATTTTAGATTTCTGCCTGATGATGTCCTTCCCTTGTAAATACTTGTAGATACTAGAGGCCGAGGGTTTAGTTTTAAGTAGGGAAGAAAGTTGTGAAGAGGGAGTCTGGGAGGTAGAGGCACTGGGTGTAGTGGATAATTGGTCGAACCTATCCATCACAGCCAACTTGAGTAAATTATATTTATGTATGAATGAGGCAGATAAGTTGAACAGTTGTCTGAGTGAATGAAAGGCTAAAAAACTTGAATTTGAGAATAACTGATGTATCCATATTAAGCCTTTCCGTCGCCAAGTCTTCCAATAAATTGGTTTATTGCGGATAACTAGGTCTTTATTATGCCATATTGTCGAACTCAGGAAGTAGTCAATAGTGTTAGGGGGGAGAGGGTGTGGAAGCCAGAAGTTTAGAAGTCAGTTTAATTATGGGAGTGGACACCGCCTGCGGTTTGCGCGAGAAGGAAAGGTATTCAGAGAAGGAAAAGGGAGATAGGAAAAGACGTTCAATTGTGATCCATAATGGGCATTCCTCCGAGGGGTCGAGCAACCAAAGTGAAGCCTGACGCAGAAGAAAAGCCCTTTGATAAACCTGAAAATCGGGAAAGTTACATCCCCCCTCTGTTTTAGGACGCATTAATTTAGCTAGAGACATTCGAGGCCTCTTTGAGTTCCACAAAAATGAGGAAAGGGTGGAATTGATATTTTTGAAGAATTTGGCAGGGATGGGAACTGGAATGTTAGAAATGGTGTACAGTACAATAGGTGACAACATCATCTTGATAGTGTCCAAGCGACCCCACCATGATAAGTAAAGGGGGTGCCACCTGGACGCTAAGTCAGCAATTTTCTGTATACATTTATCTAAGCATAACGCCACCGTATCTGATATTGAAGGGGTAACGTGCATACCTAGATACTTAATATGGGAGGGACTCCAGGTGAAATTTGAGGCGCTAAAGTCCCCAGGAATGGAGTCACTAGGATTGGACATAAAAAGTAAGATGTCGTCAGCGTAAGCAGCTAATTTAATGTGAGTGTTTACTGATTGGAAGCCATATAAATTTGGATTTTGACGTAGCTTAGAAAGAAAAGGCTCCAAGGCTAAATTAAAAAGGAAAGGAGAAAGAGGGCAGCCCTGATGGACTCCCCTGCCTAATTCGAAAAACGAGGAGATCAAGCTATTAGCGCAAATAGCCGCCCGTGGATTGGAGTAAAGGAGAGAGATCAAGGATACGAACTTGGGACCAAAACCAAACCAACTAAGAGTATGGAACAAATAGGTTCATTCAACCCTGTCAAATGCTTTCTCAGCATCAAGTGCAATTGCCGCAAGGGAGTGTTTTAAGGATGAAGATTTAGACAGAATGTTAAAAAGTAGTCTTGTATTGTCCGTTATAAATCTGCCCTTGACAAATCCAGATTGTTCCTTACCTAATAGATCAGGCAGATAGGAATCTAGACGTATGGCTAAGGCTTTGGAAATTTTTTTATAATTAATATTTACCAGGGAGATGGGTCTGTAATTTTTGCAATACCTATGATCCTTGCCTTCCTTCGGTATGAGACAAATGTGTGCATCTGAAAAAGACCCTGAAGAGCTACCCAATGTATTAAAGAAAGTTATTAGAGAATGTAGCTTGGGCAACATAAGTTTGGAAAAGTGCTGATAAAATTCTACCGTAAAGCCATCAGGCCCAGGCGCCTTGTCTTTTTTAAGTTGCTGAAGAGCCTTTGATAATTCTTGCTGCGTTAGGTCTAACTCCAGAGGAGTCAGATCCAGCAAAGTGTGAGGGGGCCTTTGGAGATTCGAGAAAAAATGAGATAAAGAATGAGCAGAGGGTTGAGACTCCGAGGCGTAGAGGGATTTGTAAAAGAGAGAAAATTTGTTCAGAATATCGGCATCTTTAAATTTTAAGTCCGAACGATCGTCATAAATAGACTCAATGTTAAGTTTATTGTGTTTAACCTTTAAGTAATTAGCCAGTATTTTCCCTGCCTTATTTTTACCCCCATAAAATTTGGCACTGGATTTTAATAAATATAATGAAGCGTCCTCCGATGATTTCTTGTTAAATTTCAATTTAGCATTAATGAGAGCTGTAAGGGACTGTTTTGAATGCGAGGTGTAAAAAGAGTGCTCCAGTTTTTTGATGTCCTGTAAAAGGTCCTTAGTGAATTTACGTGAGATTTTCCGCCTCTTAGCAACGAAGCCAATAATAAAATCCCTCGCTGAGGCTTTAAAAGCATCCCATATAGTTGAGAGGGGCATAGAGTGGGTTTGATTCAACATAAAAAACTCATCAAAAAATGTGATAAAAGAGGCAGTGAATTTAGGGTCCAGGAGGAGGGCATTGTTAAACCGCCACCTTTTGGAACCTGTAGCCTTAGGCAGAATCGCCAGACCAATTGAAACGGGGGCATGATCAGACAGTAAAATAGGACCAATTTCCGCATGTGTAAGGGTTTGTGAGATGGAGTGGGAAACAAAAACATAATCAATTCTTGACTGAGTTTGATGTGATGGGGAATAGAAAGTATACTCTCTGGTGGTCGGGTTACAGAGATGCCAAGTGTCCAAAAGCTTGTGCTGGGATACAACTCGTACAAATGATTTCTGCGGCTTGTTAGGAATATAGGAAACTCTGGAGTTCCTATCTATAAACGGGTCACAAACCTGGTTACAGTCGCCAGCCAAAATAAAATTATCCTCCATGCAGAGAGCAATCTGCCCAGCCAGCGTGGACCAAAAAGAAGGCTCTCCACATGTAGGGGCGTAGACGTTAAAAAGAGAAACAGGAACACCCTTCAAGGACAATTTAACATTCAACCATCTTCCATTAACATCTGAGGCTTGAGCCAGTAATGAAAGCGGAAGGGACTTGTGGCAAAGAATCATCACCCCATTCCGTTTACCATCACCAGGGGAAAAGAAAACTTCCCCAACCCAGCCCCTTTTCATCTTTAATGATTCAGCATCGGAGAGGTGAGTTTCTTGCAAAAAAACAATATCCGCATCTAGCTTGGCTAGGTGGGTCAGGATTCTTTGCCGCTTAATGGGAGAATTTAAACCCTTAACGTTCCATGTAACCAATTTCAAAGACATAAGTGTTCAAAAATAGCACAAAATGCAACCATAAAGCAAAAGTCCGATGCAGTGCAAGACCAGTATAGGATAGAAAAGAGGTGCGGCAAAAAAGAAGCAATTTGTCTAGAGACATAGAAAATATGAGAAGACAAGTCAAATAGCCAGAGCAGAGAAAGATAATCAGAGATCATGACATGAAAGGGGGTAGGCCAGATGGAAAGATAGTAAAGAAGTAAAAAGTAATTATGACCGAGAAAGTAGTCAGCAAGAATAGATAGGGTGAAATGAATAGACGAGGAACATCTGCTGACGAAGAACTACACACAATCAAAAAAGGACAAAGAGCAAAAAACATACAAGAGAAAATGACTAAGGGAAGATGAAAAGGAAACATACCTACAAAAGAAGAATCAGGAGTATGCGGGGGGGGGGTGAGGCCACAAGGAGTAGGCAGCGCATCTGGGGTCAGCCGAGCGGAGAATCGGGGAGAAATCACAATACAACGATGAATATCTGTTGAGACAACATAAAAAATTATCCTATAAAGTCAACAATGAAACAGATGAATCCACCATACAGTGAGTTAGGCAGAGCCACAAGAAACCCACAATAACGATGAAAAAGCTAAATATGAGAAAGCAACTTCATAAAAACGACATCAAGGCAATCAGAATGTATCAGGGAAAGACATCTGCAGACTTTAAATGTGAGAAGAGGACCTGCGGAGTCTGAGGAACCTGCACAAGAGAAAAAAGAAGAAAAAAAAAGAAGACCATTCAGGTGGTCGGTGATGAAGAGGGTCCAGAAGAATCCATACAACTGTCTTGCAGGAGTTGATAAAGCTTTGTAGCCGGATTGGATCTTCATATGTCGTTGTTCTGTTACTATATGTAACTTTGAAGAGGCACGGATGAAAAAGACCAAATCTAGCTCCCAAGGAGCGAAGATCAGCTCTCATGTTGAGGAATGCTTTACGCCTGTTGGCCGTGGCTTTGGCATAGTCTTGTACGAAAAACAAAGATGAGCCTGACCATGTAATCCTCGGAGAAGCTTTGACAGCTGATATCACCTTCATCAGATCGGTATATTTCAAGAAGTACAAGATGACGTCCATTGGCTTCTGCGAGGGGTTAGCGTGGGAAAGGGCACGGCCCAACCTATGAGCCCGTTGGATGTTGAGTTGTGTCCCCTCTGACAAGTGGAGCACTTTGGGCAAAAATGATTTAAAAAAGGCAATCGGATCCGACCCCTCAAGACCCTCCCCCAGGCCGTAGATGCACAGGTTATTACGTCTGTTGCGATTTTCCAAGTCCTCGACCTGTTTCTGCAGCATCGAGACCTGAGAATGTAGATGAGAAACAACAGAGCAGGATTCTTGTGAAGAGGAGACAGACTGCTCGACAGTAGAGATTCTTGCATCCATTTGGGACCAATAATCCGTCAAAATTTGCAGCTTGGTATTAGTCTCTTCCATAAAAGGTCTAAGGGCCCTAATCTCCTCGAGTAATAAGTCCATCGATACAGGTGAGGTCGATTTGGGCGGCGATGGGGGGGTCTTTTTTAAGACGTTTAGTGTGAGATTTGCCAGTAGCTCCATATGACGAGTCCATAGTTGCGGTTGAGCACTGAAGCTTAGACTCTAGCGAGATATCAAGCTTGGAAAGTTCCGTAAAAAGCTTCGAGTTCTTTAGAAAAATATGCCTCTTGGATGAAAAAGTACGCTTCCCGGTTACTCTTCCCATAAAAAACGGACTTAAAATTCCCACCACCAGGCACAACGAGTACTCGCCAAGTGAGAACTGTGAGGCACGGGCCAAGAGCACCAGTAGCTACTGCAAACACTTTCCCAGAAGTAAAAACTTCCAAAGGGAGTGTGACACAACTACCTCACAAAATGCCCTGAGGCAATAAAGAGGAGGTGCACAGGTGGCTCAGATACAAGGGCTTGCCGGAAGCATTAAAAGCACAATCCGAGAGAAAAAGAAAAGAGAAAAAAAAGGATAAGTCGTGCAGGGACAACAGAGCAGTGGTTGCCAATCATCGACGTCGAGGCAGCAATGAAAGAACTCCACAAGGGTTTCCTCAGAAACCTAAAATGTCCGCCAAAGTTCCTTTCCACATATTCCTAGGAGAATCCCAAAAATACTTCACAGTCACAAACCCCAGGGTAAAGGGTTATAACCTTGCCAAAAAACAGCTTTAAAACAAACTGGAGGCATGAGAAACAGTTGGCTAGAATTCTACTGAGGAATTTGCAGAACCGCGATTCGCGGTAAAAAAACAAAAACAAAATGGCGGCCGCGAAAAACGCGACATCAAAAGGGATTAAAACAAATACTTGCTGGCGGAAAATAGGATTTTCGCTGGTGTCTGCATCATCCCCAGGTCTTCATCTGTCCAAAACCGCTGTCATTGCGAGTCAGCTTGGGTCAAAAGCGTGATTCTGCCACCAACCGCCGGGGAGCTTCACCCGAGCGCCGCCATCTCCACCGGGCGCTAAGCCACGCCCCCTCCGACTTGTATTTTGATGTTTCTGTCATTGCATATAGATATATGATACAACAAGTAACATCATAACTACAAGTCAGGACTATTGGCTTTGTCAATGGTTGTTAGTTGCATAAGATAAATAAGCAGCAACAACGGCTTGTATATAATATTGAAAAAGCTTCCACTTAAAGCCCTGGTGACACCACGACAATGTTGCTGCTCCTGCGTTTCAAAAAGAGAAGGGAAATCCAGAGAGAAAATTACTCTTTAAAGGATTTCCCTTCCCCTACAACGCAGCATGACGTCATGCCGTAATTTCTCCACTACTGAGAAGCGAGCAGTGTGAGCACACGCGCATCGATGTGCCTGCTGTCACTGCAGTTGGGGGAAAAAACGGACCGCCTGTGCCAGGGCACAAAACACAGCCCGATAGAGACCCGTCTCGAGGCCCCCTTTAAAAAACTGCTGGTGCTCAGCACCAGCGAGACCCGAACTACTTAAAGCAATGAGCACCATCTACGCAGCCCACGTAAGAGCAACAGGCCAGCAGTGCACCGACAGCAGCCCTGACCAAGAGTACAACGGGGGCCGAGTTCAAGGTGCCGCGTCGATATCCATCCAGGAAAAGGGGCCAACCCACTCCAGGCCGCGCTCAACACCAGCCTGCGCCAATTTCATTTCATGGTACACAGCAGGGGCAGCAAGCTGGCCCAGGACCCGTCTTTGGCTCGTTTGTGAGTGAATTTGACATCATTTGTGTAGTAACTTACTCCAGGCTGGTTGTGGTATTTCAGTAGTATTCATTGAAGTAGTTACATGTTCAGATGGGATGTATGACGTTACAACGCATGCTTTTACAACGCATGCCGTTACAACGCATTTTTTACAACGCAAGATCTGTTACAACGCATGCTTTTACAACGACATACACTAGATGGCGTGCTGACATTAGAAATGTATAATTTACTATTCTAACTCCAGTCCACGTTGCAGTAGGGAAGGTGTTTGGATAGTAAAACTACACTATTTCTAATGTTAGCACGCCATCTAGTGCATTTCGTTGTAATGACTTGCGTTGTAATGGCATGCGTTGTAACAGATTTTGCGTTGTAATAGTTTTGTTGTAATGGTAGTGCGTTGTAAAAGTTGCGTTGTAAAGGTTGTTCACCGTTCAGATGTTAAGTCCAAGAGTAGCCCCACCAGGAGCTGCCAGCATGCTGCTCAGCCCTTCGCTAACTGTTATTTCTGAACCCCAGCATTCCATATGACATCATTCTAGGAGGAACTCACTGGCAGAGCATGTACACATAGAAACCAGGATATAAAGCATCCCCCTTTTTTCAAAAAAGAAAAAGAGAAAAGAGCACCATAGCGGATAACCGGAGAAAACAGAAGCTAGGGAAAACCAGGGAGAGACAAGAAGAGTAGTGGGAGAAAATAGAATTAAGATAATCCATTAACCATCCTCCCTTCTTTATATAACACAAGAAAGGAAAAAAAAAAAGAAAAACCCATCAATGACTGCCAACTGCACACTCATTGGCCAGAAAGGTATGCGAGAAGCAAGTCGGAGCAGGAGGAAACAAGAAAACAGAGAAGAGGAGAAATACAAATGATAACTCAAACTTCTCCATCATGTAATGAAGACAGAATAATAAATAGAGAACAGCACTGGGCTATAGTGTTAACAATAAAACAAAGCGTAAAAATTTTGAGTAAAACAAACGCCCAGTGAATCATAAACCTTGCACTATGGTAATGGGACTGGAACCCAAACCGTACACCCATGAGGGTAACAATTCGAATGTGCAAAAGGATCTCGTGTGGAGACTCAATTGTTGTGCACTATTAGAAACGTAAAACTTGCACTATGGTAATGGGACTCAGACTCAAACCATACACCCAACGAGGGTAACAAATCGAATGTGCAAAGGAATCTTGTGTGGAGACTAAAATGTTGTGCACTGTAAAACAGGAACGATAAACATTGTGCACTGTAACAAAAAAAAACGGGGAACCAAAAACGCACCCTGTGTAGGACAAGATGTAAACATGTAACGTATTGTGCACCATAGTGACGGGACTAAACCCTTGCGAGACACCTCGTGTGGAGGTAAGGACAATGTGCACTGTAATAACGGGACTAAAACCCCTGCGAGACACCTCATGTTGAGGTACAGACTTTGTGCACTGTGTGACAGGACTAAAACTCTTGCTCACATGAAACGAAAAAGCAACCTAACTGGTTCTGACGCTAGACTTGTCACACTATTAAAAAAAAGTCACTGAGCAGTTTAAGAAAATGTAGAGTTAACCACAACACACCCTGTGTAGGACAACGAAACAAGAATAGGGTATACCCAGAGAGGAGGTTGAAACACTGAAAACTGTAAATGGAATGAATCACTGTAAACTGTAATAAATTAGACCTTCAAAATTGGCATACAAATACTGAATGGTGAGACATTGGCCATGGAGCTTCAAGCTCGTAATGTGAGAAATCGTCACTAGATTGCAGCGTAACACAGAGCAGTGAATGAAGAGAAGCATGAAAAATAAAATTCCAGAATGTTGAAAAATACCACGCTGCACTCGAGAAAACAACAACATGCTTTGTGCCACCACAAAGAAAAACAAGCATTGGCATAGCCAATAGGTCTCGCCTTTGGGACCTGCTGCATAACTAAATACTTATAAGGTCCCAAAGGCGAGACCTATTGGCTGTCCAAAGCTTGTTCACATTGAATAGAAGCCGAAATCGTAACTATTCACACAATGGTAAAAATCACAAATAATGCAGTTTGACAACTCAAAATGCTCTCCAGTCCCCCAATGCAAACTGAACAGACTGGGCGAAGACGAGGCGCTGGCAGCACAAGCACTTCAGAAGTGGGGCTCGAGGGGCCCCAGTCCCACACAGGTGTGCAAAACAAAGCAACTCTCAAACATATGACATTCAGAACAGCACGACCTACAGGGGGGCTACGAGGGCTGTGTACACACCGACTAAATTAACATGAGGCCAAAATAAAATATTTCTCAGTAGATGGGCCTGAGTGGAGTGAGTGCGACGTCTGGTTCTGAGGCCCACCCTGTGGTGGGTTTTTGGATCTCCGGTCTTGGGTCTGTGTCATGCTGGAGTGGTACATTTTGCCCTTTTCGGAGAGATAGCTTGTCTTTTTTTTACACTGACTGTCTCTCACATAATGTAATAGCCTGTTCCATTATCTGAAAGACAGTGTAAAAAAGACAACCTATCTCTCGAAAACTAGCAAAATGTATTAATATTCATGCCTTCCCACCATTAGGCACGTGCATTCGACTTCCTTCGAGATACATTTAATTCAAGGAATATTACTTATAGGCCTTGAATTAAATGTAGCTCGAAGGAAGTCGAATGCGGGTGTCTAATGATGTGAAGGCCTCAGTATGAATACACCTACTCACACCAACAACAAGCTATACCACAACCAAGGTGCAGCAGAACACCTCATACGCAGGGCACCTCCCGCCAAGAAATGCCTAGATACCGCTAGACGAAACCAAGGACTACAATGACTGAGACGCAGCACAACCAGCATACAATAGAAACGCATGAGGACAACAGCGTGCCATGGTCGTGGCAATACGAATTAAAGGTGCGTCAGGACCAAGGCGCCATATGACGACAGTGCAACAAAATCAAAGTAATCCGAACCACGCGTGAAAATCAGTGGTAGCAAGGGGGGGAGGGAGGGGTCAGCCCCTGGCAGAACGAGTTTTGGGGGTGGCGGGCTTCCCACAGCCCACCCTCCTCTTATGGGCGCCAGGGGGGGCGGCAAAGGCTGGGACGGCCACGGGCGACAAAAGACCTTGCTTCCATCGCGCAAAATTACCAAGGCGGCCTGCTAATGTACCGAGGCAGGGTTCTGTGTATCCACGTCATGACCGGTGCATACCATGAAAGTCAGCATCACAATCTATGCAGACCGTGAACAAATCATCCTTTGATTAAGGTACTAACCAATCGAGCAATACCTGGGCCACGGCCTGCCACAGCCAATGGATGCAGTAACCCAGAAACTGCCACACTAATGTATGCCACGACAAGGCAGCGCACTATTGATATACCTACCCCACCACGTCACACTATCACCAAGGCGGGCATCCTTTTTCGGATACCGGGAACAAAGCGGCTCTCAGCGATGGCGACCCGTGACCAGGGTACGCAACAAACAAGGACTGAGACCCCAGAGATATCACTCTACTGCCAGTGGCTGAGTACAATGTTTGATTCCTAACCTCCATTTTTGGGGTGCTGCGGAAGAGGCAACATTTCTTCACTGGTGGCTCACGAATATGACTCACTGCAAAGCCCTGAAAGGTATTGTAAACAAAAATAACAATATGTGGTGAGCCTCGTTAACAGTCTGTCTCATGTTTAAGGCACAACATGCTGAGACTAGAACTAGACACAGCTAAAAAATAGAACTGAACCGTACCAACAGGAACAAGAGAAGGGGGTCTGGGGAAAATGGAAGAACAAGCGGCTGTACGGCCGCGAAAGTGATCGCGATTGCGATCAAACATCAAAGCGGCCGTGCGGCCACGAAAGTGATAGTAATCGAGCAGAGCATCAAAGGGCTGGGTGAGAAGGGAGGGGGGAATGCAAGGAGCAGAGGAGCAGCTGTGCACGCCATCGTGCACTCAAGCCCTAGGCCAGCAACACCATGTGGGTAGCACTTTTGAAAGCCCACTTACAAAATGTCTCAAAGAGACAGCTTTCGCTGTCTCGGTGAGACCTAATGAGTCACAACACAGTGTTAAGAGACTAACGCTCCAGCAAACCTCTCGACCATTGTTCTGTCAGTCTTCAAGCTGGAGAGCGTAGAATCAAATGCTGCAGAGCGTCTATATTGACAAAAGAAGAAAAGTACCTTGTAAATCAACCGGTGACATGCTGGAGGCAAAGAATTCTTTCAACCTGAGATTGCCATTGCTTCATGTTGGAGACAATAAAAAAAAACTTTATTGCTCAGACAGGAACGTGGTTGGCAGAGCACAGAGTCGTGGTTGGCAAACCACAGAGAAAACCGGAGAATACATCGCAGTCTGCAGCTGGAAACGTAGTGAACCTAAGATGGCAGCACGCACAGGAGACGTATGCTGAGTGGCTCCCGGCACGCTCCTGCTGAAAACGTCCAAAAGCAGCTTTGAAGATGGACATCACGAAGGGCTCCGCTCAGCAGGGAAACGTCATGAAAGGCTTTGAAGCGCATCCGCACGGCACAGAGGACAAGGTAGAGTGCGCGAACCATTTGAGTTTCAAATGAAAGCACAACTGTTATTTATTACTGGCCTCGTAGTAGAGACAACAGCCATTGACAAAAACAAAATTGAAAATACGCTTTGCTCACTGTGTATGTTTCCACACTTGCAGCAGGCAAATAAGCCCGGTGAAAACACCAAAGAGCCAATAGTTGTGAATTAAAACAGGACAAATGAGTACAAATTGTTGCAGCGCTGGCAGGGAAAAGTGTTAAAACATCCAATCCTTCAGAAAGGTAAAATCTTGCACCGAACAGTCACGAAAGAGCCTTACTGACAACAGAAACACTGCACTTCACACTGGAGGCAAAAGCTGGTTACCTTGATTCATGAGACATTGTAGATATTTATCGAGGCACAGTAGACGTTTGTAGTTGCAGTGTAGACTTTTGTTGTGGCATTGTAGACCTTAATAGAGGGGCGATGGAAACACAAATACAGGCAGTCCATTCAGGCAGAACAATTACCTTGCTGTTGAGACGCTTTTGAATGCTGTAGGAAGGATTGTAGAACAAGACAGGACACTTTAAATAGAAGAGACATCCAGACACATTGTGTGGTGCACACATGTAGAAACAAACTTCTTCACCAGACAGTGTAAACATTGATGTGTGGTACTGAAGACTGAAAAACTGGCTTACCCTTACTGAAGGCACAGCACAGATGACAACCATTGGCAGGTTTACCCTCACTGAAGGCACAGCACAGAACAAAGAGATAGTGGGGAGTAGACGCCCAAACCTGAATGGGCAGCTCCAGGAGAAGCACTTACCCAAACACACAGGAACAACTGGCAAACTGCTGAGGGCGACCGATGGGAGGTCACTGGTGGGGCTGTGGTTATACGCAGCTATAGATTTTGGAGTGGTTTCAACTTGAGAGTAGGTACTCAGATACTCCAGACTTGAAATTGAAGGCCTTAGAGGTATCACACGCAGATTCTTGCAGGTCCTCGTCGCCATAAAATTGTAGTAACTTACTCCAGGCTGGTTGTGGATTTCAGTAGTATTTATTGAAGTAGTTACATGTTCAGATGTTAAGTCCAAGAGTAGCCCCACCAGGAGCAGCCAGCATGCTGCTCAGCCCTTCTCCATTTGTTATCTCTGACCCCCAACATTCCCTATGACATAATTCTAGCAGGAACTCACTGGCAGAGCATGTACACATAGAAACCAGGATATAACAATTTGCCTTCAGGAAACCGGTCAGATGGCCAAGCATCTGCTTGCAGGCTATGCAGAGGAGTTGAGGATAAAGAAATGATTTCATTGCCATTTTATTTTTACCGATGAGCCTGCCTCAGGCAGAGAAATGTTGGGTGTGTTCTCTCCTGCTGATTGGCAGCATGGAGGACTGGAGCCGTGGCTGTCTAGACACTCCAAAGTGCGCATGTCACTTTGGCTGGCTGTGTTGCCAGGGCCAACCCGACATGCGCACTTAGAAGTTCTCAAACTCTAGCTGTCTTGGACACCTGTTGGAGAGCAAGCACAGGCCTCCAGCCAACCCACTCCATCTAATCCTAGCTCTTCTCTCATCCCGGTTGATGGCATGAGAGCAGCGCCTCGATTGGTTAGAGCCGGTGCTTACCAACTATGAAACACATGGATTGAAAAGCGGGACCGTGTCACCTAAACTACTATGTTTGACATGGGACGCCATAGTCTCCTCCAACTATGGGCGAACATAAACCGCAGATTGTCGCATTATTTGTTAGAATAAAATGTCTTTATTTCAGCCATGACTTCTAGGTATTTGACAGATAAAGGAAGTACACCCTTCTCTTCTGAACTCTGCATTGTAAAGAAGTTGTAAAATACGCAGAAGGTGTGGGTCTCGTCCAGTGCTTTAAATGGGCCGGTACTCACCGGTACTGAGTACCGGCACTTCTTAGATTTATCACTCGGAGTACCGGCACTTCTCTACTGCCGAGGAGAGTACCGGTACTCATGATACGCTGGCGGCCTTTTTTTTATAGCTAGGGCACTTCTATAGACCTGCGCCGAGCCCAGCTGAACAATTCAGCATGGGCTCATTTGCATACCATCTGGGTGTTCACAGACATCAAGGCAGCCCAGTGATAGCGTAATTAAGAAAGCCATGGGAGGTAACCAGGTTCAAATGGCTTTAAAGCGTACCCGATTCTTTTGTTAAGTGTCTGCTTATGTTTGCTTGCCTGTGATTGTTGAGAAAAACTAGAGAAAAGGGGGGGGAGACAATAGAGACACTCTTGGAAGTTATATTCGCGGAAATGTGTGGAATGTTTTGTGGGTGCATGTCTGCTTGTTTCTTTCTGTGTCACTCGAGAACAGCAAAAATGTATGTTGCACATTTTACAAAACAACGAAAAGTTGAAATATCGCCGCCTTTGGGTTTCGTGTTTTTTGTTATAAGTAAACAAACCTGCTTTGTTCATTGAAAGACATTTCCCATGTGTTTTGGTATGTGCTGCAAGTAGCATCGAAGTCAATAAGTATCGGCATGTCTTGCCCTAAGCCCCGCCCCCAAGCCCCGCCCACTCGCCACATTTAAATGAGTGCCTGCACTATTTTGCCCCCATTTAAAGCACTGGTCTCGTCTCCATACGAGTGTGTACTGAAGGGAGGGGGCACTTTTTGTAATCATTGCCAGATATATATTTGAGAGTGGCTCAGGGCATGGAAAGAAGTGTATGCGAGGGCTGTGCCGCTTGTGCATTGCCGGGTGTGACTTCATGCTGGGTGAGCCTTTCTCGCCTTGGGGGGGGCGGGGGGGGGCATCACTGCGAGGTGCAGGCCCGGAAAAGAGGGGTGCCGGACCCCCGGGGTACGGTACAAACCACTGCCGACTGCAGGTGTCACCAGATCGCCGCACTGCCCGTTAGTGAAGCACAGCTGGTGACCACCAGCCACCACACACCAGCACTCAAGGGCACACGAGAAAATGGGCACTTCCTGTGCGCAGAGTGGCGCGGAGTACCCGGGGTTCTGCAAATCACCAGTAGGATCGTGACATTTTTTTATGCCAAATTTTTCTTTTTTAAATGAAAATAACTGTAATGTCTGGATAATTGAACACAAGCTGCATAGATCAAGCTTGGACAAGTACCTTTGCATCCCCGCCAGACAACCTTTTCTGGTATGCATCATTCATCCACAAGATGGGGCCATTGCATCATCCAATGCAGGGAAGTAGCTTACGTACTAGCCGTGCAGAAGACACATAGAAAGACATTTCTGAACTGTTGTGCCTTCGTGTTTGGACGTACCGCACCGTCTCTATTGTGATATCATTCCCATCCTCTGTGTTTATAAATACGACATTATTGTGCGTGAAGTCGAAAACAGAGTAACCCGAATTCCTAAACCGCATTTACAAATATGAATGCATTGCTCCGTATTCACTCTGAACAATTGCCGATGTGGAGATCTCTTCTCTGTGAAGCAAATTTCCGATTTTCCGGAATTCGTAGCGCACTTCCGGAAGCACCACTGGGAAGCTGCGCGCGTCCAAGCGTCCATGGAGTGCTCACGTGTGTCAACATACATGCACTCTTAAATGTGACATGTTCAGACTTTCGCATACATAAAAGTAAATAGATGCACTTAATACTTTACTAATTTTTCACCCCAGGTAAAATATTTGTCCCCATGAAGAAAGACCTTCCCTCCACCAATTTTTAGAAGGGGAAAGGCGGTGGCAAGGGTGGTTCCTTTTCCCACCCTTAAAACAGGTTTAGTTCTGTCCTTGTCAGGAGTACATTTGCAGCTGTTATGATGGTGTACTTATATCAAACAGTCGATCATAAACTTGCATGTTTGCGGGCGTTGACCACTTTTGCAGGTTAGTCTACAAGAACTACTATATACACTCAATCTTAAAATCATGTCACAGCGGCATAGATTTTACTAAGTGCATCGCTTTTGAGTGTAAATTCGGATTTTTGTGAATCACTAAGGTGAGTTACCACTCCTAAATGAACATTTTTGTGTAAGTTATGGTCACGTATATTCTTGTTAAATTTGGTCTTTACCCATCAATATACTCCAAAATATTTGCAAATCTTAATTTGCTGTTTGAAAGCTTGGAGGTTATTTTCAAAAATCTGCATTAGGGTGAGTTAAAAATTTGGAAACCTCTTCGACTTCTGACAGACTGCTGAAGAGCACCGAGGATGACGCACAACCCATGGGCAAGTACCATTTAATGTTATTTTATTTGTTTCAAATGTGAGTGTAATGCATGTCAGTGTAGTGATTTAGTTTGTGTTTATGTTGCATGATGCTGATTTTATTTTGGGCTTTAGGAGGAAGGGGTTGTTTTATTTTGTTTTCTGGGAAGCAGTGGGGCACTTTGCTCACCTCACCACTTTCAAAGGTTACCAGCCACTCCTGGTGCATGATCAAATATCACTCAATCAATCAGGGGTTTATAAAGTGCACTACTTACCCGGGAGGGTCTCAAGGCGCTGAGGGGGGGATGGTGGTGGGGGGACGGGGTGGGACAGCTCCGGGTCTGTCGAAAAGCCAGGTCTTGAGGTCCCTCCTGATAGTGTGCAGGGTTGGGGAGCTCTTTCCAGGTCTTGGCTGCGATGTGGGAGAAAGCTCTCCCACTAGTTCTGTTCTTGTGGATCCGGGGAACCTCTGTCATGGTGAGGTTGGTGGAGTGGAGGTTCCTCTTCGGTACGTGGAATGATAGTCTCTTGTTGAGGTATTTGTAGAGCGATTTGTATGCGTGGGTTAGGAGCTGAAGGTGACCCTCTTCTCGACCGGGAGCCAATGAAGATCTCGTAGGTATTGAGTCATGTGTTCGTGGTGTGGGGTCCCGAGGACGAGTCTGGCAGCGTTCTGGATGGTCTGGAGTCTGTGAAGAAGGGATCTGTTGATTCCAGCTTATAGGGCGTTGCCGTAGTCCAGTCTGCTGGTTATGAGCGCGTGGGTGACTGTCTTTCTGCAGTCGAGGGGGATCCATTTGGAGGTCTTACGGAGGATGCGTAGGCAGTTGAAGCTAGTGGAAGCAACAGCGTTGACCTGGCTATTCAGGGAGAGGGAAGAGTCGAGGATGATGCCAAGGTTACGTGCATGGTCCATGGGAGTGGGTGGGCTTCCGAGGGCAGAGGGCCACCAGGAGTTGTCCCAGGCTGAGTTGCAGCATCCGAGGATGAGGACCTCGGTCTTCTCAGAGTTAAGCTTGAGGCAGCTGTCCTTCATCCAGGTTGCCACGTTCTTCCTTCCCTCCTGGAAGCAGTCTGGTGTCGTCGGGATTCTTTGTGAGTGAGAGGATGATCTGGGTGTCGTCTGCGTAGGAAATTATTCTGAGCCCATGCTGTCTGATGATGGCGACGAGGGGGGCCATGTAGATGTTGAAGAGCGTGGGGCTGAGTGATGAGCCCTGGGCAGGCACAGTTCGTGCATGAGGGCGTATGGGGCGGAGCACCACCAGTCTCAGAAGAAGGAGAAAGAGATTGAAAGGATACTGGTGGTCTGAGGCTGCGTGACCTGCGTCACTTTGGTAGCAGTGCAGCACGGCCGTGCACAAACACACCCTGCGCATGATGTGTGGTGGACGTTCGACTTCAATATCGCCCTAGTCACGCATGTGCAGAGTGTGTCTGTGAGGCAGTGGTGAGGGCAAGCAGGCGCTACCTGAAGCAGCTGGTTTTCCAGGAATTCGGTCGGATTTTCGGATCGCCCGGATCTCTGACGTAGCTCAGAACATTCTTCTAGTTCTAGGATCCCGCCTTCTCCTCTGACTGGATGATGTTGATACAGTCACCCTATGACAAGAGGCGGGATTTCAAGTACTGCTTCCTGCGCTGAGTTCGCATTTCCCTCCTTCCTTGAACCAGCTTCAACCCGGTCCGAGAGAAACCCCGCGATCAAGCTGAAAACAGTGAGTCCTTAATGTGCCTTTGGTAACAGTGTACTCACAGCAGAGTGTACAGTGCACTCACCCTTCTTCAAGGTGTGGATTGCATAGTGTTTCTTTCACCCCACTGCACAATCACAATAAATGTAGTTAAAACAAAAGCAGCGCTGACAATGCACTCACCCCACATCAGGATTAACCGGTCACTTATTCCTTCCAACACAGCAAGGTGTACGCAGCAGACCTGACGATACAATTGTACAAAGCACTTCACTCATACGACAAGAATGCTGGTGCACACACACCATAGCATGGGTGTACAGTGCACTCACCCTGCTGCTTCCCCGACAGTGCAGTCCCTACTCGGCAATCCTGCAGTTGCGATCACCCTCCTCAGCAGGGTGTATTGTGCACTCACCCCAAGGAAGGGCGAACAGCATATAATTACCTAAACCTGCACAGGGTATGCAGTGCCCTCAACCTTTAGCTTGAATTGACAGTTCCTCTCTCCATGCCTCGAGCCGCACTTCCTGAATCCTCCCCTGGAGTCATGTGTCGGGCCTGGGCGAGCTGCTAGCGCTCCAAGCATCGCTCTTCCTGGAGTCGGAGTCTGTTACATCTGTCATCAGGGTGGGCTTTCACAGCTCAGTGTCTGTCCGACTTGAACTTTCGTTTGAAATGCATTGGGCTGGATGAACATCGTCAAAGAGCATAACAGGAAGCTCGGACGGGACCTCTGAATTATTTTCACTTGAGAAAAAGGCACGGAAACTGCCACTGCATGATGTTTTTGACTTTTGAGCATCCAAGATCGGTTAGTACATGTGAGCAGGTGAGGCGTGGAAGGAAATGAGAACTGTGAGTACCTAGGATGCATGAGTACCTGAGATGTTGTATAAAGTACATACCACATGTAACAATTGTGAAAATAAGTGTGAGACTGCAGCCAGGCCCGTGTGCTTCATCCAGGGTGTGCCAGTGTTTGAACCCTCAGTGCTGTGCTGGTTCTAGTTCTGGCTTCTGTTATTGTGTGTGGCTTGCCAATAGTCCCAATATAGTGATACATTTAATTTGTATTGCAGGGTTGATCGCTGCACATTCTATAGACGTAAAACGTACATATAGACTGTCCCCCAATCACCTCTGCATTACAAATTTCAGCATGTCCTTCTTTCCAAAATTATTTCACTTTTACGTGCTGCACCCGCCCTACCACTTTCAAAAGTCACCAGCCGCTACTGGCCCTAGGGCACTCTGCAGTTGATGTCTGTGGGTTTGGAGAGGAAGGGAGGGAGTCTGATCCTCTGGGTTCTGATGGAGAGAAAGGATCGGATCCAGTCGAGGGCGCTTCCTTGTATCCCAGCGTCATGAAGTCTGGCTGCGAGAGTGTGGTTAGAGACAGTGTCGAAGGCTGCGGAGAGGTCCAGAAGGATGAGGGCCGCAGTGTGTCCCTGGTCGAGTAGCATGCAGATGTCGTCTGTGGCAGCGAGGAGAGCGCTCTCAGTGATCTGGTGATCTGGTTAATGCGGAAACTGGACTGCGAGGGGTCTAGGATGGAGTTCTCTTCAATGAAGGTGGTCAGTTGGGCGTTCACGAGTCTTTCCGTGACTTTGGCTGAGAACGGGAGGAGAGAGATAGGCCGGTAGTTCTTCAGGTCTGTTGGGTCGGCCGTGGGCTTCTTGAGGAGGGGTTTAACCTCCGCCCGCTTTCAGTCATCAGGGAAGATGCCAGAAGTGAGGGAGGTGTTGATGGTCCGTCCTAGTTCGGGTGTGATGGTGACTGCCGCCCTGTGGAATATGTGAGGTGGGCAGGGGTCCGTGGGGGATCCTGACTGGGTCTTATGCATGGTCGCAGTGATGTGTTCGATGGTCATGGGCTTCCAGGTCTACCTGGTAGGCTGATCGGCCGCAATGGGGGGTGAGGGTGCTGTCCCTCGTTGGTTCGCTGATGTTGTCGTAGAGGTCCTTGATCTTACAGTAGAAGTATGTGCTGACTTTGTCGCAGAGTTGCTGGGAGGGTATGATGTCCGTGGCTTCACTGGGTGGCTTTGTGAGCTGTTGAATGACGCTGAACAGTTCCCTGGCGTTGGTCGAGTTGGCGTGGATTTTGTCCTTTATGAAGGTTCGTATGGTGTCTCTTATGCACTGGTGGTATTCCTTCAGGGCGTTCCTGTGGTTGTTTTTTGCTTGCGTGGTTTTCTGGTTTCACCAGGTTTTCGCTAGGCGTCTGCACGAGCGTCTGGCTCCCTGTAGTTCCATGGTGAACCATGCGGCTTTTGGCGGGCATTGCTTGGCGGGGTGTCGGAGGGGTGCAAGTGTATCAGCGCAGTGGGTGATCCAGCAGTGGAGTCCTGTGGCTGCGGAGTTGGCGTCGGTCGTGGCGATCGGGGGGTCTTGGCGTAGGGTGGTGTTGAGGAGTTCCTCAGTGATCTTGCTCCAGTTTCTTTGCGGGGGTTGCGGGGCGGGTTTGGGTGCGGCGGTGATGTTGAAGGTGAAATGGACACAGTGGTGGTCCGTCCAGGGCGGCTGGGCTGTGTGGCTGAACCGGATGCTTGTTCCTCCCGCGAAGATAGGGTCCAGGGTGTGTCCAGCTCTGTGCGTGGGTGTGTCGACCAGCTGCTTCAGTCCGAGGTTGGTGAGGCTGTCGAGGAGAGTGGTGGAGGGGGGTCGTTACGGGTGTCGAGGTGGAAGTTGAGGTCCCCGAGGAGGATGTAATCTGTGGAGGCGATGGCGTGGGGTGCGACGAGTTTGGCGATGGTGGTTGCGGACTGGGTGCGAGGGCCCGGTGGTCTGTAGATGAGGGTGCCACGTAGCGTGGTCCTGGGGCTGGCCTGGATTTGGAAGTGGAGGTGTTCTGTGTTGGAGTAGAGGTCGCTCGTGCTGGAGATGGATAGTCGGAGGGGTGTCTTGTGTGCAATGGAGAGTCCTCCTCCTGGGCGGTGGAGGCGGTCTTTTCTCTGGATCTTGTAGCCATCTTGGATGGCAGTGGCGATGTCAGGCCGGAGGTGGCGTTGGTCCAGGTTTCTGTGAAGAAAGCCATGTCGGGCAAGAGGGTGCCGATCAGGTCCCAGATCTCTACGGCGTGTCGGTGCAGGGAGCACACGTTGAGGACGACGCAGGTCAGGGTGTTGGTGGTGCGTGCATCAGGCGGGCCTTCGGAGGTGGTGGTAGCCTTGTCGCTGGTGAAGGATCTGTGGCAGGCTCTGCACAAGAACTCTCCCTGGGTGGTGTTTGGGGCGGTTCTTACGCAGCCGGTGTGTCTTACTGGGTTGACTGCGTTGAGGGTGGTAGAATCGCAGTGGTGGGTCATGGGAGTGCCGGGGTTCCTGGCGCTGGTCGCGTCCGGGGAGAGGAGGGACGTTCAGCTGGGAGGCGGGAAAGCGGGCGAGAGGGGAGGGGCCACATTGCAGAGGCGGAAAGCGTGGGACAGGGATGGCGAGTGAAGGCAGAAAATAAGGCGTCATGATACACAGCAGGTGAAGCAGGAAAAGAACAGAATGAAAGGGCACAACATTTTTAACAATGTTGACACAGGAATATGCTCCATCTGAGAGTGCACGTCTGCACACATCTCTACTTGTGCAGCTATCTTCCTTCTTAGAGTAAATGTCGGTGCCTGTCTGGCTGTCACTCATTCACAGCTCTCTGCAGCATTCATGAGAACTCTGGTGTGAAGTGCCTTGCACCGACTTCAACATGGGCACCATGTAATTAATAAAACACCTGCCTTCTCTCAGACCACTAGAGACACAGGAAAACAACTTTACTTAGTCTGGATGAAATGAGTCCTCTCCTACGAACACATATTAAAGCAAGGACATTGTGTTCTAATGTGTCTCCCTGAAACTAACAGTGTAGATGTAGTGAGCTTGTCCCAACATGTTCGGGTGACAAACTAGACTTAGCCGAGATGATTTTATGTCATTTTTTTGAGTCCATAAGTAGATGTTACAGCAAGCCCATAAGTAGAGTAGATCCAGAACCCCAACAGGTGCACTCTCCTAGCTGCTCAGCCCATCTTCCAACTGCCAACACTCATACACCAGGCACCCAAGCATTCCACTCACACTAACATTCTACACGGAACACTCACACTGGCTGAGCAGCTAGGTACAGGATGAAAGGGAACATATTAACATGACCTGAGGATACTACATATCCTCTCCTTTTTACACTGAAAAATAATAAGACCCAAACTACAATAAAAACAACTATACACAGTAACGTACAAAAGATGAAAGCAGTCCATAGACCCAGGGATGCATAATAGAACACATTGCGAGACGGAAAACAGACAAGCAAAAAGGAGGAAAGAAGGATGAAAGGATAAAAACACACACTGACACCATCCTCCTCCTTTAATAGTAAACAAAGAAAAGGTAAATAGTGTAAGATGAGCTCACAAGCAACAAGTGAGCAAGACACAAGAGTAAAGGGGGAAAACGTACCCCAAGACTCACACAGTGGGTGAACAGCATCCAAAGAAGTACTCCTCAAGTAAGGAGAATGTGGCAAAGAGAAAGACACCACTCCTCAAGTGAGGTAGGATACTACAGTAGACTACAGAACAACATCTACCAAAAACAAATGTGTGCATGGTTCATTCTTGTGTTAGTGAAAAACATGTTCAAACAACAATTTTAAAAAAGATGCGAAGTTAAAAAGAAAACCTATAATTGAGACTTAATAGAATCCCTGTAACAACACTACCAATATGTTTTGATTATCGGCCAACCCCAGACCATGTTGAAAAAATCCTACCATCACATGGCACCAAGAGCAATTTTGGGCCCGGACCCTTTTCTTTTTCCACGATTGTTCAGGAGTATAATAAATGCTGTGGAGATATTTATGTTGACGTGGGAATAGTCTAGTTAAGATAGCTGTGTCAAGGGGAGCTATGTCTGCCTCGCTCAACTCTTCTACCTAACCAACAAGACTATAACTCAGTAAAGAGGTCAGGACATTAACCACCAGTGACTGATAGACTCGGGAAATCCCTCTCATAAACAATGACGAGCACTATCATACCCTTCGTTAGGCTAACTCTGGAAGGAGGACCAGGTGCGATCGGTACACCACCAGGGTTATTGCAACTTCAGAAATCTATGGAACTAAAACTTAATGAAGGTTGAATTCCCCTACTTTAGTAGCACAATATGAATCATTTATGGTGGTTTAATAATCCACGAGTTACTTACCTTCAGTAACAATGTATCTGGTAGAGACGATTCTAGCCGCAGATTCCTTAACGTAGAATTATCCCCAGGCGTGAGACTGGATCCGGAAAACATTTTCTGCCACAGCATCCCTGCGCGCTGGGGAGACGGCACCACGTGACTCGGCCCCGACGTCGTCAGCATTTGTGACATCAGCAAGGATAGATCAGTCCCACCCCGGAGCGCCTACGTCAGTTTTCTCCAGAAAACTTTTCCGCGCCACAACGTGGAGCCATCACAAACAAAACTGTGAGAATACTGGAACAGTGTGCGAAAACCCAGCTATAGAGAAGGGAAAGAAACGAATGGTGAGGAACAGCACCATCCAGAATAGTGCCAGGTACTAAGGCACCAGGTCATGGGATGAAAGAATAGAGCGCAGCTACTGTAAGCAAGCCTGCAACCAACATAACAGCCTCCCTGGAGGCAGAAAGCATGTGAAAAAGGGCACAGCAGACGAAGGAGTCTGCAACCATCGCCCGGAGCCAAGAAGGGTTCCAAGGTCAGAATGGAAGAACAATGACAAGTCATACCCCAACAACACCAGCAGGGGGGGGGGGGAGATCTCCTAAAAAGAACTGAGGGTCGAGACCCAGCCAGGGGACCTCAACCCCAAGGACTGCAAGAGTCAGAAGTGCAAGCAACACAAGGAAGCAGGGCACAACGAACCCTACATTGGAGACCAAATGCATGGGCGCAGAAGTACCCATGCATTCGTCCACCAATCACCAGAAAGGAAGGAATGGAGCAACAACAAGGGGAGCATCCCCCTAAGGATGGAGTAAGAAAAAGGCACTTGCAGAGGACCGCTGCCCTGAAGCAGGGGAGCACAGAAGACCGAGAGGGGTCCTCGCAGAAACGGGAAGGAAGGGCGGGTCGTGAAGGGATCTGCGGCTAGAATGGTCTCTACCAGATACATCTTTACCAAAGGTTAGTAACTCGTACATCTGATAGAGACTACTAGCCGCAGAATCCTTAACATAGAATAGATACCCTAGCCATACCCAAAGGGGAGGAGGGTCTGTGAGAGGACCTCTCAGGCTCAGACGAGCACAAGACACCCAACAGGGGACCAGTCATGGAGACAGGGAAAAATAACCCAGTCCACCACAACAGGAGAGGAGTCACAGGCCCTAAGCTGAAGAGAACCTCATCATCGTGGAAGAACACCTGCCCCAAGGGGATGTGTTAGAACGACAAAAGAGGCAACCCAGCCTTCACCGACAGGAGAAAGCAAAGGCAATACGAAGGAGGCCAGAACACCCCAAGCCCAGTCAACGTACCAGGGACCTCCACCGGAAGCCCCAAGGGTACAGGCAACACAGAGGAGTACGGTAGGCAAGGGGCAAAACACCGCGGCACAACGCCATACATGGCCAGGCCATGCCCCAGTAAGAACCAAAAACCGCACCATCGTAATACGGCAACACCGGGGAAGGGGGGCGATGAACCCACAAGGGGGAGTCCACACCCTCCCTGCGTAAGACAGGGCTATACAATAGCTATATGTACCCCACATAGGGTAGGACACGTCCCAAAAAAAGCATGGGAACCACTCTTAGGGAAGACAATCCCGCATCAGAGAACAAAATCCTAAACCTGCGGCAGAAACCACAGAAGGCTTAGTAATCAGCCAAAAGCACATCCTCACCAAAAAAGGGGGCTGAACCAGCAGCCAACTGAAGAGAGAGGCCAACCAAGGACCCCGAGGGCACAGTAATCCTCACAGAAAGTGTAACAGCCACTCCTAAAAACTAAAACCAGAAGCAAGTGGGATAACGCCTCCCACCAAGACCCACAGGATCAGCAAACCAACTCACTGAGGAGAAGGGGGGGGGGGTGAGGAGGAGGAGGAGTAGGAGGAGGGGGGAGCACTGCAAGAAGACGCTGAATGGCAGAGTCTGCATGAGTATTAAACAGCAGGACCCCGTCAAAAGGTAGGTCAACCAGACGTGCTCTAATATTTTCAGGAAAAACGGCATCACATAGCCAAGCATGGCGACTTAGAGAGCCTCAGAAGTGGCTATAGCATGGCCAAGAGCATCGGCAACATCCAAAGCCACACGAAGAATAAACGCGGCCAACTCCCTACCATCCAACACATGGCCCCGCAGATCAGCACGGGCACCCTCATGAGAAAGAAGGGACTCCACAAAGTCCCACAGGCTGGAAGTAGCCCTTGTCAACACACACAAGGTGTTAAGCGCCCGCAAGGCAGCACTGGAAGAAGTGAAGACATTACGCCCCCATGAGTCCAACCACCAGGCCTCCCAAGACGGAGGAAACAACACCACAGGCAAACACGGAAAGGCATTCCACAGAAGAGTGCCTTGAGTAGAAGGGTGGAATGAAAGACAGACTGGGTCGTGCGGAGCAGGATGATGGCGATGCAGTAGTGCCTAAGGTACCGCATCGCCTGCGGCAGGGTGTACCCAAGCCCCCATAAGAGAATTATGGAGTGATGCTTCAAAATGAAGGAACAACTACCGTCCACCAGAGCCCTGGTGGAGAATCTCCAAGAGGTTTTCTGTAGGAAATGGAGTGACAGGTTCGCCCATCCTCAGAATACCAGCAGTCGTGAAAATAGCCCGAAAAAAGGCAACACTGGCCTCAGTAGGGCGCCGCGGAGGGGAAAGTAATTCCTCCGTGGGTGACAGTTGTAGACTGAGCCACCAATCACCAAGTCCAGGGGGGAGCGGACAGCCCCGGGATAGAGGAGGATCCACAGAAGAATGGGGAACCTGAGGGGCCCCAGGGGAAGGCGAGAGGCCAGTGAAGAAGCCCACCGCGAGCCACGGAGAGAAGGGTTTGAGGATTTAGGCCATGGGGATGGCGAAGAGCCTTGCCTGGAAGATGCCGGTGAAAAGGCAACAACACAGTGCCCTGTCTCCGGGGAGGAACACACCAACAGATGACAGACCTCTGGAGAAGAGACCTCAGGAGACGAATCCAGAACCCGACGCTGGCACGGCTCCGTGGAGTCTGCCATCGGCACCTGATCGACGTCGACCGGCGCCGGAGTGGGCATCCTTGGTGCCGGGTAGACTCCTGCCACCACATGCTCTCCAGGAGAATGGGGCGAGGTAGACGCCAGAACGGTGAAGGCACGGCACTGAAAAGGCGCCGGCTTGGCCTCAGATGGGGCAGCCGCCCGCGTCGAGGACCGAGAGAGACTCGGGGAGGCACCCCAGGTCCCGGCCTCCACCTGCGACTCCACCTGAGCAGGGGAGGAAGGCTCTCGGCACCGAAACGGCGCCGGCTCGACCTCTGGTAAGGCAGCCGCCTGCTCAGAGGACCGAGGGGGACTCGGGGGCAAGCCCGGAGTCCCGACGATTACCTGCGATGCCACAGGGAGCCGCGTAGGGACTTGCGGCGAGGCAGGGATGCTAGGCGCCAAAGAGAGGAGCCCCGAAGTACCACACCTCAACGACGCCACCCTCCTACGACCTGGAGCCGAAACCTTCAGCGCCGCAGTCGCCGGTGACTCCACGGAAGTCACCGCACGAGGCAAGGGATCCGCGGATGTCTCAGGAGGTGGAGGAAGGGCCAAAGAAGCCTGTAGAGCTGCAGCGAAGGCTGTCATTTGGGCCCTAGTCACCTCCGCACCAGGAAACGGCGGGTAGGGAGGTGACAGGCAGGGGCGCATGTCCTGGGGTAGACGGCACCCACCGCAGAAGGAGGACAGGGCCTCGGAGACAAACTGAAGGACCTACCAGCCGGTGAGCCACGCCCAAAGGGGCGCGGCGAAATACGAAGTCGCAGACAAAACCGGCGGCTCTTTGCCTCCGAGGTAGGGGACGGATGCTGGGACGACACCGACCTGGACAAACGCGCCGACAGCAACTTCATCCGGTGCTCCCGCCGTGATTTAGGCTTAAGGTGCTGGCAGGCGTCGCAACTCTCCGAGTCGTGGTGCTCCCCCAGGCACCACATGCAAATTGGGTGAGGGTCCGTCGCCGACATGGGACGTGCACAGGAGGTACACATCTTGAAGCCCGAAAGCATTCGCACACTGTTCCACATAATGCTAAAGCATGAAAAAGAAGAGAAGTCCTGAAAACAGGCCAGGACACAATTCGGATCCACGTTGCACGCAGAAAGAGAAAAAACTGACGTAGGCTAACCGGGGTGGGACCTATGTATCCTCGCTGACGTCACGAACGCGGACGACGTCAGGGCGAAGTCACGTGGTGCCGTCCCACCGGCGCGCAGGGATGCTGTGGCAGAAAAGGTTTTGGGATCCAGTCTCACGCCTGGGGATAAATCTACGTTAAGGAATCTGCGGCTAGTAGTCTCTATCAGATAATGTTATGAATTATGGTGAGTTCCTAAGGTAGTTTCACCATGTGAAAATGCAAACCCTCTGCTGAGATTTGATGAATCATGCTTGAGAGAAAATGGTTTTCTGTTTTATTTCATGGAAATTATAAGTGCTCCAGAAGTTAAAATGCACACATTTCTTATAAATTCACAAATCTCTTCCTTAGTCATCTCAAAAAAGGCCTGATAAGCTGAGTAAACGTATTTATTTTCAACAGCAGCAGTGGTCTGTCACTTGACTCCCCAGTGTTCTGCAGCTACCCACAGTATTCTAATGAACCAGAGTGCTAGCATTCTGTATTCATGACAAAATGGACACCGTGCTGCTGAACAGGGGCTGGTGAATTTAAAGCCTTTAATATTGTGCAGGCTGTATTAAATGGACTTTAAATTGTCAATGCAGCTGTCAAACTAGCAGGATAAAAATGTGAGAGTTTAGGTTTTAATTCCTTTATGTCATAATTAAGGCTCCCTGTTTTCCTTTTTACAGATTTCCACAGATAAACACAGAAAGAAAACATTCATTTTGTTTGCATTTATTTTTAAATGTGGATAAAAACGGAATTTGGGTTGCTTTTTGAGTAATTCTAAATACTGTTTGCCATGACTGCCAGGTCAATAGATGTGTGGATTGATAGATAAGGGGGGTAAAAAAGGAAGGAATTTTAGTAAAGAGACTCCAACAGCAGTAGATATGCACAAGGTTGATACTGAAATTTGCATATTTTCATATAAGTACACGGATTTATCTTCTGCGGGTGTTCACAGCACTGAAACCTGGCAGACATTCAAGCATGAGCACATATTTATTGGTTAAATAAATGTGGTAATATGTTAATTTCAGATTAAATTTTCCACAAAACCCAAAATAAATATGGATCAATACAGATACAATTAGCAAAAAAATAATATTGGATAAATGCAGACGGAAATGGCAAAGAAATAAATACCATCAAACTGGAAGCCCTAGGAATAATACACTTTTAAAGGGTTAATAATGGTTGATAAAAGATCTCTACCCAAATCCAGCATTCCGTTTCTACTTTACCTCAGATTTTTCCTCTTGTTGATCATTTCATACCTCCTCAATTTTAATACACTAATATGTTGCAAGATATATTTTTTTAATCTTCAATTTAAATGTATGAGTGTAGATGTTTTAGAGGTGCAAGAAAATTTTTTCATATTTTAAAATGAATAGATTTGTGTTCGTATTGGGAGAAGACTGTCCAAGTGAGTTGCTGTCAGACATTTACTTGTTTTTTCCACTTTTCCCAAATTCCTTTTGTCATTACTAGTTGCAGCTCTGTGCATGACTGAACTATCATCAAAATCATTTTTATTGTGACTAAAATAGAAGAAAAAGATATAACATTTAGAGCCTGACTAGGAGGTTAACAGATGGAGTAAAAACCCTCATGGTGGAGGAGTACTTTACGTCCACCGCACCACCTTTCATCGTCCTGTCAAATTCAGAGTTTACCGTCATCCCATGAACTGCCGCCATTTCATTGCATACAAAGTCATTTAAACGTTTGGCTTGCATCCATCACTTGCGATGGACACTTACACCAAACGTTTAAAAGTTTTTTCTTTTCCAAAAACAAAGTCCCAAAGGAAGTTTTCTCTCATGGTATGGGTAAATATTTATTATTATGTTAATGTCCCGCATAATTAGGAGATTTATGGCAGTGAAAGACAACAGAAAGCCTTCTGACTGCATACAAACAGAGCAGACAGTCAGATGGTCTACCTCTGACGGCCTGTACACCCTGGGGCTGAGAGAGGAAGGTTTACACTACGAGTACATTTTACTCAGTCTGTGTAAATCTGGCAGTCCACCTGACCCAAAATAGGGTGGGAGGAATGAGAGTTTGGCGGACAATGTACTCAATTCCGTCTCTATCTCTGAAACAGGCCCTTAAACATTTATATTGGTCTAAAAAAACTTTTTACATTGTATGCCTTGCAGATGACTGGCATCTCACAAACACACCCACACATATTATTGAGTACTCTACAATTATTTTTTATTCTATTCTTTTGTTTGGTCTAACAGGCCATAAAATAACAAATATTAAGGAAAAAAATACAAATATAGGTTTACAGAAAACATTATAAATATATATGTATATATGTACAAAGCAATTATTAAAAACCAAGCATTCATAGTTAAAAGCATTCTAAGTCAATCAAAGAAATAATCTTTATTCAAAATTTTTCCAAATGATCATAAAAGATGTACATGATTTAAAACACTTTGATTAATATAAAACAGTCAAACAATTCAATATTAATTACAGCAATAAAAACAGAATGCATCCCAGGCACAAAAGCCTTAAAAAGACTTATTCTAAAACCATGAAATAATATAAAACAATACAGTCACAAAAGCCAGGGCATAAGATAGAAGTAGAATTGAGCATTTGTTGTTTAGAATAACATTGCCTTTCTCAAACGTAAAATGCCCATAAAAAAACAGCCAACCAAATAACCAGTGTCTTAGTAATTTAGCTGCTGTAAGAAGAGCAAAGCAGATTTGCACTTAGTACATTTGTGCCTGTGCAATAGAGGCAATTGAAATTTCCTGGTACAAAGAGGATAGAAAAGAAAAAAAAGAAAGTGCAATAAGGTCTGGCTTGATTGCTCGTCACACGGGCAAATACAAATATTGTTTTAGGAGATTTGCCCTAAGGGGAAACACAACATGCAGCGTATCGTTCCTAACCTAAAGCGAGTCAGTAAGTTGCGTTCATAACACGTTCTGCACAAATAATAGGAATGGGACAATCCTGGCTGTCATCTGAACCAAACAATCTCTTACATACGGCTTCACCACTACCATGTCCTTCCAAGAGGCTTGGCTGTGTGAAGAAAAGCATTCCTGGGTCCAGCTTTCATCTTTCTTGATACTTTCTGGGTTCTCAAACAAGCGTGCGCAGCCCAAAGCCAAAGTGGTATCTCTTATATACTTTACAAGTGAGGCAATCTCTAACAGCATGGTTAAGCTCAGCTTCCTTATTTGACCAAATGGAACAACATAGGGCTACAGGGGCAGCACAAATAAGGTCCTCAACATACTCAAGACCTAATTCTTGGTGTAGGGGGAAGTGGGGTGTCGAGAGAGAAACCCACAACAGGCAACAGCAAAATCAATTTTCCTCTACTTGAATGGTGGCAACATCCCTGTAACCCCATACCCCCATGCCAAACATCAAGGTTGGAAGGCATTTCCTTTTATAAATTTCTATTAATGGGGTTAGTAGCTTTCTACAAATGCAAGCAGCAAGAGAGAAAATGGTGCCGACCACAAAAGAAAATCGGACTAGTCTACTTCTCAAACACGCGGACCATGTACAAGCATCATCAAAATCTAGGCCAAGATAGGGAATAGAGGATTCCTGTCTATTTTTTTCCCCTTTAATCGATTGGGCACTAGTTTGTGTCCTTGGGACTGCACACCAATATGAGCGTTTTGGAGTAATTTGTTTCCAAGTCAAGAACCTTAATGAATTCCACAAAGTTACTGAGTAATAACTTCGTACCGTTAGTTGTTCTAGCAAGAAGCACTGCATCATCCCCATATAATAAGGCAGGCGCAGCTTTATTTTCAGCAACCGGTACATCTGCCCCAGCAACATCTAGTGTCCTCTCCAAATCATTAATACACAATAAAAAGAGGACGGGCTAAGTACGTAGCCTTGGCGTACTCCTCGATTGGCTTTAAATGGAGAATTACACTCGCCCTTCTCACCAAACCTTACTGAAGCTATGAGATCCTAGTGTAGGAGTCTAAGGAACGACACCAGGTCTGCTTCCACGACTATGAGCCCAAGGACTACCCACAATTTTGACCTAGTTACGCAATCAAAGGCACTCGACAGGTCCATGAATGCAAGATGGATTGGGATGTCCATGCATATTTGTATTTAGCCATGATAAGACGAAAGTTTAAATACTGCTCAATAGTTTCTAGGCCCTTCCGAAAACCATATTGAACCCACAATATGTTTTTCTCCCTTGTCCACAATAAAAGTCAATCTAAGTCACATTCCAAGTCGTATCTAAAAACAAATACACATTTGACTTCTGAAATACAAGCAAAATACTCAGTTTGGCCTCAATAATTCATAAAATTACACAATAAAACACCAGGAACATGAGTTAAAACAACATCAAATGTTGAAGTCTTATGGCAGATTTTAGAAAATGGCCAACCCTTAATCATATTTCTGTAGTACATAAGGACTGCAAATCAATCAGAGCTGCTCTACGTTTTTTTAATATGTATCTTCTGTATAAAAGGAACCAGAACACCCTTCATCAAATGTTTATAAAAGTTACCGAAAAATATAAAATGAAGCAAAGTTTGATCCGAGTTTTCGTAACAAGGACAACAACATACAGTAGTAGCATCGAGGCAGGTCAAGAGGGCAACATAGTTTTCATCTGATTGAGCTCAAACAGAACCTGGTGAGTAGCGTTCTTTCCCATGGGTGGCTTACCCATTCCAGATACGGCTCCATGCAGGGACACATTTGGATCAGCAAGTATTCCTTAATGGCGTGCCCAGCAGAAACTCCCAATTCCTTGCTTTATTCTTCATAAAGTTTTCCCTGACCCATAATTTGTCTCTTTCTGATGGAGCTTGGGTCACAAAAGAAATTGTGTCTGCCAAATCCAACAAGCTCAACTGAATCCTCTTTATCCAGGTACCATTGGACTAGAAGCACATGTCATACACTCCTCGATTAGGTCTCTATTGAGAGTGGCCAGGCCATTGCTCCAAATACAGCACCAGAGGAGCAATGGAGCCAATTTATTACGGTATTCCACATAGTCCAGACAAAGTTTCTCTTTCACTGTAAATTTATGACTGCAAGGTTGAGCCCATTGGGAGTCTTTGCTAGAAAAACTGCATCGTCAGCATAGTCCAGTGAAATTAGGTACGAAGAGAAAACGTATGTTTTCAGCTGTTATTTTACAAAAGCAATCCATCCTTCAATTCTGGAAAAAAAATGAAACATTTCTTCAAATCAACTCGGGCAGGCAAAAACAACCATGCCTAACTTCAGTAGCGTTCCTTAAATGTAATCATTCAGCATCACAAATTCAATTTCATACTCTCAATCAATGTAATGGTTAGGCCTGCATACTAGTCCCTCCACCAATACCACAAACTCCTAAAAAAGACAAAACCTATCCCTCTGGCTGACCACAGCAAGCTCAAACCACAGCAAGGAGCTCTACAACATCGTCAGAGTTCTCCAGCTCCTCAGCCATCGGAAACGCCATCATACCCTCACACAAACTCTGCGACTCCCTGAAAGAATTCTTCCACAACAAGATCTCCACCATCTGCAGAAACTTCAATCCACAAGACATGACCTCCTCAAGCATCTTGATACCACAAATGAAGAAAACAATCACCTACTCACCACTTAAGAACAGCTCACCACGCAAGACACCAGCACAGCCATCATGACCTCCATCCACTCAGGGGCACCCATGGACCCATGCACCCACAATATCTTCAATCTCTGGAGCAAGACAATCAGCATTCAGCTCCATCCTCAACACATTGATCATCATGGACACTTCCCCAAAGAATGGAAGCATGCAGAGGTGAAGCCCCTACTCCAGAAACCATCCGCTGATCCAAACGATCCCATCTATCTGCTCTTCTTCCCAGCCAAAGTCCTTGAGAAGGCCACCAACTTTCAGAATACTTGGAGAGCTACGACCTTATGGACTCATCCCAATCTGGATTCCGCACCCACCTCAGCACCAAAACCGCCCTTACTGCAGTCACAGACTACATCAATTCCATCCTCAACCAAGGCAAAACAGCGGCCCTGATACTCCTTGACCTCTCAGCAGTGTTCGACACAGTCACACCACACCCTGATTAGAAGCCTCCACAACATCGGAATCCAAGGAGACACCCTCAAATGGATTGACTCGTTCCTCACAGACAGAACACAGAGAGCCTGCCTCGCGCCCTTCAACTCCGAACCTAACAAGATCTACTCCAACATCCCAAGGCTCAGCCAACCCTGTTCAACACCAACATAACCCCCCTGGCCAACATCGCAAGATCGCATGGACTCAAAATCATATCCTACGCAGATGACACAGCTCATCATCTCCTTATCAGAAGACCCGCCACAACACTGACAAACTTCCCCTGATGCATGATGAACGTCGCTGAATGGATGAGGAATAACTGCCCACAGACAAGACGGAAGTGCTCATCTTTGGAAACACCTTCCCACTGAATGACGCCTGGTGGCACCCCGAACTAGGACCTGCACCAACAGCGACCGTCTACGATCTCAGCGTCATTCTAGACAGTAAGCTCACCATGAAACAGCAAAGCAATGCTTTCTCATCTGCCTGCTTTCTCACCCTCCGCAAGATCTTCAAATGGCTCCCCATCGATACCAGATGCACAGTCACAAAGGCCCTGGTCACCAGCCAACTGGACTACGGCAACACACCATGCAGGAATCACCTCGCACCTCCTCAATAGACTGCAGAAGATTCATAACACAGCAGCCAGACTTGTTATAGACCTCCCCAAGTGGACACGCATCACCCCCCATCTCAGGAAGCTCCACTGGCTTCACATTCACAAGAGATGCCAGTTCAATGTGCTGACCCATGCCTTCAGAGCCCTCCACAAATAAGGATGAGAATACATCAACCACCGGCTAAACCTCCACCATTCCTCCAGACACCTGTGATCCACCTCTCTCTGCAGCTCCCACCCCCCCTGCATCCACCATAACAGTGGAGGACGCTCCTTCTCCTATCTCGTGGCAAAGTCCTGGGACAACTTCCCTCTTAACCTATGGCCCTCATCCGCTCTACTGGAATTCAGAAAAGGATTAAAGACCTCGTTGCTCAACTAAGCCTCTGCAGCAGCTCTCTCAGAGCCTGGATACTCTTACGGGTGATTAGCCGTGCTCTACAAATCTAGACTGATGATTTGTTTTTTGTTGAAGTGGAGAACAGTTTCTTGTGGGACATAAAACGGCCAAATCTATTTTTGACACGTCCCCCTTTAAATTACCCTCCCCAGGAATGGATCTCTAAAAAATGTAAAATGCCCAATTAAACCTGCTCACTAACAACTCTTTTCAGTTAGGGTAAGACAGGTGCATGAGTCTCTTGATGTGCCTCGTAACTTCTTTAGATGACCCTAAACATTACACAATTAATCTTTAGGCTTTCTTTCATGTATGAAGCCTTTGTTGCAAATCCAGTTCCGCGTGTTGTAACTTTCTCCACTTTTGACTTTGCGATGATCGAGGTAAGCATAATCAGAGTAATCTGTTACCGGGAACCTGTAACAAAAATACACCGTTAGGACTGTGGAAGAAGTTTACACTGGTACTGATGAAATACAATTTAAGGCACAAGTACAGCTAAAGTCTTTAAACCATATAGTAGGGAAACAATCGAGATAATCTAGGTATGGGATGCAGGTTGCTGACCTCAGTCAAGCATAGGTGGGTATTTTGCAAAACGGAAGTGACAATTTGGTTTCCAAAGAGATCTGTTCTATGGCTGGTGCTTCGTAAAGCTTTTTTAAGCAATGTTGCACATCAGTGGGCAAGTATGGAGTGTCTACAGAGAGATTCAAAAGCCCTGCCATGGTGGTTATCTATAAAAAAACAAACTAGGTAAATGAGTACAATTGTGATTCACTGTGTAAAGATCTTATGTAGAGATCCTTAAAAACAGTTATGGACCTGATCTTGTTGGTTATACATTGGGCACTTCCGATGTAAACATTGGGGAAAAGCCCTTGGAAGAGCAAACTTATGGCTAGGACTCAGAAGGAAACGTGCAAAAAAGAGTTGGTGTTTCACTGTACATGCATGCATGCTAAAACTAGCTAATGCCTACTTTGAGTCAATCGCCAGTTCAGGTGCGGTGCAGGAGAGGAACAGGGCTCAGCTGGCAGGATTTACTTACTGGTAGATCATACCACTCATCCCCACTGGGCAAGTTGAATTGAAGTTCGTGGTGGCCCATAAAAGTGTAGTCTCGCCCCCTTCTTTTGATGAATGCCACATTGGTTTGGAAGAGCTGGCAGAGGTTAGGGGGAAAGTTCCCAAAAGGGGTCAGAGGGGAAGAAATGGAGCAAAATCACACAGCTTGGAACCCACCCATACCTGCCTGGAAGGGGGGGGGGGCAATGATAGAGAAAAGTGGGAAAATGCACCACTTAAGCATTACACAAGCTAGAGACACAGTAAGACTTGGCCGGATTTAAGGCAGAGGGATACCAAGTCCAGAAGACCGATTCCAGCTGGTGACATACACCTAAATCGAGCCATTCAAACTTTTAGTCCTCAAATTGAAAATAACCATGCAGATTTAGGATTACCTGGTCTGTTTTCGCATGATCATCCCCGATTCCAGGAACGTTTCTGATCCCTTGTTTCACTTGTAATGAGCATGTGGTAAATGGGCATGGAAGCCCAATGTGGGTTGCTTTGCAGGTGGGGCAATGGGTAGGGAGTATGGTGGGGTGAGTGGGGACTCCATATTGGTTGAGGGGTGGGGTGTTACATCCACACTGAGGTGTGGGCTGGGGAGAGGAGGGCTCAGCCCTTCTGGAGGTCCCTGGGGTTTTATAGGGTGCAGGCCTGTTCCCGATAAAACAAGGCCTAGGGTTTCCATGCCCGGTGGTCATATGTGCAGAAGCACAGGCTCACTTGGGATTGGCTGGAGACGGATGGACCGAGAGCTATCCCTACGGAGTATTATTCTATCCGAGTTGTAATGGGACCCCTAGGGCCTCACAGGGGTAGAATGGGGTGTGCTTTTCTATTCCAGATCACCTCCATCTGCTGAGTTATTATAGTTTTAGAAAGGTCTTAAAACCTGCCTTTTAAGGTCAAGCTTAGAGCCATCGCGCATGTGCTGCTCTGCCAAGCATGCTGTAACCTCTCTGGGCTTTTGAAAACGCCCACCATGCTTACATTGGTTGCTTAGTAGGCCTATAAAAATTCCAGGAATTTTGTTGGTGGATATTGTACATATGTCCCGCCTTGTGGCTGTTTTGTTAACGCCCTGGCGACTTGCCCTGCTATGGGGATCCTTTCACTGGTGGCCATATGTGTAGTTATAGCACACTTATTTTTTTAAAATGTACTTCGCCTTTGTTGCAATGCTATTATACTTTCTCTAATCTCACCGTAGCAGTCCCATTTGAGCCACTGATCGAAGTCCCGGTTGGTGACTATTAGACTTGGCATCTTGGCATCTTTTGGGGTGTTTCCCCTGAGTTTTTGCTTTCTGACTTCCCGGTTTTGACTCTGTTTTTGAGCACTTTTCGCATTGTTGATCAGTCGTAAAGTGCAAGTGCTCCTGTGGTAAACTGTGTTATGGATTGATGTTTCCATGATTGGGGATTTGATTTACTGGTTAGTCCCTAGTAAAGTGCACGGAGTGTGCCAAGGCCTGTGAATCAAATGCTACTCGTGGAACTGCAGCACTGATTGTGCCACCCACTTGAGTAGCCCTGAAAAGGTAACTCAGGCCTGCCTTGCGGAGTGTGCGCACAGTTCGTTTTTCACTATTGCAAGGCTAACCGTTCCCAATAGGACAGAATGGGAAGTTTGTTTATAACATCTTATAAACATAACTGGCCCGGGGAACTAGGTAGGAAAATAAAGATTAGTATGCCTGAACTCAGAATCTAAAGAGGCATCTTTTAGTGAAGGTGATTTGTAAATTCTGTGTTTGAAAATACCACTGTTAGAAAGTAGGTATTTTCTTGCTCAGTCATCCCTTGTGCCTCTGCTGGAATGTGTATTGCCTGTCTGGGTTTTGAATGACAAAAGGCTGGGGAGCAGGAGTGGCTTCAGATAGTCTAGGCGGGTCAGGAAAGGGCTGAATAGACCTGGGCTGCAATTGGGGAAGGGGAGGAGATTTCCCTGCACCTCAAAGGGCCTGGTCTGCCTCTGACCATGCTGTCTCCACCTCCTGCCAGGAAGTCACACAAGAGAAGGCAGAACTGGTTCTGGCTGGGCACAGACACGCTCTGCCCAAGAGATCAAAGGATTTTGGGATATAAATTTTGGGGGCCCAGACCCCTGACTTTTAGAACTCTTTTGGACCAAGAAGACTGCCAAGAAAACGAGTCGGAGAAGCTGTGAGGAGGAACTACCACTTTGCTGTGTGCTTTGCTGTGTTGGCCTGCAGTGGCTGCTTCTGTCTAGGGCAGTGAAAGGACAGGACTGAACTTTCTGCAATCTACTTTGTGAGTTTCTCCAAGGGCTTGAGGTAGAGCTTGCCCCCTGCTCAAGAAGTCTCAGGAACAGAAAAGACTTCAAGCTCTTCTGCACTCAGCACTGGGATATGCGTTTTGTGCTGCAACAGAAGAAAAGCAACCAAACGACGTCTATGACGCCACTGCCCACTCCGTGTCCTTAAGGCACCGCAGGGGGTACCGCCACACCGCGACCCTGGTCTGACCGGTGATGCCTGTTGATGCCGCCACTGAGTCGCTGCTCGCACAGTGACCTGTGGCCACCACATTCCGCACTGCCTCGCTTCACAACGCCTTGGTATCCCTGACGACGACGCTCCACGCCCAAGTCTACGCTGCTGCTTGCAGCGTGATTCGAGGGCACTGCCCGTAAAGTTACACGACGCACCGACCTCATCCCGCACCGCAGCCTTGGCCTACCGGCGCCATTGACTCCAGTTCATCAGCCGACTACAGCGCTTTATCCACGACGATGCCGCTGCTTGCACTGTGACCTGCCAGCACCGCGACAAGCACCGCCTTCACATCGCACTGCGACCCTGTTCTCACCGCCGACGCCATCTGATGCTGCCACCGAGCCACTGCTCGCACCGCGACCTAAGGGCACCGCATGCCGCACTTCGCACCAGACGCCTGCTGATGCCAGCACTCCTGACTCCAACAGAGAGGAAAGGAGATAGAGAGAATGGATCAGAGAGGGAGACGAGAGAAGGAGAGAGAAGGAGAGAGAAGGAGAGAGAGAGAAGGAGAGAGAGAGAGGAGAGAGAGAGAGAGAGAGAAGGAGAGAGAGAGAAGGAGAGAGAGAGAGAGAGAAGGAGAGAGAGAGAGAGAGAGAAGGAGAGAGAGAGAGAGAGAGAAAGAGAGAGAGAGAGAGAGAGAAGGAGAGAGAGAGAGAGAGAGAAGGAGAGAGAGAGAAACAGGATGGATGGACGGAAAGAGAGACTTGGTGTGAACAGACAAAGGCAGAGGCTGGGTTTAGCTGTCTTGCCAGCTGTGCTTACGGTTCCCCACTCTGGCCTTAGGCACACGTAAATAACTCCCTCTGGCTTTGCATGTATTACACAACACGTCACTTCAGGGACCTCTGCCCCTCTAATCACCCGCTTCTTTTGAGCCGAGAGGGGCTCATCACCTGGGTTTAAAATCCCCTTCCATTACTGGCAGGTGTGTCGTGAATGCCACTACAGTGTCACGTGCGCTGTTCAATAATGCAGCCTACCAGCCCGAGGGGGCGCGGTGCTGACCAAACTTCACATCTCCCCTCACTCTGCCTGGCGGTGCTACACGGGAAACGGGGTGCGGCGTTGTATGGTATTTCAATTGCATGGATATAACGCCTACTACCCACGAAGCGTCGTTGAAATGCAAAAGACTGCTCTTTGGGAAAGGGGAGCATTCAGGTGGGGCAAACGGGGGTGGGGAGGAAGGAGGTGGGTTAACACTTTGAAGATCACTACTGTGGCAACAAGAGCCGACCAGACAGGATTAACTTATTGGGAATGCTACTGGCGCGTCACTTGCAGCTTTAACTGCCACCCAGCAGGACCATAGTATTTATATTTTCATTTTTATAGCGCAAACTCACCTATCAAGGGTTCGGGGCACTGTACAGTGTATTGTAATAACAGAAGTAGAGTAAATAGTGTGTTTTTAATACTATGTCCCCCTTTCTTAGATTTTGGGCTTTGTCCTGTTATTTCAAGTGCCTGTGGCGAGGTCGGTGGTCTTGTTGCGACCCGGAGTCTCGGCTGCTCCCCGCATGAGACACAGCTAGGCACTCTTCAAAAATCAGGAAGCAGCCATGTGCCAACATCTTACTGCAATATCATTCGTAGTGGTCAGCACATCTGAACCAAACCTCTACCCTTGGCAACTATATTTGTTAGTTATATCGCTTAACCCATACTTTTATCTGTCCATAGACTAGTGTTCGATATTTAATCTACACAGTAGTAAAAAGTGGGGAAAGAAAAGTCATGATGATGCAGATGGTAGATCCATTACACATTAGCACTATTTTTAGCAGTATTCAGATCACAGTCAAGAACTGCAATAACAAAGACCACCAGCATATGAGGACATCAGTTACACCTGGAGGCCCCAGAACAGGCTTTTATTGTGTAAAACGTACAGGGGAAATACTGTGGAAATGTGTTAAATCTCTTTATATTTGCATATCCGTTTTAACTTTAGGCTAGATGGTCTAATAGGCCTCATGGTAAAAAGGGTTGATGATGCCTCTGAATTTAGGACTTGATATTGCATAAGAATATATTTGAAATGAGGTGATGCAGCCCAAGACCCTTGATTTTATAAGGAATCCCTGCCAGGTCGCCGAGAGATCTCAGAAGTGATAGATTAGCCTATCTGGCATTGCCCAGAAATCAGAGGTCAAGAAGGGGACTATCTATGTGTTTCTGACTCACCAGAGCATGCTTCCGCTGTTTCTGTACTCGCCAGTACCGGTCTGGGCCTCTGCTCCCTATATTACGCGACAAACTAAGAAACCCCATGCTTCGGATGGGGCAGTGGCCACCTGTTAACAACTTCAATTGACTGTACGGTAATCTAAAACAGATATCCGCTGTCCTTTGTTGCAGTTTTAACAGACGGCGCTTGTCCATTAAATAAAGCAGAAAGAACCTAGAACGCACACACCCAATCCAACAAAAATAGCCATTGCCTCTAGTTGGAGGAGTGTTGTGATTTTGCATTGGTTAGATAAGCTATGCATTGTGGGATTGGCTGACTCAGCTCAGTTAGCTTTTTGTTGACTGAGAGCTCACGGAGATTTTCCTTGGCTTGTGATTGGCTAAAAAAATAATTTTACATTTCTTATTGGTTGTGATGCTCAATTGAAGTGTATGCGACTCTGAGGGAAATACATGTTTCTCTGATAGGGTTTCTTTTCGTCATATCTGTAAGTGTGTGGGTTTCCAAAATATACATGGATCATGGGTACTGAAGTATCAGGGAGAGTTTAATGTCCCGAGTAAGTGGGATTGAGTCTAAGGTTCCAATTTGCAAGTGCCCGTCGCCGTCCATTGCAGGGATACAGCCACAACAGACTGCTTTGTGCATTGATAACAGCCATGCCCCTCCTTTCATGACACCACCCTGACTGGTTCTTATTTTGAACGCAGAGAAAGCCAGTCGTTTTAAGCTACTATTGGTTGAGAATGGACTTGTGCTGCTCTACGCATTTCTGTACATGCATTTCTTCTCTCTTCTTGAGTAGAGAAAGCAGATGAGCGATAGGGGACAGAGAACCAGAGGTGTGGTGCAGCGGCCAGGGTGCCTGACTCCGGACCACAGGGTTCAAGGTTGGATCCCCGGCTTCGGCGACAGGTTAGCCCAGCACCATGTGACTCTGGGCAATAGCTTGCTTAATTTTCCCAACGGCATCCAGTGCCCGGGACACCTCTCCGGAGGTAGCCGTGTGCTTCACAAATGCTGGCATTTTCATTTTTTTACCACATGGGGGAGAGAGGGCAACACAAACACAGCATCATGGAGCTCAGGGGTCACAGGGAAGACCACGGTGCGAGAGAACAACGGGAGTGGGTGGAAGGGCATGTGCAGAGAAGTGCGTTTGCCTAATATTATTTCCATGTAACTGTTAGAAATTGGATTTTTGGTAGGTTAGGGCATGTGCCAAAGCCGGGCAGAAACCACCACTCGAGTCAGACACTCCTAAAATAACCCCTGCTCACCCCCTTGTTAGCTTGGCACGAGCAGTCAGGCTTATCTTAGAGGCAGTGTGTAAAGCATTTGCACATATCCAACAGTAATCCAGTGTACGCACTACCAAAGGACGCCACACCAGTTTAGAAAAATATCCAATATTTCTATATATTTAAGACAAGACCAAAAACAATAAAAATCCACAATACAGTACTTAAAAATCTTCGGGTATCAAAATATGCTTGAAAAACAGTTCCTTGATGTCGATAGCTCCGTCCGGGGCTATTACGGCGTAGTAAGCAAACAAATCCTAACTGTTCTGGCTGACCGCGGTGTTGCGGGCCAGCTACGGTGTCGGAAAGACCCGTTAACAGTACCTTTTAGAAATGCAGGGCGTTGGCGACCTCTCGTTGAGCTTCCGAAAGCACGGCGTCTGCAGGTGTCTGTTCCGAAGGTCGGTGCAGGAGTTGTCGGGGTCCTCGAAGTCACGTGGAGTTTTGTGAGGGTTTACCACAACATGCAGAGAGCACACACCCCGGAGACAATGCTTAGTGATGGGGTCTTGCTGCGCTGCATCACATACATCAACTCCAGCATGCAGCTCCGCATGAATCGATCGAGAAACATAAACAAAACTAGTGTACACAAACACACTGCCTCCCGGCTACAGCTGCGGAATGGAATAAAAAAAGTGCTTACCCACTAATTAAAAGACACTGTGTACCGCCGCAAGTGAAAGATCCAGTCTAGGTGGGCAGGCCAAAACTGGACAGGGCAGCAACAAAGAGGGATTAAAAAGCCTCACTTGCAATGTGAAGCCAGCGTTTAGCATGGAGGATGACGCAGGCCAATAGAAAGAAGCGGCGGAGCTTACACTCCACTTCTCAAAGTAAATCGATCACAAGAAGCCTCGCAGAGCAAGCAGCGGGCATGCGATGCAAACGCAGGCTTGCAAGACCTAAAAAGGAACTGAAACCATGCTGGTTTATGACCTCTACATAGATGCATATCACATTAAAAGCTGGATTTAAATTTCCAGTGTATTACATGCAGCACAATAGGATATGACAATTTACCAGAGAAGGTGTACTTAATGTGCCTTATACTTAAAGTTAGGAACAATAATAGGTTGGGTTTGTAACATGTCGTTGTAATTCCTAGTGCTTGTTCAGGGAGCAACAGTATTAGAGTTCACAACTCTAACAATGTACTGTTCACATCTTCTTAGCTGGAGTACATTGGTTTATTTATCTATTTTAACTGTTTTAATTCACACACTTCAAGAGTATTCAGTTCACGCGTGCAGGCAAAAATGTTTTATCCGGAAATTTATGTTTTTGAAAAAATATTACAAAAATGAAAATGAGAAAGTCCATTTTTTTTTTTAAACAGAGTTTTATATAGCTTGACCAGAATCGCTTTACATAGCACCAGTTGCGTTACATGATGACACAGTCCATTTTTTTTTTTGTTAGGCACGGGGAGATTAGCCGTTAGGCAAACTCCTCTCCCCCTTAACTTTGCTACCCATAAAGCCGAACTTGCTGTGCTATTGACACTGTTCCAGCCCTTACAGTATATGTAATGCAGTAGCATGGCATCGCTCACTTTTTGGACATCATTGTAAGGGAAGATTATGGCTAGAGCCACTGAATTTTAAACTGGGAACCCATGGGCAAATCTTGGCAGGAGCACTGGCGTAACGAAAGTTGAGGGGGCCCCCTGCAAGGTACATGGAGGGGCCCCCGGTTCCGGATTGAATCCAGAACTCTCAGGACTCACTACTGTGCTGAGGGGGGCCCCTGAAGCTCGGGGTCCTCCCCTCACTGCAGGGGATGCGGGGGCCTGTGTTACGCCACTGGGCGGGAGGCTCTATATGTTGTGCTTTTGGGCAAATTACTTAATCTCACCGTGCCTAAAAATAAATGTTTTTGTTTGTATTGGAACTGGTGCTCATGTAAAGTGTGCTGATTCCTTCGGCTTCAGTTTGCGTTATAAAAAAACTCCCCAAAAAAGCAAAGTCTAAAGGCTTTTTGTTTCAGGGAGGAAAAATATTACATACATTAAAACAAAAAATTCTGGGATTAAGTTTGGTGTAGAGGGGTGGAGACGCAGATTTCAGTTAACCTTTGTGCATCAGTAAGCTTTATTTTGTCTCTGTTTATCTCTCTTCAATGTCCAATTTACACTTCTTTTACAGGTTTACTGGGAGATACAGGATGGAGACAGCCCTGCTTTAATGAGGCACAACAATTAAAAGTTATGTCTAGGTATTTTTTTTTATATAGGCGAGAATTTCAACTTTAATTTTTCAGGTATGCTACTCTTTTTCTCCCATTCTCTACTCTTCTACCTTCTCTTTTTCTATATCTCACAATTTACCCTCACACTGATCCTCTATTTCAATTAATATCTCCTACATTCACTCTCAATGTAACACACACTATCTAGTCACCCTCATTCACTTTCAATAAATCACGCTCTTGTTTACATCATCTCACTATCAACAACACACACACACACAATTTCTCTCGTTTCAAGAGGCTGACAAAATTGCCAGCAGCCACACTGCTCTACACCATAGTTTAGACACATAGGCTAAGCCAAAAGCTCTAGCTTATGAGGTCCCAAAGGCGATACCTATTGCCTATGCCAATGCTTGTTTCCTTATCTGATTACTTGTGTAGACGATTGACTGAATGACTTAGTTCTTAATTTGATCCTTGCATTTGTGCCTGGACGTTAATGTTTGAGTTTTTTTGAGGTGTTAGCAAATGGTTTTGTATCTGAAACAGCGCCCAGATGCTCTGCTCTGATTGACAGTGTGCTCTATAAGCACCTAATCATTTATTCATGACCCTGTGACCAGGCAGGTCGCTCCCTCCGCCACCGCACAGACCCCCTGTGTGCCACTGCTGCTCCGTGCTGTCTGCTGCCTCCCGGCAGACTGGCCTGCTGATTGCGTGTCGTCCTCCCGTTGACTGTGCTATTCTTTGTGTTATTCATTTTGCCCACTGTTACTGAGTTTTCGTTTTGCCCACTGTTGACTGTGCTTTTCTTTTTGCCACTGCTCCACCTGCCCCTTATTCTCTTTTGTGCCTGCTGTGCCTGTCTCTCACCCCCTGCCCCCTCTTGCCTTCTGTGCCACTTTTCCCGCCGCTCGCGTCCCACGCGGCCCCGCCCCCTCGCTTCCCATTGGCCGCCCCGCTCCCGCCTCCCAGCTGCTTCTCCCTCCCACTCACCCTCATATGGAGGTCGCGCGGTGGTGAGAGGAGCGACCCTTGACCCTGTGACCAGGCAGGTCGCTCCCTCTGCCACCGCGCAGACCCCCTGTGTGCCGCTGCTGCTCCGTGCTGTCTGCTGCTTCCCGGCAGACTGGCCTGCTGATTGCGTGTCGTCCTCCCGTTGACTGTGCTATTCTTTGTGGTTTTCCTTTTGCCCACTGTGGTCTGTGTTATTCATTTTGCCCACTGTTACTGAGTTTTCGTTTTGCCCACTGTTGACTGTGCTTTTCTTTTTGCCACTGCTGCACCTTCCCCTTATTCTCTTTTGTGCCCGCTGTGCCCGTCTCTTCCCCCGCCCCCTCTTGCCTTCTGTGCCACTTTTCACACCGCTCGCGTCCCACGCGGCTCCGCCCCCTCGCTTCCCATTGGCCGCCCCGCTCCCGCCTCCCTGCTGCTCCTCCCTCCCACTCACCCTCATATGGAGGCCGCGCAGCGGCCGCAGAGTGGCCGCGCGCAGTGGGTGCGCCGCTGGCGCGCCAAAGGCGGGCCCGTCTGCGCCCGTCCGCGCCTGGACCGCGCCCAGTGCCAGGACCCCCGACCCTCGTCGTCGCCAGCCCACCCGAATGAGTTACGACACCACCACCCTCCACGCACTCAACACCGGCCAGACCCCCGCCTGCCACCGAGCCACCCCAAAACGCACCCACGGACCCTTCACCTGCCAAGCCTGCAAATTCACCTGCCTCCGGACCCGCACCACACCCGCCAGACCAGGCACCAGAAATAACCACCTCAAGTGTATCCTGCTCAACATCCGCTCCTTCCACAAGCACGCCGTCGAACTCTGGAACCTCCTCGACACAACAGCGCCGGACGTCGCCTTCCTCACAGAAAACTGGATGAATGCCTCCTCAGCCCCCGACATCGCCATAGCCATCCCGGACGGCTACAAGATCACCCGGTGGGACCGCGTCAACCAAACCGGAGGAGGCATCGCCATTGTCTATAGAAACACCATCCGCATCACAACCAACGCCGACGACACCTTCACCGCCGCCGAGCACCTTCACTTCCAGATACACACCGACCCCAAAACCACCCTCAGAGGTATGCTCATCTACAGACCCTCGGGATCACGCACACAATTCAGCGAAGCCATCGCAGACTTCATCAGCCCACTTGCCCTCACCTCCTCAGACTACATCCTCCTTGGGGACCTCAACTTCCACCTGGAAAACAACAATGACAACAACACCACCACCCTGCTAGACAACCTCGGACTCAAGCAGCTGGTGAACACCCCCACCCACTGCGCCGGCCACACGCTTGACCCCGTCTTCTCCTCCAGCAACCACATCTCCTTCAGCCACTTCACCGGACCACACTGGACAGATCACAGCTGCGTCCACTTCAACTTCAGGAAAACCATGACCCATCACCACCCGCAACATGCTCCTCGAAGATGCTGGGGCAAGATCACCACCGACCAGCTCACCACTTCCCTGAGCCAAAATCCTCCCGACAACACTACGGACTCCAACGAAGCAGCCCGCAACCTCACACAGTGGCTCACCAACTGCGCCAATGCCCTTGCACCACTGAAGAACCCTCCCAGCGGACCCGGCAGCAATAAAACCTCGTGGTTCACCAACGACCTCAAAGACTCCAAGAAATCCTGCCGTACCCTCGAGAAAGCCTGGCGCTACGACCAGTCAACAGAAAACATGACTGCCCTCAAGAACGCCATCCGCAAACACCACCAGCTGATCCGCACCACCAAAAGGACAGCATTCAGAGAACGACTAGACAACAACACCCACAACAGCAAGGAACTCTTCAGCATCGTTAAAGAGCTCTCCAACCCCAGAGCCAGCAACAACAACATCACGCCCTCGCAAGACCTCTGCGACGCACTTGCCTCGTTCTTCCACCGCAAGATCGCCGACATACACAGCAGCTTCGGCGCCCAGACCACACACCCAACCACCAAATCAACGCACCCCACCACCACCCTCTGTACCTGGACCCCCGTCAGCACCGAATACACCACACACGTGATGAACACCATCCACTCCGGCTCCCCAGCCGACCCCTGTCCACACCACATCTTTAACAAAGCCGACTCCATCATCGCACCCCAACTCCGGAACATCATCAACAACTCCTTCGCATCGGCCACCTTTCCGGGAAGCTGGAAGCATGCGGAGATCAGCGCCCTCCTAAAGAAACCCACAACGGACCCCACGAACCTCAAGAACTTCCGCCCCATCTCGCTCCTCCCTTTCCCCGCTAAAGTCATCGAGAAGACCGTCAACAAGCAGCTAACCGCCTTCCTCAAGACTAACGGCTCCCTCGACTTTGCACATTCCGGATTCCGAGCAAACCACAGCACTGAGACCGCCCTCATCGCAGCCACCGACGACATCAGGTCCCGGCACGACAACGGGGAAACCGATGCCCTCATCCTCCTCGACCTATCGGCCGCATTCGACACAGTCTGCCACCGCACCCTAACGAACCGACTTCACCACGCCGGGATCCAAGGAACGGCCCTGGAATGGATCACCTCCTTCCTCTCCGACAGAACTCAGAAAGTCCGCCTACCTCCCTTCCGCTCAGCGGACACCAAGATCATCTGCGGAGTACCTCAAGGCTCCTCTCTCAGCCCCACCCTCTTCAACGTCTACATGAGCCCCCTCGCAGCCATCGCACGCCAACACAACCTAAACATCATCTCCTACGCCGACGACACCCATCTGATCCGCTCCCTCACCAACGACCCCACCACCGCCAGAGCCAACCTCCAGGGCGGAATGAATGACGTCGCAGAATGGATGAAGCTCAGCCGCCTGAAACTGAACTCAGACAAGACGGAAGTCCTCATCCTCGGACCATCCCCCTCCACCTGGGATGACTCCTGGTGGCCCCCTGCTCTGGGCACCGCCCCCAAGCCCACGGACCACGGACGCAACCTGGGCTTCATCCTGGACTCCTCCCTCATGATGACCGAGCAAGTCAACGCCGTCTCGTCATCATTTTTCAACACCCTGCACATGCTCCAAAAGATCTTCCAGTGGATCCCCACCGAAACCAGAAAGACGGTCACCCAGGCCCTCGTCACCAGCCGACTAGACTACGGGAACGCCCTCTACGCTGGTACCACGGCCAAACTTCAGAAAAGACTCCAGCGCATACAGAACGCTTCTGCACGACTCATCCTGGACATCCCCCGACACAGCCACATCTCTGCCCACCTGAGAGACCTGCACTGACTCCCCGTCAGCAAAAGGATCACGTTCAGGCTCCTCACCCACGCTCACAAGGCTCTCCACGACATGGGCCCCATAGACCTCAACAGCCGCCTCACGTTCTACATACCCACCCGACAGCTCCGATCCTCCAGCCTCGCCCTCGCCACCGTCCCACGGATTCGCAGAACCACCACCGGAGGAAGATCCTTCTCCTACCTGGCTGCCAAGACTTGGAACTCCCTGCCCACCCACCTCCAACTGACCCAGGACCACCTCTCCTTCCGGAATTCCGGAAGCAACTCAAGACCTGGCTCTTCGAGCAGTAGCAGCACCTCCCCCTCCCCCCCCCCCCCCCCCCAGCACCTTGAGACCCTTGCTGGTGAGTAGCGCGCTCTATAAGTGTATTTGATTCATTCATTGTAAAGAGATTTAGATTTTGAAGAGGGATTAAGTAATATCAATGTGTACAATTTGGAGAACTGAGGATGTGGGGACACGACATACAGTAGCATACCTAGATGAAATTAACCCAGTAATTGTTATTGAGCAGAAGATGGCAATGCCCCTGGGTCATTCAGGGTAATCCATGTAGGCTTCTTATGTTGTGAAAAGACACGACATTTGCAGTCTGGAAGAGGGGGAAAACCCTGCTGCTGAATCCACCGTTTCCCCTCCTCCCTCCTCCACACTGACGCAAGTCTGGTGGTGAACCAAGTCAGAAACCCAATTTAATAGCCTGAAAAAACGTATGATACAGTTGATAGATCGCAATTCTCAGCAACATTATGTTCACTTGGAATTTCATCAGAGCACTGTGTGATACAACATCACTTAATGCAATGAGGCAGCACTGTGTGTGTGATACGAACAGCTACGCACAGCAGCAACGAGGAAAAGCAACGAGGCTGAACAAGTTAGAATCAGGAACAAAGACGACCAACCAATGAGCGGTCCCTAGAACGCACACGTCATAACAGGCTGCAAGCAGCAGGGTATTGTAAAGGAAACAGCTCTTCATGTCAGACCTCTTACTGACTCAGGGCTTACAGGTTTTTTGCTGACTTTACACTGACCAGACTTCGTGTCTGTATTCTTATTGCTGCATTACTTAGCCTTGTTCTAGGACTGTGTCTGGTTCTAGTTATTTAACTAGTTTGGAGGCTGTATCTTACGCTAAGTTTCATAATACAGAATTAGAGGAACTTCATGATTCTGACTTGAGTAACTATCCATTTTCTTTTTGTAAAGATTCTATTTTGTAATAAACCTTAATGTTTCGACTTTGAGGCTTGTTGTTTATGGACTGAGTTGACTTCATTTATTCTAATTTCCCAAGTCATGTCCTTTCTGACTCGCAAAAGGTTTAGAGGTGAAAAATGCAATAGTAGTGCAAGCTTAAGGAGGCCCCTGTTTCCACACCCAAGCCTCGACATCTTCAAACTAGGAAGACTGGCTATTTATTCTTTCTAATTTGCCCAACACTTATGTCTTTGAGGTTAAGAGTGCTTATGGCCGGGGCGTGGCCACGACGCCGACCAAGATGGCCGCCTGACGCGGGACCTCCGACGCACCGGAGCTTCTCCTCTATCCCGGTTCTTCTCCAGAGAGCATTTCACCATCACGGACATTGGTTTTCCATGTGGGAATGCAGCGCGCTTCTGGTGAGCGCTTTTTGACGCATTTTTAGGGCCGACCTGCCTCTTTTCTCGCCGCGTTCGTTCTCTCCTCAGAGAGCGGACGCCATTTTGTTTGAGGCGCGATGCTCGTTTTTCTGCTGGCTTGGCTGCATTTGCTCCACATTTCCCTTTTTTTAGGGTTTTACGCCTCCTGAATGCTGTTTCATCCTTTTTGGACACTGCCCTGCCACATGGATATCTTATTGCCTGTGCTGCCTCACGTGGCTGGAATGAGGTAATCCCTGATAATTAGCTTTCTTGCCATGTTCCTGCCTCCTTTTGATTACGCTCATCATTGCCTCTGACAGGGGGCGTCCATGACCTGGTTGGTTACTGACCCTGCACTCTTCATTTTTGCTTAGTCTGGCGCTGGCTTGTTTATTCTGGAACATTTCTTTATTCACTCCACAAACTCTCCGATGGTTACTGCTTCACCTTTATGCGACTGAATGCCTTCACTTTTTTTTTTTTTTTTGGTCTTACCTCATAGTCGTCCTCTTGCTTGCTGCTCGTCACCTCTGATTGGCTTCTATGGGCAAGTTCCGCAATCCAAAATTTGTCTTTACCCCTTCGGGGAACTCTCTGGTGGTAACCTCTTCACCTCACTCAACGGCGGACTCTCCTCCCAAGGTAGCACCAATGGCGGGAGTAACCCTCCCTCACTCCTCCTCAACACAGCCGCCTTTAAACAAATCCTCACCTCCGTCAGCATCGTCTTCTAAGCGTCTCAAACAAGATGCTTCTTCGTCAGAGAAGCCATCATCCCCTATTTCCATGGAGATGCTTTTTGAGGAAATTCGTGCCCTTCGGCCATTTGTTGAGGAGACCAATAGTAAGATGCAGCTTCTTGAGGAGAAATGGTCATCCATGGACAATAGAGTTACAGTTGTGGAGCAACAGGTTTCGGACCTTCATTCTACTTCCCAGAGGGTCTCCTCCTTAGAAAAATCTGTTCTGGCGCTACAGCAGCACACGGAGGAATTGGAAAACAGGAACAGGAGGAACAACCTCCGTATTTATGGTTTACCGGAATCTTTAGAAGGGGACGACTCTGTGCTCTTTTTCTCCTCCTTTCTCCCGAAGCTTTTGGATATGCCGTCCACCACTTCCCTCAATATTCAGAGAGCGCACAGACTTGGTCCTCGCTCGTCTACATCAACCAGGCCAAGGGGAGTCATTATACTTTTTTTGAAGTTCACAGATCTTCTCTCTGTTCTTTCAGCGTCCAGAGCCAAGCGTCAGATATCCTGGTTGGGTCAGAGAGTATATCTCTCCCAAGATGTTTCAAATGCTACTGCCTCTCGTCGGAAGGAATTTTTGTCCCTGCGAGCTCCTTTGAGGTCCCTTGGTGCTAGATTTGGTTTATTTCACCCATGCACTTTCAAAGTTACGTACCAGAATCAGACTTGGACCTTCCAGGATCCTGCTGAACTCAAAAATTTCATTCATATCCGTTCTAATTCTGCTATGGAGACCTCTTCCTCTTCCTGTGGCTGATTGTTTAATCGTTTTACACTTTCAGATTACTTGAAATGTCTAACTTTTGCTTCCCTTACAGGTCATCCATTTTTGTCCCTGTCTCTGTTTCCGTTTATTAATTTTCTCCGTATTAGATTATAAATATACTTTCTTACTCCCATGTTTCTAACTTCAAACTCCCTCTATCCTTTGTCTAATAATTGTGTCTAGTTTTTGTCCTTCAACAATCCTTTTTGATCTCTCGGCTCTTCGCTTTCTCAGTTCTTTTTTATGTGTCGCTCTTGAGCTTTCACCCTTTGATCGTCATAGTATGTCTTCATGTTCTCAAATGTTACTCATTCTTTATTCATTTATCTAGATGGACCGACTTCCTCTCCACCTGGCTCTTCGGTTATGTTCTTTGTTCCGGTGCGATCCGGCCTGGTCTCCCGTCTTGGGGGATCTGTATCGTTGAGTGTCGCCATTTCCCCGTTGTCCTATTTCGTACTCCCCTCAGGTATGTTTTCCTCAGTCATCCCTTTGGGATATGTGCTGTCTCTCCTTGTACTTACTTTCCTTTCCTTTCCCGCCTCCGTTTTCCTTTTCTCTCCCCTGTACTGGTTGATCAATTCCGTTTCTCCTTTGTTTCTCTTTACCTCTTTCCTTCTTTTCTCAACCTACTTTATCGATACTTCTCAAAGTTTTCTCCTTCTCGACTTGTCTTTTGCGTATGCCTCTTCTTCTTTACTTCTTCTGTCCTATTTGATTCTATGTTATTTGTTCATTCAAAGTTATTACCTGGAATGTAAAAGGTTTTATTAACCCTATTAAGCGGCAGAGAGTTTTGTCCCATTTGGCCTCCTATAATCCAGATATTGCTCTCTTGCAAGAAACTCACCTTAATGATGTTGAATCTCTGAAGTTAAAAAGAAGTTGGGTGGGTACAGTTTTATTTTCACCCTCTGACAACAAAAAGAATGGAGTTGCTATCCTCTGTCACAAGAGGCTTAAATGTACGGTTCTGTCCCGGGAGACGGACTCTGAAGGTCGTTGGATACTGGCCAAATTACTGCTAAACTCTATTCCTTTGACTGTTTTTAATGTCTATGGGCCTGTACAAGCAGACTGTTCTTTTTGGCCTTTGATTACAGAGAAATGTGTTCAATATAAGGATGTATCATTTGTTTTTGGTGGTGATTGCAACCAGATTGTTGACCCGTTCCTTGACCGTAAATCCACAGTCCGTTTCACACCACACAAACCCCACAAGCAATTTCTTAACACTATTTCTCAATCACACCTTATCGATTCTTGGCGTCTTTCACACCCCGACACGTTGGACTATTCCTTTTTCTCTCCTCCTCACTCATCTTTCTCTCGCCTTGACTATATTTTCCTCTCTAAATCTTTATCTCAGAATGTTCTGTCTTCTTCCATTGAGCCTATTGTCATCTCGGACCACGCTCCCATCGTGACAGATTTTGACCTACTCCCACCACTTCCTAAACCTTCCCGTTGGCGCTTTAACAGTGCACTTCTTACTGATCCCAATTTTTCTTCTTCTTTTCGCTCTTTTGTTGAGGAATTTTTTTCTCTTAATTCAGACCCTAGTATTTCTTCCCACACTCTGTGGGATTCCTTTAAAGCCTCTGCGAGGGGTTTCATCATTGACTTTGTCTCTCGGAAAAAGAAACAGTTTACTCAAAAGCGGAAATCCTCCCTGGCCCATATAAAAATTTTGGAGCACCAGTTCTACACTTCTTCTGATAAATTTATGTCACCGGATCTCCTGCGAGCTAAGCTAGAATTCAACAAATTAACTACGGATAATGCTTCTTCGATTCTTCTTCGCAGTAGTGCACGGTATTACGGAGGTCGCAATAAATCTGGTAAGCTCTTGGCCAATTACCTTAAATCCCGTAAGGAGCGCACTCTTATAGACTCTATATATTCTTCTGCTGGTAGTCTTCTCCACAGAGACAAAGAAATCCTTGAGCAGTTTCAATTGTTCTATCAGAATCTCTATACCCCAGAGTGTCCTCCCACTCCCTCCCTTATTCAGAGTTATTTTGAGAAGCTCCCTACACCGTCTAATTCTCACCTGAATTTTCCGGACCTTGACCTCGATCTCTCTCTCCATGAACTCTCTGCAGCCTTGTCAGCCCTTACTAAAGGCAAAACCCCTGGCCCTGACGGCTTTCCTGTGGAATTTTATTTGCACTTTTCAGACATTTTACTACCTAAACTTTTAATCCTCTTTCAATCATTTTCCTCATCTGGTAAGGCTGAAGGCACTTTTCAAGATGCTACCATCTGTCTGATCCCCAAAGAAGGTCGCGACCACCAATTTTGTAAAAATTACCGACCGATTTCGTTAGTCAATGTAGACTACAAAATCTTTGCCAAATTACTTGCAATGCGCCTAGACCCCCTTATGCCTCATCTCATTGGCAAAGAGCAATGTGGCTTCGTTAAGGGCAACTCTCGCCTTTTTCTTAACGTCCTAAATAAAGCTCCCTCACTTTCAATCCCTCTTGCTGCTATCTCTGTTGACGCAGAGAAGGCCTTTGACAGGGTTGACTGGTCTTTTTTGTTTGCTTCATTGCGGTGGCATGGCTTTGGTCCCAATTTTATATCCCTTATCTCTCTCCTATATTCTGCCCCCAAGGCCTCGGTACTTGTGAATGGACAACTCTCTCCATCTTTTAATCTTCAGAGGGGTGTCCGCCAAGGTTGTCCTCTCTCCCCACTTCTTTTTGTCTTATCTCTCGAACCCTTTTTATCCTCCATTCGCAATAACACTTCCATTTCTGGTTTCCCATATGGCTCTAATCAATTGAAACTTTCTGCCTATGCGGATGACATCTTATTATTTATTTCTGACCGTGAGTCCTCCGTTCCCCCCTTGTTATCCGAGTTTCACTCCTTTTCTTTGGTTTCCGGTTATAAGATCAACTCGGACAAAACCGAAATTCTCCCTCTCACCTCATCCTGTCTCCCCCATCTTTTCTCTGCTACTGGTTTTTCCTAGAGTAGCTCCAAGATTAAGTACCTTGGCATTCTGTTTTCCAATTCCATCTCATCCTCGGTTAAATTGAACTTGTCGGCAGTTATTTCCAGGATTGATCAGTCGCTCTCAGCCTGGAATCCCCTCTTTCTTTCCTGGTGGGGTCGTTTGGATTCAATTAAAATGATGATTGCCCCTATTTTAATTTATATCTTCTCTATGTTACCGGTTCATATCCCTACATTTTACTTTAAAAAAATTGATTCTCTTCTTTCTCGTTTTCTTTGGAAAGGCAAGAAATCCAGAATTTCTATTGCCACCCTCCGCAAGCCTAAATCTAATGGTGGGGTTAATTTCCCTGATTTCCGTCTTTATCATAGATCCTTTTCTTTACGTCAAGCTTCGAGATGGATCTCATCAACTCTTTCTCCTTTCACGCCCCTTTGGCTTCTCATTGAACAATCTTTACTATTACCCTTCTCCTTTGCCGAGGTGATGCGATTCTCTGCCAGGAATCCTTTTTCTCTTTGCCCCCTATTCAAACATACCTCTTCTCTTTTAAGTCCTTTGGTTCTTCCCTCCGAGGTCACACGTACATCCTTCTTAAATTCTCCTATTTGGTATAACTCTCTTATTCTTTTCAAAAATAGACCCATTTTTTGGAGAGCATGGAGGGTAAAGGGCGTAATGTGGGTCAACCAACTTTTTGATGGTGTATCCCCTTGCTCTTTTCCCCAATTTCAACTTTTATTTCGGTGCCCTCGTTCCTTTCTGCGGAAATTCACAATCCTCATGGCAATTATCCTTGATCGTTATTACTCTCTTCCCTCCTCATCATCATCGTCACCTCCTCCCTCTCTTCTTAATATTCTTGCTACACTCCCTAAAGCATCGCTCATCTATAAATCTTTTGTATCTCCTAATCCTAATCGTGTCAAATCTAAAGTGGAGCTTTCTTGGGAAACGGATTTTTGTTGTACTTGGCCGATTGCTCTTTGGGATAAGCTGTGGTCCAGATCTTTAAAAATTTCCCGCTCTGCTTCTCTTACTCAATCCTTATTTTATCTGTATCACAGGCTCTACCTTTCTCCCCTTTCTTTATCCCGCTTTTCTCCCTCCTCTGACTCTAAATGCTGGACTTGTGGCTCTTCTGATGCTGACCTTTTCCACATGTTTTTTCTGTGCCCAGTTGTTTCTACCTTTTGGGGGAAAGTGTGGTCATGCCTCTCTCGTATCTTCCCTCTCCCTTCCTCTTTCACACACTCTTTTCTCTTTTTGGGTAGCCTTTCTGATTCCTTGAATCTCCCTGCTCATCTACACGGTCTCTTTGACCTGACGCTTGCGCTTGCCTTCCAACATATTTCTTCCAACTGGAAATCCCTAGCTTCTATTTCCTTACAAGGCTGGTAGAATTCATTATGCCACTTTCACAGATTGGACGTCTCCTTTGCCTCCACTTGTAAACCTGTTCGTAATGTTGATTTTTTCTGGTTGCCTCTTACCACGTATTTGGACTGCTTGGCCCTAAAGAAACCTATATGTCTCAATGCAGAAAATTTTAAACCTCCTTGAACGTCTGGAACTCTCTCCTTTTGCTATCCAGTATGGGTTTTGTTTAATATTATTGCTTGTTTTATGATGGTAATTTTGCATCGCTGATTTATACGATTTGAATATGTGTCGTAATTATTAGATAATGTATGGTCTATATTATTATCTTTATGTCTTCCTTTCCCTTTCCCCCTCTTTTCCTCCCTTATCCTATCCCTCCCATTGCCTCCCTCAATGTTAAAATTCTCTTAAAATGCTTTGTGGGTTTCTAACAGTGATATTAGCAGTGTTGAGTTTTTCAATGGTTTCTGTATTATTGCAATGTATGCTGATATCTTTCTTTTGTTATCAACTCTTTAATAAAGCTTTCAAACATAAAAAAAGAGTGCTTATGACCACTGAGTTATAGATGTTCTGCAACCTCCTGATGAGATGCTGGTTACTCCCAGCATAGAGGGTATTCTTGTAGTCTAGTTTGCTGGTGGCGAGAGTATGGGTGATGGTTTTCTGGGTGTTGACTGAGAGCCATTTAAAAATCTGGCACAGCATCTTTAGGGTGCGGAAGCAGGAGGCAGTGATGGCTTGGACTAGGGCTTTGCTGTCAAGTTTGCAGTCGATGACGATCCCGAGGTTCTTGGGAGTAGGTCCTAGCTCTGTCGTCCACTAGGTTGAGTAGTATGCAGAGGAGCTCTCCCTGAAGAGCAACTTCAGTGTCAGCACTAGTGGCAGCATCTCTGCACTGTACTTTTTAATTGCAGGGATCCTACCAGGAGTGCAGAGATCCCGTCACAACTGGGGAGCCTCCGCCACAAATGCAGCGATCCCACCATGACTGAGGAGCCCCCGCCACGATTGCAGAAATCCCACCATGACTGAGGAGCTTCCGCCACGAATGCAGCGATTCCACCATGACTGAGGAGCCCCCGCCACGATTGCAGCAATCCCACCATGACTGAGGAGCCCCCGCCACGAATGCAGCGATCCCACCATGACTGAGGAGCCCCCGCCAAGATTGCAGCAATCCCACCATGACTGAGGAGCCCCCGCCACGAATGTGGAGACTCTTTGTGAACTGGGCCTGTGTGTTTAACACAAGAATCTTATCTGCTCCATTCCAGCTTTTGCAAATATAGCAAAAACACACAAAAACCTCATCACCGTTTATTTGTGCCTGGATGGAAGAGGAAATAGACAACAGCAACAATGGCATCAGAACAAAGCAAGCCAACAACCAGCAAGGTCATGAGCGGTTTCCAAATGTAACTAGTTATAGATATATATTAGGCCTAGGCAGGGTTTGCAAAGTTCTACTCCACGAAGGGCCGTTAAACCTTTGGTGCGCTCCATGGAGTTCTGCCAGCATCGTAGACTTTTAAGCTGCACTGCTCATACGGATTTTAAGTTTGTCCCACGCTGTAAAATCAGTGAGAATGGCACTCTGCATCGTGCCAAAAGGCATTTCTGCTATCTGCCTCTCGATTAGAAATTCTACGTGTGACATTGACAAAGCCACATTTGGCAGCTTTTTGGCTGCGTGATTTCAATTAATTTAATTGAATAAAGAATTGATTAATGTGGAGCCCGAGAGTGCACAGTGTATCGTTGTGGGGAATTTGTAGGAGTGATGTACTATGGGAGGTCATAACAGTGAATTGCAAGGGCGTAAGCAATAGTTAGCGCAGGTAACGGACTGCTCTAGTTCACTGGTTTTGTACGAGTGAAATCTGAGCCTAACTATAACAACCTTGTAACTTTTGTTTCAGTAAATTTCTAAGATTTTAAAAAAAATTCTATTTCCCAACTATAACATCCCTGTAACCTTTAGTTTTTTTCAGTGATTTTTTTTTTTTTAACATGAAGCAAGATGCCTATCACAATGCACGTAGTGGGGGAGGAGGAGAAGGATGCAGGGACTGGCCTGGCATTTGATGCCCCACCCAAGCTTGCTGATCCTGCCCCCCTCCTTGCCATTCATTGTCCTAGTCAATGCCCCTGCTCCCTCAGTACAACCCTGTGTGGCCATTGCTTTACCACTGCCCTTCCCACCTGCCATGAACAGTCAGCCTGCTGCCCTAGCCACCTCCTCTTCTCCTCCTTACCCTCGGTTGTCTGAATCCATGCACCAGCCTCCTCCCCCCTGCCCTGCTTGGTCTGATGGGCTACCACTGCCCTCCTTTGCTCCTGTCAACTCATCCTGCCCTCCGTTTCCCAATTCTATGCCCATCATTGCCCTCATGCTTAGCCTCTGTGCTTAGGTTAGTGCCTTTACTCTCCTGCCCCTGCCCTCTGATGTCTGTGTGCATGTGCCTGTTCCCTCCTTTTTGCCCACCATGTTTCGTGGACCTACCACTGCCTCTCCCATCAACTTTGAGTGCTCTATTGAGCAGGCACTGCCCCCCCCCACCTGCCGCCTGTCCCTGCCACCTCCACCCTGCCTGTCAACGTTTCATTCCCCTATGCCCAACTCCTATCCTCCACGGTCCATTTTGTTGTTGCTTCCTTCTGTCCTCCATGCTCTGTTGTGCTGCAACTGCTTCTCCTGCCTGCCCTGCATGGTCTGTTGTGAAGCCCCTTACCCTGCCCTCTCGTCTCTGTGTCCAGCCCCTACCACTCCCTCTGCCCCCTCCCTCTTGCCCACCATAGCCATTGTGCTACCACTAACCCTTCTGCTTGCCATGCATGGTTTTAGGTGCTGTCAAAGCCCCTCCCACATGCCATATGTGGTCATTTTTCTGCCCCTGGCCCTCTCTTACCTTCTCTCTGTTGTCTGTGTGTATGCCATTATTGGCTCACTCTTGCCCGCCATGGTTTGTTGTGCTTCCATGTGCAGATCCCTATCCCCTCTCTCCCTCCTAATGTGTCTGGTCCATTGTCTTGATCCTGCCCCCTCCCTCCTGTCCTTCATGGTTTATTATGCTGCAACTGGCCCTCCTGATGGACAACAGAGAGGTGACCATACCGGACAGACAGGAGGCCCTCCTGTCTGTGTACCCTCCCTATTGCTTTCAATGGTCCGCTGTGTTGCACTGCCATCCCGCTTGCCCTGTGTGGTATATTGTGCAGCTGCAACCCTTGACACCTGCCTTTTAAGGAGAGTTTGGTGCCTCTGCTCGTCTCCCGCCTGCCCTCCGTTATCTGAGTCCATGTCCCTTCCTCATTCCTCCTGTCCTCTGTGATCCAATGTATTATACATGTGAACATTTTGGACTTGATTTTCCCCATTGGTTTACATTGAAAAAGATGAGATTTTAGGCAGGGGACAGATGAACTAAAGCCCTATTGGGCTTAAAAACATCAGGAGTCGTCTCCCTGAATTTGATGTGCATGGTTGTACTGCCACTGCCTCTCCTTTCGGCTCTCAATGGTCTGTTATATTGTCACAGCCTCTCTTGCCTGTCCTGCATGGTTGGTTTGTTGCCCCTGCCCCCCTTTCCCCTGCCCTTCATCGTACGGTGTGCTGCCACTGCACCCCCCTGCCCATATGGTCAACTTGTTGCCCTGCACCATCCTCCCTGCTCTCAATTATCTTAGTTTGGGCCCCGACTACCAACAGTATTCTAAGGAACAACAAGATTGTTAACATTCCACACGTATTACAAAAGTGTGGCACACCTGATGTCATCATGATGTAATCAAAACTGTAATAACTAAAGCATTTCCTTTAGAAATTACAAAAATGTGAGGGTCATATTCCCATAGAAATTATGGTTAGTACTCTACAAAACTAAAATGAGGACATATTTTCTGAGTTCACAAATAACAACACAGCACTTTTAAATTATTTGCTATTTTTATGTTTTTTGTATCTAGTAGATCACTTGGTTATATGTTACACTTAGGGGAGAGGATGTAGCCAGAGCTGCAGACTTTGCAACTGGGGGGTTTCGGAGTCGGCTCAATATCCTGTGTTTCTGGGCAAATCACTTAATCTCCTCATGCCTAAAACCAAAATGAATGTGTCGTTGTGTAATGTAACTGATGCTCGTGTAAAGCACTCCAATACCTTTGGGTAAAGTCTGTGCTATATAAAAATTGCAAAAAAAACAAACAAATTTAGTGTTTTGCACAATTCCTTCATTGGGCTGTACTTGGGCTAAATTTGGGTAATATTTGAGCTCTTTTTTTCTCTTATGGCCATCTTGGGAGACTTATTATACAGCTCGCTTATTTCCAAATTTACTGCAGTATCCTAACTAGAAAATGCTTTCAGTTTTCCACTTTGATTCCATCAAGATGGTGATCAGATGTGCCACACTTCTGGCATAAGTTCAGAATGTTAGCACTCTAGTTGCTCATTAGAACACAGTAGTAAAGCTGTTGATCACCAGAGAGTTAACTGACAGTCTGCTGCTGGTGTTGAAAGTGAATGTTTCTGTCTGCTTGTCAGAATGTTTTAATGAAATAGAAGAGGAAGATATTTCAGAACTTAATTAAAATCTGTCCTAATTTTTCTTTCTACAGCGCTAACCATAAATCCTATGACAAAATTGACTGCCTCATTTTGTCCTTTCAAAATTAAATGTTTTAACTTTTACCGGTATGATTCAATCAAGCAGGCTTCAGGTGTGCCATACCTTTGTCATAAGTAGGACTGATAGTGCTTTAGTTATTCTTTAGAAGTCTCTGGGAGGCTACAGAAGAACACAAGGCAATCAGCTGACACGCTGCTCCTTTTGAAAGTACGTGTTTTACTGAGAATGTCAGGCTTCATTCTCATATGGCTGAGAAAGTTAGTGTGAATTTACCAAAAATATGCACTTATTTCGGCATCTAGAGCACCTTTCATAACCTCTATGGGAATATCATGAGAAAAGAGTTCTCTCCCAAACATGATACATGAAATCTGGAAGAAGGTTTTTTTTACAGGGTAACACCACCTTAGAACACATCACAATTCTTAAAATTAGTATGGTACCATCAACAAACAATGTATATAGTAACTAACATCTGTTGTCACCCATTATAAGTTCTCCTTTCTGTGACCCTCAAAACCTGCCATTCACTACAATGCACTTGAATGGGGTTTTAGCATATGTATTGGCCCTAAGATGGTGTAGTATCTGGTTATAGTGCTGTTCTTCCATTCACTGTTTCACCAGCGGAACACTGTGGAGATGATGCAATATGGAATGTTCATCTATGAAATCCACAGTTGGAGATGGGCTGAGTGCCTTGCTGGCTGCTCCTGGTGGGGCTGAATACAACTGAACCTACATCTTGTAACCAACTTAAATAAATCTACATAAAACAACATTCTGGATGTGGACTTGATTACTACAGATGGCTGTTAGCGCTTCCTGGTTGAAGTGCTGAGAGCTCCGGACAGATATACAAAGTACTTTTTCCTTTAATGTTTTAAAAACTATTGAACGGATTTACACCAAATCACAAAAAGGGCTCTTTCAGCAAAAAGAGCTAGCTTTCTGCAAAATTTCATCGAATTTCGTTCAGCAGATCGGGCTGTAGTTGTGTCTAAAACCTCTATGGCAATTAACATAGGAAACACACTTTTTGACCACCCTTTCCCTTTTCCTCACCTCCCACTATTGACGGATCACCACAAAACATTTCATGCACAACTAGAACCAGAGGCACTGTTTTTGAGAAGTTTCATTAAGATTCGTCAAACGGCGCCAAAGTTCTAAGTAGGGCTCCTGGTTTTCCATTTAAATGGATTTTTATATATAAATACAGACAGAAAACAAATTTTCCGTTATCTGTATTTATATATAAAAACGGGAAAATACTAGTACATTTTGCCGCGCTGCCGTGCTCCAGCTGACCAGCCTACAGTCGCACAAAACGCTTTTGTTGATGCCCCATCTCCGCCCCTCGAGTGAGGTCTTCATTGATATCAATAGAATCACACCCCCAACCATCTGGTGTCTCCCCCTCCTTAGAGGGTTAAGAGGTGTCAGCCCAGACTGAGACAGCTTCCCGGGCACACACACTGCCACACCCAAGTACTTCACAGGTCTTTGAATGACCATTTACTTGTTAATGAGGCTTTGTTGCTCTTTTGCCCCTTCTTAGAGCCCCTGCCTCTTCACTCCGCCGATTGCCCAACCACCGCTGGACCATTCACTGACCTGTTCAACCTGCTGTTAACAGGAGGAACCCGTCGCATATTTCTCCTCAGAATCGGATAACTACATAAGGAATTGGACATGGCGTTCCGTGTCCATTTCGATTTTCTCTATTCCACAGACAAATTCATAATTGATAGTTTTGGATGGAGAACACTAGCGGGAATCTGAGAGTCTAGCCTCAGGTATCCCCGCAAGAAAGCCTGCCAACCTTATATCGAGGGTCCTAATGCAAAATAGAGGTTGAGACAGTGTAATGTATGTCTTAGCAGAGAATCCTTGCAAAGCAGGAACACATGAACCATCACCGCCAGCCACAGGTGGCAAGAAGTCGAAGCAAACAGATCAGGAACAGGATTAACAATTCAGTTCCAGTGAGAAATCGAATTTCCATAAGGACTGCAAACTTGCAAGAACTTTAAAATACACGCCCTCCCAAAACTCTCCCGTGTGCATTAACGAGCCTGGTTTGCTGAGCGGAACTAAGAGAAAAGTGTCCCGAGCTGACAGGGGAAAAACATGCCAGTTTGCTGAAGAATTAGCCCCCCCCCAAAACATTTATTAGCCCCCCCACCCCGAAAATACAAACAATAAATACATAACTAAATAAAGAAAGACAGAGGGGTCGCAAAGTGGCCAGATGGATTTTATTTACACTCAACACATTAGCGCCACCTTACAGAGTTTGCCAGTGAAGCGCTACTTTTCTTATGTTTGCTTTTCAAGCAAAAACACTCATTGATTTCTGAATAAGGAGTATAAAAGTGTGGAGTTGTATTCTCTAGGAGTTTTTGCTTTTTTCCAGTATGTTGTTACTTTTTTCAGGCAGCATATTACTGTAGTCTAGTGCATAATTTGAATTGAATTACTTCCAGGTGTTTATAGCGGGGCACAATTGGGCTGTAGCTGAAGGCAGTGTGAGTTTCTCTCAGTGGGGCAGTATGGTGTTCAGTGGGGATGAGGATGTGGCACTCTGCTGATGACAGAAACTGTAAGGCTGAGACAAATGGCTTGTCATAGCACTTTTAAGCCTATTTGGGACATTCTGCAAATGGCAAATCTTCAGATGAATGTAGTGTTGACCAATAACAACCGAGTGCATGTGTGCATTGTCAATTTAAATAAATGTGGAAAAATACTAGCTGTAGCGTCGTCTTTTGCTTGTGGCAAAAGTAAATGTGGATAAATACAGAAAAAATTTCCCAAAAATAAATATGGATAAATACATGCCAAAAAAATAAATAGCATGAAACCGGGAGCCCTAGTTATAAGCAAGTCAGAAAACATTTTTTTCCGATGGAAACTAGTTCCTAACTATAACTACCTACTGGTGACTGCACACACACATACATACACGCACATCCTGCAATCAAGCAGAAGTGAGGTCTCTAGGTCGTGCCATTCTGCAGATTTTACGAGGAAGCCCACCCCCCAATCAAGGGTGCATGTAGATAATTAGCCATATCAGAAATTATGATATTGGGGTAAAGTCACACAAGGGTAAAGAACCCACACCTGAAACTCCTGACCCCCATCATCAAGACTTAGAACTCTGATCTTTTAGGTAGACAGCAAGCCACTAGACCAAATCTCCTTTGATAATGGATTAAGTGATGAAAATTGAAAATTTATGCCTTTGCCATTAAATTTGAAACTCTGTTACCGATATGTAGAAGAAAGGTGCACTCGGGTTAGAATATAGGCTTTTGGTACGTCTATCAATAGTGGATCTAGGGATGGCGCATAGTTGGGCTTCTCATTCTGCATTGGTGCATAATGAATACATTTTGGAAAAAAACTGCGGACTTTAAACCACAATCATTGCTGTTATAAATTTAGGATCCAATTAAGAGCCATGCAGGGTGCATAATTAGGAGATCTGTGTGCACTTGTACCTGGTAATATACTAATGAATCCAAGCACAAATTCAACTTTCTAAAAGCAGGTGGAATTTGTGTGTTGAAAAAGACCTAGAATGGGGAATCATGTTCTGGAAAGGATTGCTAATTCTTGGATGTGCGCGTTATTCTCCACTCCGACCCTAAAACACAGGTGCACAGATGAGAAATCGGTTCAAACACAATTTAGGACTTGGTATTCCCATTGCCCTGTACCGTGCAACTCGTCAAAGGATCTTGAATATTTGATGTGGGTTGTTCACCCCAAACTGTGGCTTAGCGAATATAGGCAAGCCATTATTTTCAGTCTCTTCACAGCCCTACAAGTGAACGGTTTTTGTAACACTTTGGGTTGTGATTAGATTCTCAATATGCTGTTTAAGTTGGACAATTAAAATGTTGAGAGTAAGCAAAGCAAAATAGTATGGACTTACCAGTTATTGAATTCAGTGCCATTAGCCCATTTCCATTTCTTATCGGAATCCCTCCATAGGCCAATCCAGTGATCGAAATCTTTCATGTAGCGCACCATGAAGTCCTGCAAACGGCAAAAAAAAAGGGAGTAAAAATGCACAGAGTACAGTTATTAAATGGAATTAGACAGACAAAGACCATTCCAAAATTAATTACACATAACAGAGCAGTGCAGAGAACAGTTTCCTGTTAGCAAATATGGAGACTCCGACTGCTGCGGTGTACCAAAGATATTGCATTTTGATTGTCTCCTTGCCAGACAATATCTACCCAAGAGACTCATATGTGGTACTTGAGACAAGACTCGTGGCAGTGAGAATCTACAAAACGTCCATATCCACGTAACAGCAGCCTGTGAAGATCAAAGAGAGACAATAAAGAACTAGAATGTTTACCTTTCTCCACAAAATGTGCCTGCACTGGGGGACATGCTACAGAAGGCAGCTTTAGAACCTTCCTGTGCAGAAGACTGAATATGGACATGAAAATGCTTCTTATCTATGCCGAGCAGTGTCATCATTCGGGTTTTGGGAGCCCAGGCAAAACATATTCTGGGGGTCCTGTTCAGAACAACTTAAAATATTATTACATATTTTCTGCTAATTCATGCACGCAAGATGTCAAATAATGATAAATTATGTCAATCTTTAACATTAAAAGCAGGTGAAATACATCTTGCCTGGGACCCCAACAATCTTTAAGATGACAGCATAGACAGACAAGTCTGAGGTCGAGGTAGGCAGAGAGGGAGAAAGGGTGAGAGGATAAGATAGAAAAATAGAAAAGGGAGAGGTCCAATAGAGAGGAGATCACTTTCCCAGGGGGCACCTTGGAAGGAGAGGGTCCTGAGCAATTGCCCACTTTGCCCATGCCTTTAAACATCTTGGATGCTGAGACAAATGTTTGAAATAAAGAGGTCCCAAGCATTCCCATTCAATTAATTGTAGTAGATAACTAAATTGATCAGAATCTAAAAAGTGTGTAGTCTAGGACAGTTTTCACTGCAATTTGCGATTTCTTAAATGCTTACGCAAACTTAAGAAATCGCAAATTTAGCAATTCCTTAAGATTGCAATGCTGAAATGCCTCATACATCTCCTTTTGCGATTTTGTATTTGCAAACACTGTTTTTTTGCGATTCGCAGCGTTTGCGAATACAAAATCGTTTGATACATCTGCCCCCTAGAGCTCTTAATCGAAGACAATCTTTCCATGAAGGATTGGGTTATCTCGGTTTGTAGATCTTCCTATGGCATCAGGGGCCTATGGCGCAGGATCTTTAACTGGATCCCCATCCAGTGTCGAAAAGCCATAGATTAGGCACTCATTACTAGTGGACTGGATTGTGGGAATTCTCGGCATATAGATATGGCAGACTATCAGTCTTCATTCCTGCAGCTCCTTCAGAATGCAGCAGCACGTATGGTTTGCAATCTACCAGCCCAAACATCTACGTCCCCTATTCTGTGAGGTCTGCATTAGCTGCAGGCACATAGACATGCTATTTTTAAGTTACTCTGCCATGTACATGGAGCACCATCTGTGGTTGGCTCGCATCCTCTGCAGAATAACGTCTCTTTTTATAATCCGGTTAGTGCCCTAAGATCAGCTGAGCAGGCTACCATCACTACAAGGCGTATCTACAGAGTAAGAATAGGTAGTCACTCCTTTAAGCATCTTGCTGCAGTCCATTGGAACGCACTTACACTGAATTTGTGACTAGTGTCAGATTATACAGTTATAAAAACTCCTAAAACTTGTTTCTTTCCGTTTTAAGGGTCTCCTGGTCTTTTTCTGTTTCTCCAAGTCCTCAGCGGGGAGCTATCCTCTCAGGGGTGATTGTGCAGTTTAAAGTTGTTTTAACATAACATAAATAGTGACTCACATAATGAAGAGAAACTTAGAACCTGAATCGCACATTTAGTTGTTTTATGCGCACATTTGGCTAAACAGATTTCCAGAATTAAATGGTTACAGTACGAGGCATTGGCAAAGCCAACAGGTCTGGCTATTATAAAAGAGAAAGTAAAATCTTTGACCGATGAGACTGTGTGGTCCATGGCTGCGTTTAACATTTGTAAAGGCAGTTATTAGCCAATCAGCTCATGACTTGTCATCGCTATGTACATTGATAGTACCATGAGTTCTACTGTGGCAAAATATATCACCAAGTTTAAAACACTTTAAACTTATAACAGGTCATTGTCATTTGTGTGAAAGTAGCCGTCATCACATCATTCCTGCATGCAACCTTTGCACACCATCTGGCCTTTTCATAGTCTTGCAAATTCAAATTTTAATGGAAGCATTCTCACTCAAGCAAGTTGATTCCAGAAGGTTCAGTTGTTGATATAAGACACACTGTGTATGTTTGAATTAGAAACCTTTTACTCTTGCTGCGGCGTCTTTGCATTAAAATACTTCTTCACTTTATTTGATTGCTGTGGATTCTGTATCATGTTCACCAGATTTTACACTAGTCTTAACATCACCCACTGCATGTCTAGTTGCCCTTGCTTTTAGCTGGAAAATGCAAGGCCCCTCATGGAGCAAGTATCTCAACTTCAACCTGTGCTACTCTGTCTTCTGTTTACTGCCTGCTGAGTACAGTGGTGAGCCTGGAGCTCTTCTGTACAGAGATAGATGGGTAGCCAGATTGGGAAGAGGTGGTGGCGTGGGTGGGATTCAGGGAAGATGCTCTCCACCCAAGGAGGAGCGGAAAGCTAATGAAGAGATCTGTCCTTTGAGAGCAGGCTTGAAAGGAAAGCTACTCAGTCACTGCAGCCAAGTGGCCCATGTCACGGGTGACACTTTCAGCTAGTCCTAGCTTTTAACCAAGTGCACTTTGCATTTCGGGGCTCAATATTTTGTTATTTGCATTATGCATATGGGATTGACAACCCCAGTATGCATCTTTTGTTGCAATGATTAAATAAAACCCACAACTCTGTATTGAATTTCTAACCAGTTTGTAATTTGAAATAAACAAGCCAGTTTCAATGAAAATCAAAACACAAATTATTTTTATTTCTCATGTCTGAGGTTTCTTGGCATATTTGATTTTTTTTTTTTTTTTACAGCCTCTGTCATTTCCCCAAAACAATTTCAGAACGCAAACAAAGATGTTTTCATGGCTAGAGCTTTATCTTTTAGAGCCAAGTAATAACCCTGGCCCTGCTCTGGCTTGGGTCTTCCTATAAATTCTTTGGCTTGCCCATCAGGGACCGTATTATAAATATGGTGCATTTTCCAAGTTTGCAACAGGCACACCTTTCAAAGGGTGCGCTCGGTGCAAACAAGGAAAGTGCGCTGTATTAGAATGAATTTGCTGCCTCCAGGGCAGCCGCAAACTTGCCCCCGCTGGGGGTAGTGCATTCAAGTGAAATATGGAGTGGCATAGAAGCAGCGCTCTGAGTTTCACTATGCAAGTGGCAAACCGCCAGCACTTTTAAGTTGTTTCGAGATCCCTTTGCAGGTGGGTGCAGTGAGTGACTGCCCCTGCGTGCAAGGGGATGTCTGGGGGGCCCACAGAACCCCCTTCACTCCCTCCAGAGGGCTGCCATCAGGGGGCTCAAAGGTGGTGCACTGTCAATGCGCCTCCTTAGAGCTTCTTTGCCTCTGCACCCGTATCTATAATACAGCGTGGGCGTAAAGGTAAAGAGATTCCCTCATTTGCATGGGGCATGCCCCAATGCAAATGAGGGAACGCCCTCTGATGATAGCACTGGTGCTTTATGTGCACCAGCACTATCTGTTTTACAGAAGGGGCCGCACAAGCGCCTGCAGCCCCTTCTGTAATACCAAAGTGCTGCAGGGTGCGCAAAGATGGCATATATGCCCACTGCACCCCCGGGGCACTCTGTGTAATAGGGACTCAGTAGGTCTCATAGGATCTTAGTGAACAATGACCTTACTGCTAGTTGGTTGCACATGTTTCCGAAGCCAGTCTTCAAGGAGGAATGTTTAGAATAGCTACAATGCCTCTCCTCTACCCGCAGAGCGATCGTGAGTAGAAGCCCTTCACATCATCAACACTGATGTTGGGAAGAGGACCTCCGGCTTCTTTGATTGTGAATCCTCTCACTATGTGTATCATGGACTATAGAGCTGTGGACTCCTCACCAGACTCTGCAATGACTCCTTCCTTATTTATCTACTTATGTGTAGCCTGAATATCTTGGATAGACTGCGCCCTCCATGACCTACGTTGGACGACATCCCTTCCAGATTACTCTTCTGTCCATCTTTGCTGCAGAGCCCCAAACGTGCCTCTTGAAATAAAGTGCATCATGCATTTTATAAGCTTCCCACTCCAGCCGATTAGCTCCGGATATCAGACTTTTACACCCTCGAGAGGAGCATCCTGGCGTGTGAGAGCCGAAGGATGCATTTTGAGAGGTCAGGGCTGAGCGCTTTTTTGAAATAACAGACAGAACGAAGGAGCAGAGAGTTTAGGTTGGACGGACAGGTACAAAAAGGACTTCTGATGGATGAAGAAAAGGGAGATCTGTCAGTTCACAGCGGTAGAGCGCTTTGCACCGCACATATTGTGGAGCAAACTCTGGTTCAGACCATACTCACACCAATGATTTTTTAGTTATGACCGAGGCTACTCATCACAATCAATACGGTTCAATAACGTCAGGCACATGCTTTACAAAAAGGACAGAGTACTAGATTTGCAAACCATGAACATTTATTTAACGATTAGTAAAGTTACTAATTCAAATCACGAAAGTAGCTGACAATTATTAAGGTATCTCAAATACAGTAGCAAAAATCAGTTACTCAAAGGGAATGCCCTATGTGCTAAACACAGTGAAAGCTGAGAAAATCTGTGGGGGAAGTGAGAGCGAAGGTGTGAGCATGGAGGTCTCTGAAAGGCAGGAACAGCTTCTTTAAACAAGAAGCAAACGGCATCTCTTGCATCTTCCGCTGTAGGTGTACATTGTATTAGTTTAAATAAGTCTTATATAACATTTTACTACCCCTATACACAGTAGAGCTGCCGCTTTCCTCAAGTGGTAGGGCGGGGGACTGACATGCGCACTTCTAAGTGCCTACTGCTGCGCCCTACTGCTGCCATGACGCTTGGCAGCATGACCCACCCTAAACTCAGCTGGCAATAAGGTAAGAAAAATAAAATGATAATAAAATGGTTTTATTATAATTTCATTTTGGCAACTCTGCACTGCTACAGCGGAGGAGCCGCCCCTGCTTACACACAATTCCCAGTAGCGCAACCAATTGAGTTGAGGAACAGAGAGATGAAACATTTTCATTAGTTTTACAAACATGAATACAATGCCAGCTTTCCAACAGTCCTTGGATTGCAACATAAAATACATTTGTAATGCAACGTAAGATACATTTGGAATGCAACATAAGATACATTTGGATTGCAACATAAAATACATTTGGAATGCAACGTAAGATACATTTGGAATGCAACATAAGATACATTTGGAATGCAACATAAGATACATTTGGAATGCAACATAAGATACATTTGGCTCACACTGTACTTCAACAGGTGCTCATTAACACATACTACAAAAACTGTAAAATAAACAATGCCATGGGAAAGAGAAAGCAAGCGATACCTCATTCGCAGCGGCTGGTACAGCATTTCTCAAGCAAAGGACAAAACGACCTGCAGTAAAACCTTACCCAGCTTGTAATGTAGGCTGTGTTAGCTAAAGACAATTAAACATGTCAATGCATAGTAAATAATTCACGTCCTAATACCGCTATGTGTGCACAAACTTGTGTACATGATAAAATACCCATCAATTGCTCACATGAATAGGAGAGAACGGGGCACCATCACAGCTCTTACCAGCTCCTTTTGAGAGTCAATCAGAGCCAGGGAGGAGTTCAGTGCCACGCAGGAGTCTTTGGCCTCCGTCCAGTTGCCTTGTGTTACAGAAAAATAGTAACACTTGTTCCGGTACCAAATCCAGTCTTCATCACAAGGAGGCAGCACTTTGCTGCCCTTTAAATCTTCAGCAGCACTTCCTTGTATACCCTCTGCCTGTCCACACCGATGGAGGAGCGGGCCTCTCGTTAGAACTGTTAAAGCAGGAAGCAACAGAACAGTCAGGACATTTCACTGCAATAATTACACAGAAGAACTACACATTGTTAGACCCATCAGCCTTAGGGCGGTCTTCCCCCAAACATTACATCTTTCGCCTCAATTTTTGCTCATTTCGTTTTTGCAAGTTCTCGGACTCTGTGCAGTTTACCACTACTAACCAGGGCTAAAGTGCATGTTCTCCCTCCATTAAACATGGTAATATTGGGTTATCCCCAGTTGGCCTATTTAATTTATTTGAACCACCTTACTAAAGTGGTGATACATGTACCCAGGACGTACAAATTAAATGTCCCTCCTGGGCCTGCAGTACTGATAGTGCCACCCACCTGAGTAGCCCTTAAAACAGGGTTTAGACCGGACATTGCAGCCATTGTGCACAGTTTTAAACTGGCATTTCAACCTGACAAAATAAACCTTCGGCCAGGCCCAATGCCTTCTTTTTGTATTAAATATAAGTCACCCCACGGGCAGGCCCGGGACAGCACAGAGGGCAGGGTGCACTGTAGTTAAAAAGTAGGACATATAATTTTGGATTTTATATGTCCTGGTAGTGAAAAACGTACACTTGTTTTCACTACTGCAAGGCCTACCTCCCTGATTGGATAACATTGGAGTAACATTGTTACATTTAATAAGCTGTAATTTCGAAATGGAAACAGATGACCAATTCATGTTTGGAATCTTTGGAATCATAATGAAAATCATCTCTTATGGTAAAGTCCGTTTTTAAATTACAATTTTGAAAATGCCAGTTCTAGAAAATTCCCACTGCCGGGGATGGGCCTTATTAAATCAGCCAGGATGGACCACTGAAAAATCAATAACAAAAATGCAAATTCTAACTGACCATTTACTCACACTGAATGTTTTATGAATACTCTATTTAGTAATAGTGATCAAACATTATTTGCTATTTTAGTTGTGTCATTTCCAAAAACATTTGCCCTATGCAAAAGAATAATACAAACATATCATACATAAACAATACATAAAACCACCCAACATACATGAACAAACTGTTGCACTCAATAATGGACAACAATGAACATACAAATCAATTATGACACTAAAACTATGCGCTCTCAGTTCTGCAATATACTTGCCCACACATGAGGACACCTAAGTTAACATCAATTTGATTTACTTGTCTACTCTTGACTTAATGGGCCAAGCAACCTAGCAATGCATTGCTATTGTAACCAGGGGGTTTATTTTAACAAATTAAATATTATATCCCTGATTACACTGCCTAATTTATTTGCTTGCAGGTTGCACTGTTAATGCGTTTCAAACCCGTCGCTTTATTAATGGGTTCTCTTCAGGACCCAGCAATAAAAACAAACACAAAGAAAACAATTCCTATATCACTATTTACTCCAATCCAGGTGGTTATACCTATAGCTCTCCATCCGTAGGTTTATAACCAGTTGTTTCACTAGATAAAAGCAATTTCAGTCGGGTGAATAAATACAATTCAAATAGAAAAATACAATGTTTCAGAGCACAAAATGTCAGTAACTGTACAGCCCAACTGAGAGAAAGTACCTAACAGTTAATCACAAAACATAATATTTTACAAAATGCATTTTCTTTATATAAATAGTGTCATAACCTAACATATCAAAACTTGGTAAACAATGATACTTTACAAACAACAAATAACACATACAATGACAAAAGATAGAAATACTTGCATAGTGCAAATCTGAAGCACCAAATTTTACATAAAGCCAGGGAAGTACCCCTGAACATTGTACCTCAAAAAGAATCACATATGCTCTAACCATACATGCACACACATACCCACACTTCGCTCATTCAGAACCAACCTTCTTAGTAAGAATCAACAACATCATAATTATCATTAGTCCAGAACAGCTGGAAATACTTATTTTAAATGCACCCCATGGCATGTAGATGTTTCCAATCAGTTATAGTCTACAGTTGTAGTGTTGGCCATGATTCCTACATAAAATAGGGCTCATTTGCATTGTAATCCTAGTCTAAATGTTGTTGTTGTTTACCTTAGGTTCAGTAACTCAGTTTTTTTTGTGTAGTTGAAATCAACCAACTGCACTTCTTCAGTATTCAAATCTGAAAATTGTAATCATGGGTTCTGATTGGTATTCAAATGTTAATGAGCATTTTCATAGCCAATAGGTCTCGCTTTTGGGAACTTATAAGTATTTAGTTATGCTGCACAATAACCTTAGTGCAACAACATCAACTGCTGCATGGCTAAACACTTATAAGGTCCCAAAGGCGAGACCTGTTGGCTATGCCAAAGCTTTATTCTGCAAATGTATTCATGCTGGTCGGAGGTATAGTCTCAGCGTTTACCAACATAGGCCTTGGGGCTGAAGCCCTGGTCTCACATTGTGCAGCCCCTTTCTTCAGCCTTGTGCTGGGGAGGTGAGATCATGGCAGGGGCAGGAGGTACAGAGATTTGGGACTGCCAATGAGGGATGCCACTAGTTTCCCACTGAGCCCACCCCTAACCCACATGCAACTCTCACGTGCAAGTGATTATGCGCCGCCCCAGGATTTACATCAACATTATGCTTCCTAAACTGAATAAAAAGAAATCTCAACATGTGAGGAAAGAAAACCCCCTAAAAGAAGTGATGCAGTGAGTCTGCATTAAAAACTGTTCTCGTTGGTTTCTCTGGGTGATTTATGGCTTTCCAAAATGGTCTTGAGCAGCCTCCCGAGCCCAGTCAACCTAAGGCCCAGTTAATCAACCCAAGGCCCAGTTAATCAACCCATATCTGGACTTTTTTGCGGAGTGGTAATTTGAAACCTCGAGCTGGGCCGTTTGCATCGAAGGAGCTGCCTGTCTCCCAGACTGCTGCATGGCAACATTCCATAGTGGTTCAAAAAGGGAACATTCAGGCTGACACGGAGGAACAAGTCTGGAAGAGCTGAAAAGCACATGGGGGAGGGAGACGGTGTGATCGAAGAGGGGGAAAGGGGAGAGCGGGGAGGGGAGGACCGCGCAGCTACTTAGAAGGGAGAGACTTGAAGATGAGGAGAGGTGCAAGGAAGAAATGGAGGAAGGGCAAGAGAAGGAACTCAGGAGACACACAGAGGGAACTCGATGGGACGAGAGAGGCTGTAGAAAGGTGTGAGGGTCGGATCTCTGACATATTATCGAAAGACACATTATCGAACTACACAAATATCGCATCAAATATATCGACATCAAAATTATCGACATTGTATACTTAATTAAAAAACTGCACTAATATCGACACTACAATATCGTAATACAATTATATCGATCACACAAATATCGCACACATCAATATCGCAATACTAAATATCGACATAAGTAAATAAATATAACAAATGTAACAAATATCGATAACCAAAATATAGACATCAATAATACCGTTTTTTTTTAAATATATCGACAATTCTAATACTAATAAAACCAATACTTTAAACAGCATCAATACAATAGTTTGCGAAAACATACATTTTCCAATTATATTCTACTTAAACATAAACATTACATTTATAACAATCTAAATATTTAACATAATAAAAAAACACTGAAATAATTATCACATACACATTTCGAACACATTTTACACAATTACAACACATTATAAACAATATTTTTCTATATAATTATTTAAAACTCTCCTCCTTTAACCCCTTCGGTGCTCATGACGGAACGGTTCCGTCATGAGCCACGGTTGAGCTGTGCTCATGACGGAACCGTTCCGTCATGACCACGCCCGCGCAAGATTCCGTCAGCACAGCGGCGGAATCTGCGCAGCATGGAAGGGGTTAAAACTAAATATACTCTTACTTAGCATTTTCCATAAAAGGAAACCAATTAACTTGAAAAAATTCAAACCATCCAATAGAAAGGCCACATACAGAAAACAACCAATAACATTCAAGAAACAATTTAAAACCACTATATAAAACAATTAAAACAAGTCTTCTACTGTGCCTTAAACCAAAGCATTGAACGAAGAAGAAACTCTGCTAAACAGAAGAAACCTACATCCTACTACTATTCTAAAAACGTAAGTAAATAATCTTTTCTAACTAAACTACCAAATTAAACTAAAACACTAATTTATCTTTACTCAAATAAATAACTAACTTATATATTCCATCTCTTTATGTTTCCACTACAGCTATTACTCAAAACAGCTAAAGAAAATATTGAAGATTGCCAGAAAGGACTCACTAAAAAGTAAGTATACTATCAATACTTTATAAAATAATAATTAAATCCTACTTAAACGCCAAAACATCCTAAACCGCTAAACAAATCCATGTTCTCTTTTTTAAGTTTTTAAAAACCTGTATAAATAAACACCTATAATCTATACCACTCGGCATTAGGGAAGGCTCCGTTTGCTTAGGGAGAGGTTGGGCTCCTGCATCTTATTTATTAGGGAGGAGGGGCACATAGGAAGAGGGGTAGAGGACAGGGGTACATTGACATGGGGTGGGGGTAGAGAACTGGGTGGGAAGGTTGTTCCTTCTCCTGAATAATTGGTCTTGATGATAAATGTGTGGTACTTCCGGGACGGGTGAAGGCAGGGGAAGGTTTGTTGAGTTGTTGATTTGTAAAACAATAAAAAAAGTTTCTACAAAAAAAATAGTCTATACCAAACAGCAATACCACCCCACTTAAAAAAGTAAACCAACCAAAACAATATATCTTCTTTAACTTTCAGAGACTACATCAACTAAACAGCATTTTGTCTACAAAGAACATCTTCATTCAAATACAACCAAAAACACTTGGTAAGTATATATAAAATAGTTTTTTGTTTCCTATTTTTATAGAAATATATAAAGTACAATTGCATATATTTTCATATACATTTGTTCCAGATTTCTAACACATCAAGATGACAGAAGAAGCCCAATTTATAACTTCGCAGAAAGGAAAATTCCTATTGTGTTACATGGGTTACACATACACCCAAGAAAAGCAGACGGACCGAAAAGTGAACTGGAAGTGTTCTAAATATTATTCTAACAAATGCTACGGACGAGCAACAACAAGAGAAGCAACTGTACTATATACAAGAGAGCATAACCATCCACCCAATCTCTCTGAAATAGAAGTCAGATCAACCCTTGAAAATATAAAATTAAGCACTGGTTCACAAACTGCTACAAGTGTAATCCTAAAAGAACTATTAACTAGAGTGCCCAAAGAAGCAAGAGGCCAATTACCATCAATTGCTTCTATAAAAAGAACAATTGCTAGGACCAAAAAATCAACCACGACAACTATACCATCCCCTAAAACTTTTCAAGATATCATCATTCCACCAGAATTAACTATCACCCACAATAATGAACCTTTTATTTTTTTTGATAACAAAAGCACTGAAAAAAGAATCATAATGTTTGCTACTGCAAACAATATAACTAAACTCCAACAATGCCAAACATGGATGATGGATGGCACCTTTACAATATGCCCAAAACCATTCTACCAGCTTTACACAATACACGGTCAATATCATAACACTTCCATACCTTTAATTTATGCACTATTACCTAACAAACAAAACACAACATATAATGAAATGCTAGGAAAGCTAAAACAAGAATCAAATGATTTTTACCCTCAAAGAATTATCATAGACTTTGAGCAAGCCATGATAAATTGCATTCTAAAACTGTACCCCCATACAGCTATCCAAGGATGTTACTTCCATCTAAACCAATGTATATGGAGACATTTACAAAAATCTTCACTACGGTGCCGATCACGATCCTGCAAAAACCGGGTACGAACCGTCGGACGGAGCACAATCTCCGCCCGACGCGTACCCGGTCGTCAATTTTCACAAACAAGGAATTACGATTCGCACGGGTACACCATTACCGTACGATTCGTAAAAAAGCCCGACCGAACAAAAAAACACCTACCAATGCGATCCGGGAAAGCGCCGACCTGACGTCGGGACGCTCGCAGCCAGCCATTCACGACCCAGGAATCACGATTCGCACCGACGTCACCCCGCACGGTGAATATTTTGCGGCAGCCAAAAACTGCCGGGAAATCAGGACGACGCGAACAAGGACCACCAGTACGCGACGGACAGACGACGACGCGAACAAGGAGGACCAGTACGTGACGGACACACAGGACGACGCCACCAAGGAGGACCCGTACGCGACAGGACGACGCGATCAAGGAGGACCCGTACGCGACAGGACGACGCGAGCAAGGAGTACCAGTACGCGACGGACAGACATGGACCCGAACCTACGAGTCATCCCTGCCCTCATAGCAGTACACCTCCTCTACAGGTTACGACGCAGACGCCGCAGAAGGTCAGAATAACTAAGGGAGGGGGGAAAGTGGGGTGGGGTGGGGGTGGCACGACCAGGGCAGGCCACATAAGTCACACACCACACATGGCCTGGACATACCTGACTCCCATGCCCTGGTCACCACGAGGGGGTGGGGGCGTGTCCTGATAAGCCAGCGACCGCCACAACGGAAGTCCGTCACCACGCGAACCGGCAACACAACCAGACAGGTACGTCCCGTACCCACGCCTGAAGAGCGTGGGTACGAGTCGGACCACGCCCACACACGTCACCCCAACAATGGCGGGACGGATCGCACCCACGTGGCAAAGGCCTGGGTACGGGCCGCACAAACATCACATAGCGTGGGGACGGATATGTACGGACCCTACCCCCACCCCGTATGCAAGGAGCGTACCCCCCAGCCCAACAGTGCAAGTACGACCCGTACCCCCACCCGCGTATGCATGGAGCGTACCCCCCATGCCAACAGTGCAAGTACGATGCGAACCCTCACCCGCGTATGCAAGGAGCGTACCCCCCAGCCCAACAGTGTAAGTACGACCCGTACCCCCACCCGCGTATGCAAGGAGCGTACCCCCCATGCCAACAGTGTTAGTACGACCCGTACCCCCACCCGCGGACGTACGGAGCGTACCCCCACCCCAACAGTGTAAGTTCGACCCGTACCCTCACCCGCGTATGCATGGAGCGTACCCCCCATGCCAACAGTGTAAGTACGACTCGAACCCCCACCCGCGGACTCACGGACCGTACCCCCACCCCAACAATGTAAGTTCGACCCGTACCCTCACCCGCGAATGAAAGGAGCGTACCCCACAGCCCAACAGCGTAAATTCAACCCGTACCCTCACCCGCGAATGCAAGGAGCGTACCCCCCAGCCCAACAGTGTAAGTACGACCCGTACCCCCACCCGCGAATGCAAGGAGCGTACCCCCCAGCCCAACAGCGTAAGTACGACCCGTACCCCCACCCGCGAATGCAAGGAGCGTACCCCCCAGCCCAACAGTGTAAGTACGACCCGTACCCCCACCCGCATATGCAAGGAGCGTACCCCCCAGCCCAACAGCGTAAGTACGACCCGTACCCCCACCCGCGAATGCCAGGAGCGTACCCCCCAGCCCAACAGCGTAAGTACGACCCGTACCCCCACCCGCGAATGCAAGGAGCGTACCCCCCAGCCCAACAGTGTAAGTACGACCCGTACCCCCACCCACGAATGCAAGGAGCGTACCCCCCAGCCCAACAGTGTAAGTACGACCCGTACCCCCACCCGCGTATGCAAGGAGCGTACCCCCCATGCCAACAGTGTAAGTACGACCCGTACCCCCACCTGCGGACGTACGGAGCGTACCCCCACCCCAACAGTGTAAGTTCGACCCGTACCCTCACCCGCGTATGCATGGAGCGTACCCCCACCACACCAGTGTAAGTAGACTCGTACCCTCACCTCGAATGCATTGAGCGTACCCCCACCGTGTATGTGCCAAGCGTACAGATCCTGAAATCGGAGGTGTGTGTGCAGAGTCCACCCAGCAGTGCCCTGAGACAGGAGGGGTGGTTGCCTATCACTCCAAGCAGTGCCCTGAGACAGGAGGGGTGGGTGCCTATCACTCCCAGCAGTGCCCTGAGACAGGAGGGGTGGGTGTGGAGTCCTCCCAGCTGTGCCCAGAGACAGGAGGGGTGGTTGTGGAGTCCTCCCAGCAGTGCCCTGAGACAGGAGGGGTGTGTGCAGAGTCCACCCAGCAGTGCCCTGAGACAGGAGGGGTGGGTGCCTATCACTCCCAGCAGTGCCCTGAGACAGGAGGGGTGGGTGCCTATCACTCCCAGCAGTGCCCTGAGACAGGAGGGGTGGGTGTGGAGTCCTCCCAGCTGTGCCCAGAGACAGGAGGGGTGGGTGTGGAGTCCTCCCAGCAGTGCCCTGAGACAGGAGGGGTGTGTGCAGAGTCCTCCCAGCAGTGCCCTGAGACAGGAGGGGTGGGTGCCTATCACTCCCAGCAGTGCCCTGAGACAGGAGGGGTGTGTGCAGAGTCCTCCCAGCAGTGCCCTGAGACAGGAGGGGTGGGTGCCTATCACTCCCAGCAGTGCCCTGAGACAGGAGGGGTGGGTGCCTATCACTCCCAGCAGTGCCCTGAGACAGGAGGGGTGGGTGCCTATCACTCCCAGCAGTGCCCTGAGACAGGAGGGGTGTGTGCAGAGTCCTCCCAGCAGTGCCCTGAGACAGGAGGGGTGGGTGCCTATCACTCCCAGCAGTGCCCTGAGACAGGAGGGGTGTGTGCAGAGTCCTCCCAGCAGTGCCCTGAGACAGGAGGGGTGGGTGCCTATCACTCCCAGCAGTGCCCTGAGACAGGAGGGGTGGGTGTGGAGTCCTCCCACCAGTGCCCTGAGACAGGAGGGGTGTAACACATGTGTGTGAGGCCAGAATTATCCACATGCATACTGGCTACAAGGGAACATGTCCCCATGAGCTCATGTCAACAGACTCCACACACAAGTACAGTGATCATCAAGGATGCCACGATTGTTGCAGGTGGAGACATGGCCCTGCATGCATGGCCAAAGTAGAAGGGCTCCGTCACACACACAGCTCATGTAGACACAGCTCTGCGCTAAACATTGGGAACACCCTGCAGGGAAGAAAGCTGGGTACACAGAGGAAGGAATACACCCTGGGACAAGTGCACCATGCAGTAACTGCTTACATGAACAAAGAAAGTTAGCCAACACCTTGTGATGGCACACAGATCCCAGGGTCCCACCAATGAGCAGTACACTACTACATATCCCACACACCCAAACCCTTACACACCACCAAAAACCATGTAGCAGCCCCACCAACACCAATACCAGCATAGCAGTAGTGTGATAATGAAAACAAAATTAAGCTTTATTCAGCATGAGCACAATGTCCGTGGATCGCAGGCAGTTCAATCTTCACAAAGCCCATAGGGCAGTCAATGATTCTCAGCTGGATGGGGGACACAGTGGGATGCGTGTCCCCTACCTTGCCTGCACAGTCAAATGGCATCGTCTTCCACACTGGTGAGGGCATCAGGGGGGGGGAAGCAACAGGCACCGCAGGGACATCAGGGCAAAGGGGCGGCGTTGTGGGTGCAGGGATGGAGGACTCCACCACAGGGGGTGGGTCAGTGCCAAAGGCGGAGGCCAGGATGGCACTACACACCTTTGCAAGGTCATCCAGGGAGTCCCCTGCACCCGAAGGGACCTCAGGCCCCAAGGAGGGGGGGGGGTCAGAGGGATGGGTCGCAGCGCCACCGGGGGAGGGTGGAGACAGGGGGGGAGACTCAACCACCCTGACCGGGGACCTCCTTGACCGCTTGCGTGGTGGTGTAACTGTGGGGCTCAGGGACAGAGCGGCCATGAAGGAGTCCTTGGGGGAGATGTGGCCAGGAGAGCTGAGGGGAGGGGATTTGGAGGGAGTGGACTGGGTGGAATGCGGACTCCCACTATGGCTGCGTGTCACACGTTTGCCCCCCGACCCAGTGGGTGTGCCTACCTCACCCTGTGTGTGCGTGTCAGGAGGAGTGCGGTGGACCTTCCCTGCTGGTGTGGTGCCCGTGTCCGTTGATGTGGGTGCATGCCGACGTCTGGGTGTACGTGGGACAGGCATGGGAGTGGGAAGTGTGGATGGGGCAGGGGTAGGTGGGGGGAGGTCGCGCTGCAGGAGACCCACTGCTGCAGTCAGTGTGGAGTCGATGGACCTCAGCAAGTTGCGTTGGTCAGCCTGCGATGAATGAATGCCCTCCAAGAAAGCCTCGATGTTGGTGAGGGTTTTGCCGTGGGCATGGAGGACATTAAGGATCGCAGCCTGACCAACCTGCAGTTGCCGCTGGATGTCCACAGACTCTGCATTGGCGGCAGCAGTGGAGACAGGGGCAGGGGGTGCGGTGCCTGGCAGGAAGGAGACATGCTGTGACCGGGCACGCTGGGAAGGGACACGAGCAAGTGGGAGGCGGCTGGTGGGAACTGAGGGGGCGGTGCGAGGTGTTGTTCCACTGTCAGCTGCTGGTGCAGCCACCGCCCACTCGGAGACATCCTCCTCGGACCTGTCAGCTTCGTATTCTGACGTGTCAGTCGACAGGTCCTCGGCCGCACTATCCTCCACCTCTGTCCCACTCGATGTGCCAGCCCCGATGTCACGGCTGGCACTGGTGCTCGGTCCCTCCGCCTTGCCTGTGTCCATGTCTCCCTCTGTGTCCCCCGACGATGCTGTGGGCAGGGTGGAGAGACAGAAATTAATCAGACAGCTGTACACATCAGTCACATGAGTACAATCGACATAGGTAACACTGCATAGCCTGAAAAGGAAGATCCCTAACATCTACTAAACAAGGTACCGATGTAGGGCATGAAACACACAGTTGGTTGAGCCACCATGCCACTGAAATACCATGGAGAGCATGAGACAATAGCTAAACACAGGAAACGGAGTCTGACATAGCACCCAGGCCCTGGGGACAATCCTGCACTGCATCTGCACCACACAGCGTTGGCGAAAATACCGATGACCAGGGACCATATCCATGAACTTGAGACACATGCTGCATAGGTAATGCTGAAAACATGCCCAACATGACTCGGTCACTGCACATTGCGTGTGTGTCCAGACACATCACACACTGCCCAGACCCAGCAAGTAGAAATCAGGATTTGACACATAGGCATTGCCCGCACCAACAAGACCCTACACGAGGCAAATTGTTGAGACACAGGTGGCACCAACATCTCATAGTCTGGCTGATACACACAGGGGCAGGCAAAAAGCAAGAGTGTACGCCAAACAGCCAAGGTGCGCCTGTACAAATAATGAGGTACCAGTGCCCATCCTCAGATGAGTATAACAAGACACACAGGCACTGGCAACTGTGAGTATGTAGAAGGACAATCAGGTCAGGCTGCACAGTGGACACCTGTACAAAATAGCACGTCTATACACATGGTGACAGGGGACAATGGCACAGAGCACAACCTACGCTGTAGACACTGAGATTGTCCACGTTTATGATGACATATACACCACTGAGGAAAAGGTGCCCCAGGGGACAGTAGTGGGCACGCAAATACATGCTACTGAATAGTAATGACTGCAACACACGTCACCATCCCTGCACTATGTGTATCGCACACTCATGCACATCATGTCACAGGCCACTACATAGGACATGCGCGCTGTAAGGCATGACACATGAGAGACCAACTCCCATGTCTGGAGTCAGCATCAGTGCCAACTGACATGGAACCCACATGCAGTGAACTTGACAGTGCACAGGCAAGGTCCCACAACCTGTTACACACCACCCCCACACATGATGCTACAGTCATTGTTCTCGTGGACAAAGCGCCAGCCTACATCACCTTGTGAAGGAGTGACTACACACAGACCAGGGAACACATTGCAAGGAGGGGAAGGGTGGCAGGGGCACAGCGCTATACTGGGGCAAACAGGATCTGCACAGCACCTTTAAACCCTGCCAGTTAATTCATGCTACTGTGCCCTTACAAATGCCGGTGACACACAACGAACACACATGTACCTACCCCCTTCCGGCTGCTGCATCGCCTGTAAGCGCCTCTCTAGGTCTGGAAAGACCACCGGCAGCACACGCCTGTGGAGGTGGCTCAGACGGCGGCGGCCGCGGTTCTTGTGGCTCTCAGGTGAGTCCCCCAGCAGGAGCCGTGCAATCCTCCGCGTCCAGCACCGGATATCCTGCCAGCGTTTTCTCACCTGGGGCAGGCTCCGCCTCCGACCATCCACACCCCTCACGGCACTGACGGCGGTCAGCCAGATCTGCTCCTTGGCAGTGGCGCCTACCTGTGAGGAGGAACAAGTGACACCACATCAATACACCAGCCACATGTCACAGAGAGACATATGGGTACAAATTAGCTGGTTACAACAAGGCATGTCATGCAGCCAACGCATTGCACCTTTGTCATAGGGACATCATCCCCTGGTGAGGGAAAAAGCAGTACGTGCCACAGTGGGTACACAGGTGGAATGATGGCAATGTCACAATCAATGATCAAGGCTCACACTGTGCATCACACCCACCCCTCCTGTCTCAGGGCACAGCTGTGAGTGATAGGCCCCCACCCCTCCTGTCTCAGGGCACTGCTGTGAGTGATAGGCCCCCACCCCTCCTGTCTCAGGGCACTGCTGTGAGTGATAGGCCCCCACCCCTCCTGTCTCAGGGCACTGCTGGGAGTGATAGGCCCCCACCCCTCCTGTCTCAGGGCACTGCTGGGAGTGATAGGCCCCCACCCCTCCTGTCTCAGGGCACTGCTGTGAGTGATAGGCCCCCACCCCTCCTGTCTCAGGGCACTGCTGTGAGTGATAGGCCCCCACCCCTCCTGTCTCAGGGCACAGCTCTGAGTGATAGGCCCCCACCCCTCCTGTTTCAGGGCACTGCTGTGAGTGATAGGCCCCCACCCCTCCTGTCTCAGGGCACAGCTGTGAGTGATAGGCCCCCACCCCTCCTGTCTCAGGGCACTGCTGGGAGACATCAGGTACCCCCCCCTGGGACCCCACCGACAGTACATGGCATGTGTGTTACACCTGGACGCAATGGCAGAAGTCACAGTCACAACATAGGGACAGTCTGTGGCAGTGTCCTATGCACTCACCTGATACCCTGGTCGCCCATACAGCATGGAGTACTGTGGGAGGATCACATCCAGCAGAGCCATGTTCTCCTCCAGGGTGAATGGCTGTGTCCTCTCCACAGCCCTTGACATGGTTCCAGGGAATCAGTAGCAGCAGCTGGGTCGACGAATGCAAAGATGTGCAGGCAAGTGCTCCCTCATGGGACCTGGCTGCCTTATATGTGCCCTTCTGCCCAGTCTCATGCACAGGAGTACAGAGTGATTGGTCACTCACATTTGCATCCTATGTTTCCACCAATCCCTTCAAACCTAGCAGTCTGTGGGTTCTCTATCGGTTTCATTCTCCTGCATGATGTCAGCCCCACAAACACATTGCAACAAAGTAGAAGAATTCCAACTGACTTCTGCTGTGCACCTTCCAGAACAATTTCGAATTTTGAACTTGGTCTCCATGACAACCAGCATGCATGTAGGCCTTAATACTTGTCCCCTATGTAATTTGGAGCATCACACACAGGTACGGTGCGTTTCGGGGCCCTAGGGCACCCCAAATGCATGGCAACGGCCCGTACATGCATGCCTACGCTCTCCATCACTATGGGTCTGCACGCGTATGCGTACCCGTAGTGTTACGGACCGTACACACGCATGTACGCTCTCTATCACTATGGGTCTGCACGCGTATGCGTACGCGTAGTGTTACGGACCGTACACACGCATGTACGCTCTATATCACTATGGGTCTGCACGCGTATGCGTACTCCTAGTGATAGTGAGCGTACATGCGAGTGTACGGTCCGTACCACTACGGGTACGCATACGCGTGCAGACCCATAGTGATAGTGAGCGTACATGCGTGTGTACGGTCCGTACCACTACGGGTACACATACGCGTGCAGACCCATAGTGATAGTGAGCGTACATGCGTGTGTACGGTCCGTAGCACTACGGGTACGCATACGCGTGCAGACCCATAGTGATAGTGAGCGTACATGCGTGTGTACGGTCCGTACCACTACGGGTACGCATACGCGTGCAGAGCCATAGTGATAGTGAGCGTACATGCGTGTGTACGGTCCGTACCACTACGGGTACGCATACGCGTGCAGACCCATAGTGATAGGGCCGTACACACGCATGTACGCTCACTATCACTATGGGTCTGCACGCGTATGCGTACCCGTAGTGGTACGGAACGTACACACGCATCTACGCTCACTATCACTATGGGTCTGCATGCGTATGCGTACCCGTAGTGCTACGGACCGTACACACGCATGTACGCTCGCCATCACGATGGGTACACATACGGCAGCACTCCCACAGTGATTTGGGAACATGCACAGGCCCTCTCAGCAGCAGTACGGCGGTTTTTACACATCACTGTGGTGATAGGCGACACACATGTAGGAATAGGGCGGACATACTTGTCCATGGATGGACATACTTGTCCAGGAATGGACATCAAGGCATCGTCTGTGCATTACTACATGTGTGGGGCACAGGTGTCACAGGCTGTGATGTGGAACATGCCTCCTGAGTGGAGAAGGCACCAGATGTATGATGAGATGTGTACATGTGTACTGTGTGAGGGTGCAATGTGTGCCAGGCATGCCCTTGACTCCTTTGACATGTGTGCATGTGGGACTGCGCACTTGGGGTGAGCGTCACTGGCATGGCACGGACACCAACACACGGAAGTGTCCATGATGCCCGGTACAGGGGTCATGACACATGACTTGTCACTACCCACAGTGCACAATGTGACTATGTCATATATGTGTCCGGGATTTACATCAGGTTGATGTTGTAGCACCCTCAAAAGCTGCAGCCGTTGCAGCAACCAACATGTGGCTGTGTGTAGATTGTCATTGCACACTGTTCCCAACACCATGCCACATGTGTTATCGGATGTGAGGTGCACATGTATGCATGGGACACGGAGTAGCGTGACAAGGCCATGTCAGCAAACTCACAAGGAATGTGTGGTGAGTCATGACATGTGCACCTTCATGGCAAGGTGTGTGGGCTGGACTAGTGTAATGTCATGTGACCTGTGGCTCCAGTGTTCCGCTACCAGTCTCTGCAATCGGCATCACACTTCTGCTGATGTGTGGGTGTATGTCACTCCTGTCTTGCGTCGGGCAGTGCACTTGCACTGGGACACAGCTATTTCCATGGCGTGGCATGGGGAGGTTCTCAATCACCGTGTGTAGCTGGGTCTTGGAAGGAGTGTCACCTTGCATCCATACGTGTCCTGGGCATGTAGCACATGCCTGACTCCCTATGTGGCATGTGTGTATTGCCAGATTTACATGTGCTCAGTAGACATGAGTTGTTCTCGTAGTGCACTCACTCTTCCTTGTCACTTCCAAATTACTGCAGAGCGCCTCCTGTTGCCCGAAGAATTCCAGACTTGGCTACCATGCAGGAGAATGACAGGATCCGGCTCTACCGCTTCACCCAACCGTTGATTCTGGAGCTGACGGCGAGACTGGCACCACACCTGCAACCGCAGCACAGGTATCCTACGGCACTGACACCCCAGCTGAAGGTAATGGCTGCCCTACATTTTCTGGCCACGGGTACCTTCCAAAATACCATAGCTCATGTTGGTGGCATGTCCCAGAGCATGTTCAGCGGTGTGCTGCATGATTTCTTGGAGGCCATGTTGATTCACCTGGATGACTTCATCAAGTTCCCAACCCCTGAACAGATGACTGAGGTCAAGCGTGGATTCTATGCCCTGGGAGGGATGCCCCATGTCATTGGGTCCATAGATGGGACACATGTAGGTTTGGTACCACCACACGCACGGGAGGTGGCGTACCGCAATCGGAAGCACTACCACTCCATCAATGCCCTTGTGGTGTGTCTGTCCAATATGGTGATTTCACATGTCTGTGCTCGTTTCCCAGGATCAGCACACGATGCCTACATCATGAGGCGTAGCGGGATGCCTGATATGATGATGCAGCTGCGCAACGAACGGGCATGTGTTGTTGGTGGGTACAGTCTGTCTGTCCTGTATTCTGTATAGCCGACCAGCACGACCGCTACACCAGTTCTAACGATGTCCATGTGCTTCCCATGTAGGGGACGCTGGCTATCCCAACATGCCTTGGCTGCTGACACCTCTCCGCAACCCCATCACGCCGGCCCAGCTCCGCTTTAACACCGCCCATGGCCGGACAAGGCGAGTGATAGAGAGGACGTTTGGCATGCTGAAGAGCCGATTCCGGTGCCTCCACAAGACCGGCGGTGCACTACCTTATGCCCCGGCGAAGGTCTGCAAGATCTTCATGGTCTGCTGCATGCTGCACAACATGGCAGTTGAAAGAGCTGTGCCACTCATCCTGAATCAACATGACGAGGACCATCCACCCGTGGAGGACGAAGGGCTTGGCAATGGGGCTAGTGATGTGGAGGATGTGGAGCCGCAAGAGGACATCCGGACTCGGCTCATACGCGACTTCTTTGCTTAGTGGTGAGTACCAGGGTCTGAGTGTGCACGCATTGGTCCCCGTGTGGCATGCGTTGTGATGTGTGTCTCCACCTGCATGTATGGCACGTGGGTCAGAGGTGTGTGTGGGTGTGTCACTGGAGTGATGGTGGCAGTGATGGTAGTATTTCCCCAGTCATAATTGTGACCTAGCATGTTGTCATCCATACATGTGTCGAGTAACTGCACATGCAAGTGGCTGTGCTTTTTGTGGCTGACTTCTTGTGTGTCTCTCTTCCCCAGGTACCTGCGCATGCCGTTTGCTGGTTGCATTGTTGTGGCACTGCTATTCCTCATGGACATGACATCGTGGGCTGACTCAGCGTTACAGGCACGGACACGTTTGGAAGTCTCCATGGGGTAAGGGATGCATCTGGGGTGTATTGGGTGTGGCAGTTGTTCACGATGTGTGCACACTGCCCCGGTCGGGGTTTGGTTCCTCTGCAGACATGTGGCATCCCCATGGGACACGACATGCAGCTGGGTACACCTGAATAGATGGGCTGCCTGGTTGTCAGTCATCAGTGATGGGATAGTGGATTGTGATGATGGCATCAATGTGTGTGACACTGCCCTCGGACACATACGGTTAACATTGTCTTGACATGGCGTGGGACTTCCACATCAGCGGGTGTATGGCAGGCTCTACGTGAGCAGCTGTGGGTGTTTAGCTGTTAGCCGACGCTTGTGTGCCAGTTCCATGGCTATCACGCATTTGTGCTGCAGAAGGGGGGTGCCAGTGTTGGAGCCACATGTTACTCCACATGATGTGTTCATGTGTACTTCAAGTTGCCTCTGCAATCCCAAAAACATGACTAATAAAGGTGTCCCTATGCCTCCAAGGTGCCTCTTCTCAGTCAATGCTGGTGTGTTGGCACGGTGCATCCTGCATGTCTGGCATGGTATTCCCTGATTGTGGCTATGTGTCAATGTGTCGAGTGGCAAGATGCAAGCTGTGTGTGTGTGCTGAGACTGTGTATTGGGCATGATGTCCATGACTGTGTGGGTATTGTGACATGTGCCATCCCCATGCATCCAACGTTGTCCATGACCCCATTCTCTGCATCCACCGGACTCAAGCTTGCAGGACATGGTTCTGCCACCTGTCTACACATACCTGGGTGCCCCCCAGGACACGGGCCAGGATCCCTGACCTCTGCGCATGACTGTTGCTGTACTCAATGTGTCTGTCAGCACGGTTGTTCGGCCACCCCCTCAGCTGGTTCTGACCATCACGGGTGTGTATGGAGCTCCATGTCTGTCTTGCCTAATAAACTGTGACCCATGTGTCCTGTGCCAGACTCAGGCCCCAGGGTGTGGATGGTTGAAGTGAACAGATGACTCAGGCATGTTTAGACTGTACAAGACACATGTTAGGTAATAATGCTACCAGCAGGCATCTACTCTTAATAGTGTGATTTATTATTGGGGGGGGGGGGGGGGGGGGACAAAGTGAGGGGCTTTCCGGGATTAGGGAATCCAAAGTTCAGTAGGGGAGTTGGTGTCCTTGCCATTGGAAATCCTCAGAGTCCATGCCACAGTCTTTGTCAACATTGGTCAGCCAGTGACCAGCAGGGCCATGTGGCAGAGAATGTCTCTTGATGCTGTGATGCTGTTGCTCCAGTGGGCCAGGTGCCAGGCCAGGTGTCCTGGGAGATGGTGATGTAGCAGCCACCCTCACGGTCCTTTCCGTGGACGACCCGGCTTCCTGCGGGGAACCTCAGCAGCAGGCCGTGACGACGTCTGGGATGCTCCGTCGGATGTTTCCTCCTCCTCCTCATGATCCCTCCCTGTGGGTGGTGATGTTCTCCGCCTTCTGGCACAGGGAGGGTCGGCCATGGTGTCGGCCATCCGACGGAGTTCAGCGTGAATCCCCTGGGACGCCGTCACTTGCTCAGCCTGTCTGTCCTCCATCCTCCGTTGGTGTACCTGTAGACAGGCTATTAGCTCCGCATGTAGCTGGGCCTGCTGGACCTTGATCCCCTCGAGGACGGACACAACCTGGGCCATGCCCGTGGTGTCCTGCCGGTATGAGTCCAGGATGTTACGGACATGGGAAAATACCGGATCCCCAGCCAACTGGTCAGGCTCGCGCCTCCGCCGTCCTCCACTCCCACCACCCCTGCCCACTTGCGTCTGGCCTGCACTTGTGGGCACATCGGGTCTCCGGGACCCCTGAGGGGTGGCATTGGCGTTGTCGCCTGCCTCCTCCTGGGTGCCCGGGACACCGTGTCCCTCCTGGCGAGCCTGGCTGCATTGTGGTGTTGGGGCAGGGATCCTGGGTGTCTCCTGGGATGTGGCAGGAGTGGGGGTGGTGGTTGGCACGGTTGTACCTGACGCAGGTGCTGCAGGTGGTTGGACACCAGAGGGGCCAGGTCGGTCGGGGTCGTCCGCAGAGTGGTGAGAGTGGTCGCTGCCGGTGGGATCGGTCTCCTGCAGATCCGGGTCCTGTGAGTGTTCCCCCCCCAGTGTTGGGGGGTGCAGCACGACGTTGACCTGTGTGTGAGAGAGAAAATGTCAATTTTGATCCATGCAACATCCATGTTTCATCCGTTACAAAGTTGGCACATTTCCTCTTGGAATTAGGATCTGTCTTGCATTCCACTCACAGTGCACTTGTGCATGGGTGTGTCCCTTGGGCACCATTTTGGCCCCTTTAACTATGTGTGGCACAGTCTTACTTGCTGCGTCAAGTGTGACTGCAGTCAGCAGTGGAGTGTGCATGTGTGGCGAGCCATGCATTTGCGCCTTCCTTGTAGCACTGTACATGTGCACATGGAGTGGATCCACACACTTATATGATGCAGGTGGCTGTCCTTGTGCTCGTGTACAGGTTGTGACATGGCCCTGCGTTTTGCCATGATGAAGAGGGGGGGTTCTGGCACTGGCCACCCTTGTCTACATGCACGCAGTCCACCTGCTGACGAGCAGACATTCCCACACACCAAAGGACTGATTTGCTCTCCCTGTGTCTCCCTCCTTCTCTGTCCCCCTCTCCCTCCCTCTCTGTCCCCCTCTCCCTCCCTCTGTGTGTCAGCCTCCTCCCTCTGTCCATCTTCCTGTGTCTCCCTCCCTCTCTGTCCCCCTCTCCCTCCCTCTCTGTCCCCCTCTCCCTCCCTCTGTGTGTCAGCCTCCTCCCTCTGTCCGTCTCCCTCCCTCTCAGTCCCCCTCTCACTCCCTCTGTGTCCCCCTCTCCCTCCCTCCGTGTGTCACCCTCTGTCACCTTGGCCCAGCTTCCTGGGCACACACTGTTAGCAGATCTTTGAGTGGCCCTTGGCCTGTTGATGTGAGTTTGTTTCTGATCTCCAGGCACCCATTTTGTCTGCTGTGTGTCTGTGCGCTGCTGCTGTGGTGGTGTGTGCTGCCACTCTTTCACAATGTTGGCTGTTCATTAGCTGCTGTCATGTGCAAAACAGTGCCTTCACCCCCATGTGTTGATGCAAGGCGTCCGCCATTTGCTGGCAAGTCATTCCTGTGTTGGCACACAGTGTTTGTCTGGCTGTGACCTAGGCCATATGGGCAGAGGGCATTGTTGTCTGCTTTGGAGTCGCACTATGTGATTCTTGGTGCCCAGCCTCCCGCCATCCGGGTTACCGTGTCATGTGTTGTTGTCTTCTGTGGCCTGTGACTTGACATTGTCCAGCTGGGTGCATGGGGCATGGTGGCAGTAGTGGCATGTGCCTGCTCATGGAGTGTGGTTGAGTCATGCGATGGCTTGTGGTGGTTGCGTGCCTGTTATTAATTTTGGTTGTGGTTGCAGTTCCCCCCATGTGAGGTGCGTTGTTTGTGTACTCACCCGGGTCTCGGAGTCCTTCTACTCCTTCAACTGCCTCCACCGGCAGCATGGCCATCACCCTCTCCTCCCAGGGATGGTACTGTATGGCTCTGCGGGAGGGCCCTCCTCCGGTGGCGTTGGCCTGGTCGTGTTCCTCCTGCCTCTTGGCTCTGACCCTCCTCCGCAGATCGTACCACCTGTTCTGGCAATCCTGCTTGGTCCTCCTGGTGTCCGCAACAGCATTCACAGCATCAACGATGGTCTGCCACATGGCTGTTTTGGCTGCCTGGCTGGTGCTTCTGACCAATGTTCCAAAGATCTGTGGCTCGACTCTGAGGATTTGATCAACAAGGACCTCCAACTCTCGGTGACTGAACTTTGGATTCTTGGTAGTGGGCATGGTGAGGGGTGTGGGTGGGGATGGTGTGGGTGTGGGGGGTGTGTGGATGTTGGGGGGGGTGTGGATGGTTGTGTGTGTGTGTGAATGTGATGAGAGGGTGTTTGTGAGGGTGGTCGTGTGAAGGTGTGCAAGTGTAAGATGTGGTGTAGCTTGTAGTCTGGTTCTGTGGTGTCTGGCAGCAGTGAGTCTGTTGCAAAGGCTCATGGTTTGTGTGTGTGGGCCCTTTTCATTGGTCCATGGGTGGGTGTGGCAGTGTTTGAATTTTGGGTGGGTGTGTTATAAGGAGTGGTGGTGTATTGGTCCTCTGTTTGTTTTTGACAGTTGCAGGTCAGTGATTGTGTTATTTTAGTGGTTGTTGGCCATGTTTAGTGGCTGTGTGCCTTTCGAATGGTGTATTCTTGTGTTGTTTTGTTTTGTCCTTGTTGTGTACGTGCGTTTTGAGCGTGTGTACGGTGTGTACATGGGCCATTTGGTTGTACGATTAGGTCCTTGTGTGTGGCTTTGTACGACTCGTACATGCGGTTGTGATATTGGGGCATGGGGTGCGCTCCGTACTTAGGAGGTTGTGTTGGGGGTGTGCCAGGAACGTACTGGGGTGTAGGTACACGGGGGGTATGACACGTACTGGGGTGGGGCTCGAACGTACTGGGGTGTACATAGACGGTGGTACGACACGTACAGGGGTGGGGGGGGTGTACATTGACGGTGGTACGACACGTACAGGGGTGGGGGGGTGTACATTGACGGTGGTACGACACGTACTGGGGTGGGGGTGCGACTGGAACGTACTGGGGTGTGGGTAGACGGGGCTATGACACGTACTGGGGTGGGGGTGTGGCTCGAACGTACTGGGGTGTAGGTACACGGGGGGTACGACACGTACTGGGGTGGGGGTACGACTGGAATGTACTGGGGTGTACATGGACGGTGGTACGACACGTACAGGGGTGGGGGGTGTACATTGACGGTGGTACGACACGTACTGGGGTGGGGGGGTGTACATTGACGGTGGTACGACACGTACTGGGGTGGGGGTACGACTCGAACGTACTGGGGTGTAGGTTCACGGTGGTACGACACGTCCAGGGGTGGGGGTACGACTGGTACGTACTGGGGTGTAGGTACACGGGGGGTATGACACGTACTGGGGTGGGGGTGGGGCTCGAACGTACTGGGGTGTAGGTTCACGGTGGTACGACACGTACTGGGGTGGTGGTACGACTGGAACGTACTGGGGTGTACATAGACGGTGGTACGACACGTACAGGGGTGGGGGGGGTGTACATTGACGGTGGTACGACACGTCCAGGGGTGGGGGTACGACTGGTACGTACTGGGGTGTAGGTACACGGGGGGTATGACACGTACTGGGGTGGGGGTGGGGCTCGAACGTACTGGGGTGTAGGTTCACGGTGGTACGACACGTACTGGGGTGGTGGTACGACTGGAACGTACTGGGGTGTACATAGACGGTGGTACGACAGGTACAGGGGTGGGGGGGTGTACATTGACGGTGGTACGACACGTACTGGGGTGGGGGTACGACTGGAACGTACTGGGGTGTGGGTAGACGGGGCTATGACACGTACTGGGGTGGGGGTGTGGCTCAAACGTACTGGGGTGTAGGTACACGGGGGGTACGACACGTACTGGGGTGGGGGTACGACTGGAACGTACTGGGGTGTGGGTAGACGGGGCTATGACACGTACTGGGGTGGGGGTGTGGCTCGAACGTACTGGGGTGTAGGTACACGGGGGTACGACACGTACTGGGGTGGGGGTACGACTGGAACGTACTGGGGTGTAGGTAGACGGGGCTATGACACGTACTGGGGTGGGGGTTCGACTGGAACGTACTGGGGTGTACCTAGACGGGTGGGGGTATACATATACGGGGGGTACGTGTCGGATGTACGCGGGCTGGGGGGAGTGTTGGGCGCGTATGCGGGCACATGAATCCATGGTTGCTGTAGGAGTTCGGTGCGGACGGTGTTTTTTCCATACGGTTGTAACCTCGGACGCACGGGATGGATCGTGATTCCTCGGTCGGACTTGGATTTTCACGTTTGTAAGGTAAATCGTCCGAGGACGTGTCGGACACATTTTCCGACCCGAGGACGTGTGGGGAATGATTCCCAGTGCGGTTCGTATGGACTTTTTACCATGCGAATCGTGATTGCCAGTTCGTACGGCACTTGTACGATTCGTACGGTAAAAAGACCCGATACGGGTCGCACGGGGGAATTTTTTACCGGATCGTGATCGGCACCTAAGTGTAGAATATGCCACAAACATAAGTTTTGCACATCAAATAAAACTTCTAACAGCCCTAGCTTATGTACCAACCACAGATGTTGCAGAACATTACAATCTTTTATTAGAAAGTCCATTCTACAAACAAAATGAAGTAAAGTTATCTCCCCTCTTAGATTATTTTGAGGATACCTGGGTGGGGAGACTACACAGATCAGGCCATAGACGTCAGCCCAAGTTCCAAATACCTTGGTGGAATGTATATGTAAGTACACTCAACCAACAAGCCAAAACTAACAACGCCGTCGAGGGCTGGCATAATGCATTCCTAACTTCTACCGGGAGAACAACTCCAACACTACAAAAACTACTAATTGCCATACAAAAGGAACAAAGTTTCCAAGAATTAAGAATGCAACAATCTGTCCTACAATTAAAACCAAAACAATCTAGACAAACTACTCAAATGTATAATTACCTACAACAACAGGTACAGCTATACCCATCCACAAGAGGACTTGAGTACTTAAATATAATAGCTCAAACTCTCTTCTAAACCCTTTCCAAAATATTAACCCACAATTCTACTAAAACAACTATCACAACATAAATAAACCACTTTATTAAATCACATATTTAATTATGTGGTCTAAAATATATAAATAATTTATATCTACATATATTTAGACAACATAATTAAACAAACCAAGTACACAACAACAATATTAAATATATAAGATTTGCCCACCCACAATTACAATATTTAAATAAACTTACCTGTGTAGTTGCTCCAATGGGTTAATAACATTCCTTCCAAATAAATCCAGGTAGTTCAAAATCCATAGGTATCAAAAAGAAATCCAAATAAAAAGGAAAAATACAACTGTTTTTCGAAAAAAACGTCTACGCCAAAAAAGGACTATCCATTAACCATAAAAATCCCGAAAAATATTAAAAAGGTAAATAACCGCTCCTGGAAACCCGAACAATAAAGGAAGTGTAAAATAAAGGATTAGTAAACACTACTAATCCACACTTCCTTAAAAAAAAAAAGGTGTTTGAAAGAGACGAAAATATCTTCTCCGTAAAACCTACAAAAGAGAAACAAACATTCCCACCCACACACAAACACACATAATGCACCTAAAAACATCACTACAAACATTATTCAAACACTATAAAACTTTAACACACCTAAATAACAAAACACTAACAAAGCCACAAACACGGAACACAACATAAATTATAAAACCGTATACAAACTATTACTAACACCCTAACTTCTAAAACATCAATCCATACACACTTATTACAACATTACTACTTCCACAAAACACTTAAAACTATTTAATAATAAAGAAAATAACTCTTACCTTCTGAAACGCGAAACAGCTCCCGACCGCGACCTGGATTCTACCAAAATAACCCAAAACAACAGCGAGCGGTTACAAAATAAAAGACCCAAACAAACATAACAACTAAGAAAATCCCAAAAAATGCCCTATTTATTTAACATTACACATTACTTTAAAAATTAGTAAAACATTAGAATAAAATACTCAAAAAGAATACCTATTTTTTTATATATGTGAAAATTATTTAACTTATAAAAATAAATATAATAAATAAAATATATGTATTAATATAATAATCAAACTGTATACATTACCCAAAAAAAAGTATGAACATGATATAATTAATATATTGTATCTACAACATACCAAAACTAAAAATAAAAAGAAATATTCTAAAATGTAAATAATTTCAATATTAATTATCTAATATAAATATTAATTAAAATATATTTATCATATATTTCAAAACATACAATTTCTTATAAATCCAAATAAAGTCTAAAAATATTGAGAGTACACAATATAAATTACAAAATATTAAACAGCTATAAAAATCACAATTGTTATTTTTTTATTATTTTGTCTGTTAATATATTAATGTCCAAAATATACATTAAACAAATATATATCCATTATAAAAAAATTATTACAATAATACAAATGTTAAATATTAATTATGTTATTAAATGTTTATTTCAATGATTTAATTATTATAATATGCGTAATAATAAACAATTTTTTCTCTCTAATTAATATACATTCCAACAACTATAAAACAAATCTTATTTTCCTTTCTACTATTTTATACAAAAATTTGGAATTTTCATTCTGATATAACTTCTATCTTTTATCCAAACAAAACTAAAATCTACAGATTTGTTGTAAATTAAATCAAATTAATTTAACTGTTCCTATTCAACTCTATATTTAATTCTAATATTTGCTATTTACCAAACTTAATTAACATACTACTCCCACTACATACTGAACTTAATTAATTTACTATTCTCACTCCAACCTATATTAAATTAGAGTAGTTGCTGGACACTGAACTGAATTAATTTACTATTCCCACTCCAGACTATCTTTAATTAATATAAGTGCTGGACACTGAACTTAATTAATTTACTATTCTCACTCCAACCTATATTTAATTAGAGTATGTGCTGGACACTGAACTGAATTAATTTACTATTCCCACTCCAGTCTATATTTAATTAAGATAAGTGCTGGACACTGAACTAAATTAATTTACTATTCTCACTCCAAACTATATTTAATTAGGGTAGGTGCTGGACACTGAACTGAATTAATTTACTATTCCCACTCCAGTCTATATTTAATTAAGATAAGTGCTGGACACTGAACTTAATTAATTTACTATTCTCACTCCAACCTATATTTAATTAGAGTATGTGCTGGACACTGAACGTAATTAATTTACTATTCCCACTCCAGTCTATATTTAATTAAGATACGTGCTGGGCACTGAACTAAATTAATTTACTATTCTCACTCCAATCTATATTTAATTAGGGTAGGTGCTGGACACTGAACTGAATTAATTTACTATTCCCACTCCAGTCTATATTTAATTAAGATAAGTGCTGGACACTGAACTTAATTAATTTACTATTCTCACTCCAACCTATATTAAATTAGACTAGCTGCTGGACACTGAACTTAATTAATTTACCATTCTCACTCAAATCTATATTTAATAATGGTAGTTGCAAAACACTAAGCTTAATTAATTTAGTATTCCCACTCATAAATATATAAAATTACACTAGATCATGTATACTAATCTTAATTAATTTTATATTCCCACTCCAATATTTATTTAATTACAGTAATTGCAATACAAATATATAAATATAAATATATAAAAAAATATATGTTTTAATCATTATTAATAAATTTAAATAAAATAATACCAACACTTATCCTCTACAAATCCAAATCCCCAATCTTAAATTTATCCCAAAATATTATATTATAATATATTATATTTAAATATAAATTACTCAATATTACTAATTTAAAATAAATATTTAAAACACTCCTCACCCTTATCCCCTATAAGCCAACATCCCAATCCCCAAATAAATTTAACATTGTACAATCAAAATCAAAATGTATACATACTTTTTATGCAATATTACCAACATTTTACACATTTTTATCAAACTCCACACCCTTATCCCCATAACACAACATCTCACTCCTAAAATTCAATATAACATTCGAAATTTTATTATAATTTTCTAAATTTTGTATACAAATTATTCATACATAAATCAATTTTTTTTAAAACACTCCCCACCCTCATCCCCTATAACCCAACATCCCACTCCTAAAAGATAATATAAAAAATATATTTTTATTCCAAATTTCAAATAAAATGTTTTAAATATTCAAAATTTAAAATATTTTTTTACAACAATTCCCACCCTTATCCCCTATAACTCAACATCCCACTCCGATAATTGTAACTAAATTTCTAAATTAAATTGAAATTTACAAAAAATTTTTATAAACAATTCAAAAATATATAAACATTTGCAAAACACTTCCCACCCTTATTCCCTATAACTCAACATCCCACTCCTAAAATTATTTTTACATTTCTAAATTAAAATTTCTACATTATTTTTTTTAAACATTCTAAAACATATAAACATTTTTAAAACACTTCCCACCCTTATCCACTATAACCCAACATCCCGCTCCTAAAATTATTTCTAAAATTCTAAATTTAATTTACAATTTCTAAATAATTTTTTTAAAAAATTAAATATATAAACATTTTTAAAACACTTCCCACCCTTATCCCCTATAACCCAACATCCCGCTCCTAAAAACAATTTAAAAAATCTAAATTTATATTAAAATTTCTAACTAAATTTTTGTAAAAATTCAAAAAATATATAAACATTTTTAAAACACTTCCCACCCTTATCCCCTGTAACCCAACATCCCGCACCTAAAATTAAATATACATTTCAAATTTGAATTAAAATTTACTAATTAAATTTTACAATATATTTAAAAAATAATTAACTTTTTTAAAACACTCCCCACCCTTATCCCCTATAACCCAACATCCCGCCCCTAAAACAATAAAAATATTTCTCATATTATATACATTTTAACTATTTATACAAACAACTTCAAAATATTTACTAAACACACAATAACGATATTTTCACATGTCGATATTATTACTAACGATATTACTTACATCGACATATAATAAAAAATAAAAAAAATCGATATTATCTACTTCGATATTTTGTACAGTAGATATTTTTGACTCGATATTTATGTCCCTCGATATTTAAAAGTCGATATATAGACTGCTCACCGTGAGGGTCGTAGGAAGGCGTGATTTAGAAGATCATTTGCTTTGGCCTGGACCTGAAGCTCAGAGGTGGGGGGGAGGTACACGTGTGGTCACACAATCGTTATTTACCTTTGTAGTGTGGATAGAAACACATTTTGTATTCTGGTGAGAGGTATCAGCCCACTTGTCATTATTATGAATTAAAGATCACAATAGAACGCTGTGCTGGAGATCAAGCCAGGCAGCATTGTTTACTATCCATTGCAGAGGCAGCTCTTAAAATGTGGGATTGCATGAAGTGAAAGGGGGGGGGTAGCTGAGAACGAGTTTCCTCATGAGAACAACAGGGGCTGGGAACCGGCTGACGAGGTGAGTCCTGTCACAGCATCCAGTTCCTTCCGAGCTTGCGCCCTGTCTGCCTCTGAGGTGTATGACTGCGCGTGATGGCTCAGACAATGGAAGCTCGTGGGGAGGGAGAGCCCAGAGGCTTCTGCCTCTCACAGGCGGCGCCCCGCCCCATTCAGGGGTGAACAGCTGTGTGGGCCAGGCCTGCACGCTCAAAGGATGGCCAGGCCACTCGGACCTGCCTAGAACTGCACCGAGGACTGGACGGTGTAAATGCACCCAGGCTGCCCAGGGCAGAGCGAGGGCGCGCGGAGTGTGTCACGAGATGCATGAGGCTGTCGTGGCATATTGTGCGTGTAGGAGGTGCCGGCCCGGGCAGCGGTGTTTGTGGGTATCACACGACTCATACAGATTAAGAGCGATGGGCCACTGCTCACAGATTTCTTAGTCATCCTGTTGCTTTTGAGGAGAGAGGAAGGGGATGTTTTGCTGTGGTTTTACATGGGTATAAAATACATTAGGTATTCACGCGGTGAGCACAGGTGAACAAGCCCGGGAGTTGTGTGCGCGCGCTAAACAGAAATTTTTAAAAAAACACGCGAGTGGTGCGTGGGGCAAGCAGGAATGCCGAGTGGGGGGGTGCAATTTCAAAGACATGCATTCAGCAACAAGGGAAAATGCTTCCAGGTCATAGGAAAACACGAAGGGTGGGTGGGGGAAGTAAGCGGGTAGGAATGAAGAAGACACGGACGGAGGCAGAGGGGAAAACACAAGCACTCATGTGGAGTGCTGAAACAGAAGACACGAAAGTGAAAGTGATCGCTCGCTAATGAGCCATGACGAGGAAAGCCAGATGGCGCATGGCGCTTAGAGGAAGAGATAGGGAAGGCAGATGGCGGCTGCACGCGCACGTAACCGCAAGCTTGAGGCCAGCAAAAGCGGGTGGCAGCACTTTGAAAACCCACTTACTAAATGTCTCGCAGAGCAGCACATGCGCTGGCTCAGGCAAGACCTAAAAACCAATACATGATTCACTCCCTATGATTTGTTTGAATTAATCTTTAGTACATGACAAAAACATTTTATGAAATGAAAACTAAAATAACAAATGTTTGATGATCACTATTATTAAACTGAGTGTTCATAAAAAATTGAGGGTGTGTACATGGTCAGTCAGTATTGGCATTCGTGGTGTTGTTGAGCTTTAGAAAGTTGCCATTTTCCTGCCTTCACCATTTAGTGCCTATAGCCTGTCCCCGAGTCATGTGAACGGGTATAGCTCAGTTAGTCTGTGTTTATTTCTCCTAGCAAGCCACACATAATGAAGAGCTTAGGTGTGCCTGGATGGGCCATCATTTGCAGCATGAGAGTACGGAGCTGGGCACAGCGCTATTTACACTTGAATAGGAGTTGCCCTTCCTACACACAAAAGGCTACATATCCCCTGTAGTTAGTCTTGAGCCAAGATAGTGAAGGCAGGATTACGGGGGATTTCACAGGGAAACTTCTAGAAGTTTCTCCCAACTTCTAGCCAAAGAGAACCAGGTATAAATATTGTTATCTCAGGCACCATCTCTTCAGTAAACTTCTGGGTCTGTGGATACTCTGCCAGGAAGAACTGCTGTGCTGCTAAAAGGACTGCCACTCTGCTAACCTGCAGCTCTGAAAGAACTGCTGTCCTGCAGTGCTGACTTGGTGCCCTCTTGCCTGAGTGAGAAGGGGTGGACCTGCATCTGTTGACCCCACGTGACTACAAGGGCTAGTTAGCTGACCTCCTGACTTGACCCTCAGGGACAGAAGCTTCCAAAAACCTTGAACCGATCAACTGGACTCAGCCATATGAGAGCCCTACCCTGCTAAGTGGTGCCACCCCAGTCCTGGGCCCTTGGAAGTGAGCCTGAACGTTGTCTGCAAGCCCATCTGTGGACCTGAGCAGGACCAACGCATCGCTCCTGCTGCAATGGTTCTCCTGACACAAAGAACTCTGCATCGACCTCCCAGCCCCACTCAGAGCCTGTGCGAAGCTTCCCAGCGCAGGCCCTAGCATCACAAAATCTCACGTCCACAGCAGTTTTCAATGACCATACATGTTCTTGTGTCACAGCCTTACAGATCCTCAAAATAGATACATCACCTCAACTGCATGACCCATCCCTAACACGGCCCTCATATACCAAGATCAATGGTATCCTCAACGATAATGCAAAATCATGCATCTCACCTTTGTTCCGGTGTGGCTCAACCAGATATCCACATATGGCACTTTCTGGTGCTTTTTTCACGGAAATATTTAATCATGCATACATCTGGCTCTGCCAATTGGATTTTTGTCATTTTGGTCTAGATATATTTATTAAAAATTACTCTATTTTTTAAACTGGTGTGGGATCTTGTTGCAGTGTGTTTTTACATTGTTACTGTTTGAAGTGTTGCACAAATACTTTACACATTGTATCTGAGCTAATCAAGATTGCTCTGTGCCAAGCTAGCAAAGGGTTGAGCACAAGTCAATTTAAGGTCGCTTTGTGACTTCACCCGGACAATGATTGCGGTTTCTGCTTGAGTAAGGTTTCACCCCGTCTCAACCAGTAACCCAATTTCGTACAACATTATACAAGGATCAATGTTCAATAGCATAGGAACCAAAGCAGACTTCGGGATTTATATCTGGCAGATATTTGCCCCTTCAGTGGGCTGGGGGCAGGCAACTGAGTCCGCAAAAGGGGCACTGGAATGTTTATCACTGCAGGACACAATTCTCCAATAGATCAGAGCCCCCACAATTCGTAAGAAGCCACTGTTCGGTGGATCAATGCAGGACTAAGTCCACCGAACAAAGGCGTTCTGTGCTTAATGAAAAACAAGTGCAAAGCACCAAGGTTAAGAGCATAAAAAAACTGCAGCTGCACTAAAAACACTTTCAGATGTTTACTTGGACTATGTTCACTTAACAAAAACGTTTCTACTGTTCAAATAAGAAATTGATAGAGGCATCTGGAAAAAGGAGTTTGTATTAAATTATCATGCGATGCTGAAATGGGCAAACATATTTTGATACTTTACAATTGCCGAAGTGTGATTCTTTAGACAGGGAGAAGCAGCTGACGAGACGAAGTTGCAGACCTTACAACCAGCCAAACCTTTGTGTAAAAACCTGCTGCTCCATTTGACCACATTTTGAAGTCATGGGTTAATGAGTCAATACTGTTCAAGAGTAGCTGTATTAGTCTAACTCTTGCTATAAAAAAAATGCATTTTTACAAACATTCTTAAATCATTTACAAAATCACTTTCTTGCATCTCTAAATATCCCCCTAATGGCCAGTAATTCACAAATACTTGGAACCAACACCAATTAAAGATAGAAAAATCCATACATTTTTATATATGAGATCAATTTCATTTACTCATCCAAGTCCCTTTATTTCTTTACTTTGACAAATACATGCATTTGACAGGATTGAAATATATCCCCCCTGCTTTCCTTAAATGATATCCTGGTACTTTACTTGATGTGTCATCACATTTCCTCAATAACATTGTTGACGCATTTCAGCCTTCTTAGTATAATAAAGCCTTATAAGAACTCTGTAAAAAACCGAGGTGCTGCTGGTTTAGAGAGGGACAGTCATCCATTTAACATCAGTGTTGACATGGAAGAAACCAAAACCTCCTAAGATTGCTTTCATAGTACAATGTGGGTGCAACTAAAAGTCTCTGATCATCTAGATAAAAGCCCTTAAAAAAATGAAAACTTGGGGGCGTGGCCAAGATGGCGGCGAAGTAACAGCTCGACTACGGAGCTCGGCCAGGCGAGGCCCTTAATAGCGACTAATGCAGCCCCCACCGGCGTAACTATTGCCGTGCCAGCTACCGCGAGGTGGGCTGACCAATGGGATGGACTGCAGAGAAAAGGATTGCTGTGGAGTAGGTCTGCAGTGAGGGCAGCCCCAACCTGCGATCGCAAGATGGCAGACCACGACCTGGTCTGAATGTCGGGCTGTGGCCAGGGCAGCGGACCCCTAACTTGTAGCAGACCTGCGGACGGAGTGTGTGGCATCCGCAACGAGGGTGCAGGAAAGCAGAGGCTTGCTTCCGCCATGACTAGTGGAGGACAGGGGGTGCGGTTGTCAGACTGCGACCGGCAAGCAGCACAAAGGCCGCCTCAGTGCCTACGAGATGAGCTCGCCATGGGTGGAGAACACGGCACCCGAAGCCACAAGGGAGCAAATGTGTAAAAGCCGGCTTTTGCGGAGTCTAGAGGAGTCCAGGGCCAGACAGACAAGCAGCATGCAGACCTCATTGAAGGCCTATGAGGTGTGATCGCTAGGGTTCTGCTCCATGGGAGCAAGATGGTGGAGCACGCCTCAACGTGAAGGGAGGCCAGAGTCGCGGAGCAAACCCCAGGATTGGTGTGGACCCTCGTGGGAAGTTTCTGGCCTCTGGAGTATTAGGGGAGCAGGAGCACGGAGGCCTGCAGTCGCCGAGATCAGGGGCAACCCGGGGTGAAGACCAGCACAACCAACTGCACAGTGGCCAATGCGGGACACTGGAGGTGAGCGGTCTAGCCTGAGGGGTGGCCGCTCTTCTTCGGAGTGGGGAAGCCCAGGAGAGAGACCAGTCCCCATGGGGTTGTGCAGGTAAGATGTCTCTGGTGACTGTCTGGCTCCCCGAACTTGTGAGGCCTAGCATGGGGGAATGAGCTGGGCAAAGGGGAGAGCTACTTGAATTTGGAAGGCCCAGGCAGCGGTGGTGACCTATTTACTGCCAGGAACAACTGAAAGGAGCGCTTCACATGGGCCCACAGTTTGCACGCCTGGAGCAGTGTACGAGAGAAGGATTGCTTGACTCTGGCTATAGGGGTGAGCCACAGAGACAGTGAATCCCAGATTAGGAGCCCTCAGACCTGGTCCCAGAGACGGGGCTGAAGTTACCGGACCATCCACCTCTCCCTCCCTTTCCACCCCCCGACAAGACGGCCTCAGGTCAGTCAAGGAAGGACAAATCCATAAAGGACCTACCAGGGAAAGCAGGCACCAAGAAAAATGATGCACACCCTCACACGCCCCCCCCTTTCTAGAGCTGCCAGCGATGTGGCCCCAACAGCAGACACGGCCGCCTCTCGGAGCCAGTCACTCTCCAGTTCATGGAACAGTGGTTTGGTAACCTGTGGGACGACTTTGCGGCCTTATGCCAGGAAGAAGTCACAGACATTAGAATCCTTAAAACCAATATGCCGGAACTGGTGGACAGGGAGAATGCCCTCGAAAGAACAGGGGATGGCAGAGAAGAAGAACTACAGGACCACGCACGAGAACTCTTGGAACTGACAGATCAGAACGAGGAGCTACGCTATCGGTTGAATGACTTAGAAAACAGATCCAGACGCCCCAACATTCTAATTACGGTGGTTCAGCTTCAGGCAGATGCAGGGAAACTGGAAGAATTAGTAGTGTGGCTTTTTAAGCAGGTGACACCAGAGCTGCGCGATAAAGATATCCCCTTGACCTGCACCCACAGGGCAGGTCGACCAGTGATGGGACCAGGTGGCCACAGGACAGCCTCACCTGTTTTCACTCCTGCACACAAAATCAGAGGATCATGGCGGGGACGCGAGACACCACAGTTATATCCTTAGAGGGGATGCAGGTTGACATTTTTTCAGGACCCGTCTCCACTTACTCTGCAGAGACGCAGGGAGCAGCGGCCAGCCAGTGCCTTCTTGTGGGAGAAGAGAGCTGGCTACAAATGGGGCCACCCATTCTGGCTGACTTTCATCTGGAACCAAGAAATGCATGTAGTTCACACACTAGAGGAGGAGAGGTCAATCTTGGGCTCTGATAGCATCGGAAGACGAATCTGGGGACACCCAAAGGAAGCAGAAGGCTCGGGCTGGGAGCAGATCACAAAACCTGCGCCGTACAGGGAAGGAACTCACGACAAAACCCACAGAATCTGAAACCACCAAAGAAAGATGTACTCCTTCGGCAACTCCAGCAACGTGAGGAAGGGTCGGACATGGGTGGATCATAGGCCCGTGTGAGAGCTAGCCTACAGAATTCCACAATACTGGGCAGGCAGGCTGGATGGTCCTTACCCAGCGAGGCTCCTTTTCTTACATCGAGCCTGAAATATGGTGAGGGCTGGATGCCAGGCTCACGGACCCACCTTATTTGGAGAAACTCTCTCCCCGTTATGGAAGCATACTGTTGTAAGTTGTTTATTTGTCAATGTTTATCTCTATTGGGGCTCCTATTCTTGCTTTGCCCACCCTATCGGGAGAATAGTAGCTACACTCCTGGGGGATCGGTCACCAGACCACAACGCAGGCCTCCCACTGCGTGCTCCGGAGGACATGGTGGGGCAATTGCTCACAGGGCTCTCGCTCGTCCATGTTTACTCCTCTTTCTCACAAGTTCACAGCTCTGGGAGTGGGATGTATCATATTAGATGTCCGGTTTCGCTTCAACCAGATAATACTGGACATCTCAATAGGATTCTCTTCGCTGTTTGGGGATGTGGGCACAAGTACCCAAAAGGAAAAATAAACTTGGGTGTACAAGCTGTACTCTGGCAACACCTATGAGAATGGTTGCGGAGAAGGTGGGTGGAATAAACCGGAGTCTAATCACGTGAGAAATTGGATCCGTACATACGATTAAACGTACTGCAGAAATACGCAGTTCTGCCGATGCAGTTTGTTATGGATCACGTGCCTATTGCACATGGACAGTTGTAACCTATGGATTGATTGACGTTGCTCCGTTTTGCAAATATGGTTTACCCAAAAATTAATTGTTGCCCCGATGGATGGGACGAAACACGTAGGCTGTGTTTTGGCTATACCTTGATCTATATGCACAAATAAAAGATGATAAAAATTAAGGACGCGAAGACCATTATTTTGTATATGAAAGCAGTGACTGTTTCCCTACTAAAAGAAATTTCTCAAATCAATGCATGACATATGTTCTATGTTTTAAATACTTGACTCTTGTGTTACAGAAGAGTGACAATTAAGATAATTGTGCTCCTCAACCCACATCATTGTTCATTTTGTTAATTCCGGGTTTCTTAACTGTTGACCCGAAGAGTGAGCATTAGCAACAAACTACTTGGACTAAGTGTGCGACGATTGTATTCCACAACCATTTATTTTTGTGGCATTTGAGATAGGGGCGGCCTCGTTGTCAGACGATTCCACTGTTACGCTTACACTGAGGTTGCAGGGGGGCCTGGTTTCCCAGAGGGAGTGGCGATTAAATCATAGGCTCCTCACACATGAACCCAATGTTGATCAGATAATGGACTTCCTTGAAATAAACAATAATGGCTTTACGCTAATCACACCATTATGGGACACATTAAAGGCAGTCCTCAGAGGGCAGTTCTTGGCTATTGCAGCTAGGCTAAACAAAGGAAGGCCAAGCAGGAGAACTTGAAAAGTACGGGTAAAGAACTAGAAGAGGTCCATCAACGTACCGGCTCTGCACAGGCCAAGCGACAGCTTACAGTGGCACGAAAGCAACTGAAGGCCCTGGATACAGATAGGGCGGAATTTACATTGCTGGGCACTAAGCAGACATAATAGGAAGTGGGAAATAAACCAGGTAGACTGCTTGCACACAAATTACGTACACAGGTGGAAGAGCATCGAGTTGTGGAGATTGAGGACCCGGAGGGGAGGGGTCTACAGACAGACTACCTCATAGGCAAATTTTAATGCTTCTACTCTGTGCTCTACACAGCGAAAATGCTTGGTGAGGTGTCATCGGCAACTTATGTTGACGGGGCCCCAGTAACCCATTTCCCAGCATCCAAAGCAGCTAAGCTGGACGTCGACATTAGCCCCAAATAAATACTTTGGGCCATACAGAACCAACCCACGAGCAAGGCTCCTGGAGACGATGGCTTTACCCATAAATGTTATAAATTATTCACATTGGCTCTTACTCCCCTCCTTTATCACCTCCACAATTTGTTTGGCGACTCTGTGCATGTTACACCATCTTTGCAGTTGGCATCTATCATAGTTCTACCCAAACCAGGTAAAGACCCGAAGAGATGTGTATCGTACAGGCCCATCCCTTTGCTAAATGTTGACCTGAAAATGTTCACTCGTGTGCTGGCGGCACGCATGGCGCCTCATATGCAAGGCCTAATTGACCCAGATCAGTCAGAGTTCATCCCTGAGAGGAGCTGTAGCGATGGAACTAAGAATTTGCCACATCCTTGACAACTCATAGCGTACATAGGTGTAGGCCACAGTCCTGTCGGTAGACGCAGAATAAGCCTTTGACAGGGTCCACTAGCCCTTCCAACAGGATGTACTTGCTCGATTTGTGCTGGGGGGGGGTCAGTTCCAACCCTGGGCTACCTGCAACTATGCTCTCTCAGAGGTTAGCGTTAGGGTAAACGGAACCTCCTCTCGCCCCTTTAGGATCTCCCGGGGGAACTAGACAAGGGTGCCCCCAGCCCCCCTTATTATTTGTGCTCTATATGGAGCCATTTGCAGAGTATGTCTGCCAACATCCTGGCATCACCGGGATACACATGAGTGAAAGACCATAAAATAGCACTTTACGCAGACGACGTGCAACTGATACTGATGTAACCACTCACCTCCTTGCCCCCCCTTTTACAGGAAAGGACAGTCTTTGGCCAGGTTTCAGGTTTTAAAGCTAACTTACAGAAAACACAGGCACTCAGTCTAACCCTTCCTAGGGCAGACAGGTTACGTATATTGGACTTGGACTGATTTGAATGGGCTTCCGATGAGTTGACATACCTGGGAACAAGGATCTTCCCTACACCTGAGCGCACAGCACAAGAAAACTATGTTGCCCTCCGTACTATAACGAGATCGGAACTCTCGAAATGGAAAGCGCATACACTGTCCTAGCTTGGTAGACTAGCCTCTGTCAAAATTACAATATTCCCCGGATTTTGTATGTCATGCAGACTCTCCCCTTACAGACCTCCGCCTCATCTAAACTACAACATCTAATCCACGACTTTATATGGGGGGGGGGGGGGTGAAAGCACGCATGGCACGCAGCCAGACCTATCTTAAGCAAAAGAATAGGGGCTAGGCGTACCTCACTTAGAAAGATATCTGGCGGCCCAGCTCCGGTACATGATAGAATGTTATAGAACTGAATCAGAAAGCACTGGTGTTTTATTGACCGCTCGGTCGCTGGGATCCATGTGTGGAAAGTGCCAAGGCTACCAAAGAAAATTTAGACCCATCGGAGTATACATGTCTCGCCCATAACTAGGGAAACAATTGGAGCATGGGATAAGGTGCAAGAAGAACACCACCTCTCCACGCCAACATCTCCCCTGACTCCATTTATAGGTCACCCTGAATTTCCCCAAACGGGAAATGGGGATGGTTACATTAAGTGGCAGGAAGCCAATTGTAAAAGGTTAGGAGACCTCTTTGATGAGAAGGGAGTGATGGACTTTACGGAGTTGTGTGCAGGCTGCGGTCAGCCCCCTGATACCCACTGGCAGTACAATGCTCTGAGACACTGGTTCACACAACCAACATACGTCTAAATGCCAGCCGCTCACTGACGGCATTCAAAAAATGGTTTGTCACCCACCATTTAGATAAAAGACTGTATTCAGCTATTTATAAACTATTTACTGTACCTCACCATCACGATAAATCACCGGCGTAGCATAGGTGGGAGAATCAATGTGAATGGGAACTCTCTGTTAAGGACTGGCAAGACACAATACACAGAGCAAGAGCGTCCTCATGCAGTACCATTGCCAAGGAAATGTTCCTCAAAATTGCCCATTATTGGTATTATACTCCAGTGAGGGTTGCAAGATGGGGATTGGGCGGGGACACACAGTGCAGGAGTAAATGTGGGCAAAAGGGCACTCTAAAGCACCTATTGAGGGGTTCCCCAAAAATTCAGCAGTTTTCATCAGCTATTCTTCCAGACAGACAATATTTACGACACGGAATTACCTAGATTTCCAAGCTACATATTACTGGGCTTGCCCAATGCTCCAACCTTTCCTCTACGATCTTGTCAGGGTAGAGCTATTGCCTTGGCCCTGGGGGCTGCGAAGCAGATTCTTTTATCTAGATGGGGCACAACACAATTCCGACCCACCTGGACTGGCTGTATAAAATGTGGGAACTTGTGTGCATGGAAAAGCTGATGGCCGGAGTCAAAGGCATGCTACCGCGCTTTAATAAAACATGGGGCTCAACCATTAGATTCTTAGTGAGCGGGTTTGTGGAACTGATGTGCCCAATATATCTACGGATGCTCCACCTCACACAGGCGGCTCGCGCAGGAGTAAGCCACTAAACTAGGCCATATGGGACTACAACTGTAGTCGGACTACACCCAAAAGCGGCATTTCCTCTCTTGGACTGTCAAGCTCTCCCTTTTTTCCTCCTTCCGTTTGATGCTTCAGCCCCACTAACAATTTTCTCTTGGATTAATAAAACAGTAATTATTCCCCATGGGCCTATGGATGTAGGTGGTTGCCGTTGTTCTATGTTCTAAAAACAATAAAAAGATTTAAACCAAAAATTAAGAACTCCTAATGCGGTTAACTAATTTTCATTCGAGACAGAACTGTAAATGAGGGACTGGATATGGGAGAGAGTAAGGCCCTCCAGCTGCCAGACATGACAGCTGAACACCACAGGGGCTGCTAATGGGGAGAACCATCATGGTTGCAATGACGAGCCACTAACCTCTACCAGAACATTAACAAAGACGCTATTACTTTAAAGACATGACATTTGTTATGCTCAGAGAAAACTTCCGTTTTTAGTTTGAGCCTTTCAGACAGCACATCTGTCTTGGTGCGCAGGACATGTGTTGTTTTACCCAGAACATAGAGGGACTTCTAGCCAGACCTGTTCTTACCACTGTTTGGCTTTACTGCCACTCATTTGCCTACTTCTTATTTGATGGCTTGCCTTGTCCATCTCGTGTCTGTCCTTCCTCTGGCACAAAAACAATTTACTTATGTCCTTCCACTGGTTACTTGTAAGGAACTACTTTTTTACTTTAGTCTTAAGCACCTCACAAGAGTGTCAGTGTTTACCAGCTGCCTTCCTAGTATGCTACTCTTCTCCCTACAACACTTCATGTCGCTTACATCCCATGTGCTTCTCCAACGCTCACTTCTATGATTAGTGGGTTGTCTTGTACTCCTCCTCCCTGATTTTCTGAAACAATCTGTAATCTACGTGTTGATTTTCATAGCTCAGTTGCTCGCCACTGTATTTTCCTTTTTGGCATGTCGTGCAGACAAGTGAATTCTTTTCATTTTGTACACAACAAGAGGGTAGCTATTCCTATAGGAAAGAGTGAACAAGCATTTGCAATGCAATAGGTCGCGCATTATTAAAGTTTGAGCTATTGGCATTGCTAAATACTGCAACACCAATAGCTCAAACTTTAATAATGCGAGACCTATTTACAGCAAGTGAGGGGGAGCAAGACAGAGAAAGAGAGGGTGGAAGAGAAAGAAAGAGGGGTGAGCAGCTGGCAGCGGCAGAGCAGGAGAAGTGGACACCATCCGGTCTTCTCTGCAGTTGCACCACCTGACTTACCGCACCTCCAGCAGGACGGTAGCAGAGTTAGGAGAAGACCTTTCCACATGGGAGCCACTGAGATGGGCCTGAGCCCTGCCAAACACAAGGGGCACTCTCCTGTGGCGGCACTGAATGGAGCTTCAGCCCAGGATCGGAATCACAATGCTCCTGAGCAACAGGGGGAGAGGAAGGCTCCGAGATGGCAGCAGGGGGCGAGGAAGGCACCGAGAGGGCCCTTCAGTAAGTGCTCGTTTCAAGTGCTATAAATCGACAACAAAACAAAATTGCGACTTAAAAAATTCAAAGTGAATATGGATTAATGAGGCGCAAGTCACGGTATCCGAAAACACACCCTTTCCTGCCCCTTGGACGCCCCCAGGACCTGAGGGCTGCCATGACTGAACCCCCCCCATCCTATCGTTTTAAATACCGCCTTTCAGGTGATATTAAGGTGTTTGTTAACTCTGTGCTTCAAAGTTATTGGCCTATTTTTTTTAATTTGGTTTTTGGTGGTAGGAGGTCGCTTTAGTATTGCTCTAGTTTATTTTTAAGATTTTTGGAGAACTTTACATCTCACAGTTTGACGCATGAATGCTTTGCATGACAATGTTGCCCTTAGCATGGGCCAGTGAGGGGTTTAGCAGTTTTTGGGGACACATGACATGACGGGGGGATGCTTATGATCTTTGTCCCTCCAACCAAGAAAACCCAGGTGGCAAATAGAGAAATGGGTCGGGCATCTACTGATGGTTGCTCAGGAGCAATACTAAAATGTTGGTGTTTGAGGGCGGCATGGCCACTGGAGCACAATGACAAGGGTATCCCCTTAGTCTAGCACTTTCAAGTGTTGCCAGTGAGCAAGTCCTGTCATACATTTATACCTCTGGCTAAATGGGTTCTGGGCTGGGGCAATGCCGAGCTCGAGCTTTTTGCTTGTACACATTTCTGAAGACGATATTGTGTGCTGCTTTTGTCAATTTCTAAGTTTCATGTCAAGCTTAGATTATCTTGTCAGAAGGTAGCTGGCACAATGTGGATGCCAAACTTACCCAAATGCCCTTTGTAAATAAATACGACTCATACTTTCCTAAATGACTATTTGAGCTGTCTGTAGGTTTTTGAGGCGACCGAGGGTCCACAATTTAAAGGGTGTGAGAAGTGAAAGGAAGAGCTCAAATTGGGTACGTTTTCGGTTGAATAAGAATCATGTGGTGCCCAGGGCAGGTGTGGAGTGCCATCCGGCCTCTACTATACATTGTAGCCACAAGCACACTGAGGGCCGGTTCGGTCCGAAACGGTATTAAACAAATGGGCTGCTGGCTGCCCGAACATATCTAGAGGGTGCTTGCAGTGCTTAATTTGAAAAAGAATAAGTGCTAGGGCTCTCATCAGGAGGCCGCTGCAGCTTGCACCACACATTGCCCGTGCCAGTGCTGCCAATGATAGTAACAACACAACTTCTAACCATCACACTTCTAAAAGCGTAACAATTCGGACTATTTCAGCCCCCCAAAGCTATAAGAATGGCTTGGGCAGCAGACAATAGTGACTGTTAATGTATATTGAATACATAATTAACTGTTGTTTTGGTCACCTCTCTAGATGAGCCAGACAGCACCACCTTGTGGAGGCTGTCACAAGCGCTGGTGTTGACAATTAAGTGCCGGTGCTGAGCACGGAAACCATCTGTTCAAATTAAGAACAGGGTACCAGTCCATCATTGCAGTATAGTGCCTAAGTCATAGGTCTAATCGTGAGCGCCAGGCCGCGAACACGAAATTAGGGGTCTTGCAAGGGTGGGAGCTACGATGAGACGCATCCGTCTCTCCTCTAAGATGCAAGGCCTTGGCAGACGGTGGGCGCCTCAAGCTGGCAATCCGTTTCTATGGGCGAGGCAGCAAACCACAACTCTCTTTTCCTCTCCACCCAAATACAAGCGGGTGGGCAGTAGCACACATGTAGAGACATATGGGCACACCACGTGCATGCATCAACACACAAACTAAAGACCCACAAACAAACGTGCATATCTCAAGGCACACTACCTCTCACATCAAGAATTTATCACTCAAACAGAATTATTAACACGCAAATGCCAATCTCTCACACACCTGAACACACACTCAGACGCCCTCACGCACACTGATCTCCCACAGAAACGTACAGATTTGTTGAACATGCAGAGATCCACACGCACACATCAAACACAGGTGATCAGACAAGTCCAGACACGCTCACACACTCAGACGCCCTCAAACACACAGATCAAGGACACTCACACGTGCACACAAATACAGCTGGTTAGCAGAGAAATAACACACAGATCCATCACACACATATACAATGCAAATATCTACATAGAGACGCACGGTGACTTCCCGCACACCCCCTCCACCAATACTCACTCCCCCCCTCCCGCCGACAGATCAACCACTCAAGCACCGATCAGACAGACAGACACACAGAGAACCGTCACACTATCAAACACACATGGTCACACTGACATAAACACACACGGTTACACACAGATTGCACACACAAACACAAAGCTACAGACACCAGCACAGGTGTGCGCCCTCCCTGCAGCTCCGTGGAGTACCGGTGCATGGCGGCAGGACATACTGGAATTTTAAGCATGGGGGCGCAGGATGGGGGCTGGGGGCATTTTCTATGGCGCTGGCCTAGTTTTTTTTTCTCTGCATATTTAATTGCAGAAACATTTTCTGAGGCCTGTGAAACTCCTGTGAGAGCTCCGAAGCACCGGGGAGACGGCAAAAGAGATCCGAGGATTATCGTAACCCGCTGGGAGGTGCACTGCCGATTCCCCCCTAGGTAGAGGGCAGGTGCTGGGTAGGTAGGGCCACTTGGGAGATCATGAAAGGGCAACACGGGAGGGGGCACCAGGTCTTCAAGGGCACAGTGGCACGAAGGCGCTCTACAGCCCCCCACCCCCCGTTTGGTAACCATGACAAACCTGCAACATTCCCCTCCCTCGCTAGTGAACATCCTCATACCCGCCTCTCCATCGAGTAAACGCAGAGAGACACAGCGGGACGTCGCTGCTACCAAGACAGACACACAGACAGGGGTTTCACTAGCAGCGTGCAAGCTAGCTTTCCTGCGATCCAACCAGGGTTCAAAAAAGCATGAAGCAATGCCAGGCAAGAGCAGGGAGCTGCAGGAACGCCATTGGCCCACCCACTTCACAGAACCAGCGGCAGTGAAAGCAAAACAAACACACCCGGGAGTGGTAACCGCGCCACAGCGAAAGGCCATGTGGTTTCGATTATCGCGCACGTGCCTGGGCACAATAATTGAAACCACATGGCCTTTGGTGCGCGTAATAGACACCGACGGGAATGGGCCGAGCAAAGGCGGGACATGCACCTGCCTTGGCCCAATTGCGTGCCTTTTTAAAAGAAAACGCGAAACCCAATGGCTGCCGGCGAAAGCTAAACCACACGCACGAGCATGTGGTCAGCTTCCAGAACCCCCTTACAAGATGTCTTGCGCTGCGCGAGCAATGCTCCGCACTGCGACGCTAGGCGCGAGACCTAAAAAGGGGGTGGTTGGAATATCCTTTGTTCAGGAAAATCTTTCTTGTCGGAAGATAGAGCCCTCACACAGCCAAATGTGTGTCATTCTTCATTATAGGTCTTTGCTCTTCATGGGGCCAGCGCTGCAATGCCCCCTGGGCCCCACCAGAGGGCTCTTTTTCAGAGGTCTTCTCTTTTTGAAGTTAGGATAAGTAAGGGAATGTGGAGGTAGGGTAGTGTGTGTAGTGAAGTGTGTTTAACACTGCCTGAGGAGTACCGTTCTCAGTTTTAATAAAGGGAGGTCACCATGGCAGGGTTAAAAACAAGCATTTGCAATGCAATAGGTCTCGCATTTACGCGAGTTTGAGCTTTTGACATTGCAAATGACAATGACTTATTTTTGTTTTCGTTTTTAAAACATAAATAAAAGATATTCAGCCTCATGCATCAACCCAAAATCCAGTCGGTAAAATACCGATTCGGTAATAGCTCCCGGTATTAAGTAAAAAATACCCAATCCCAATGCATCAACCCAAAAGCAGAAATCGCTATTTAAGGAATCCTTAAATAGCGATTCTTTAAATAGGGATTCCTTAAATACCGATTCCTTAAATAGCGATTGCATTTAAGGAATCCCAAAGTGAGATTCCTTAAATGCAATGCATCAAAGTTAAAAAATTAGCGATTTCGCTAATAGGGGGAGCAAATTACCATGAAGATGAACTGCATGGTAATTTGCAAAAACTTTGAAAAATGCACTTTTGTGCATTTTTCAAAGTTTCATGTTGCGCACACACATGCCCTTAGAGCATGTGTGTGTGCAACATATGTGCACATATCATTTTCAGGGGTGCAACAGGGTGTCCTTTTGACACCCTGGCACCCTTGAAAGTGCTCCCGCTATTAGCGATTCGGTAATACCGAATCGCTAATACAGACTGGCTTTACATTCATTCCTATGGGCCTCCAAGCCCATAGGAATGAATGGGTAGGTATTCCTTATTACCGATTCGGTATTACCGATTCGGTAATAAGGAATATTAAGGAATCGCTATTTGAATAGCGATTCCTACATGCATAGCCTTTTGCTATTCGTTATTAGCGATTCCTTATTTTTCGCTAATAAGGAATCGCAAATGGCATTGTTGATGCATAGGCCCCATTGTCATTTACAATGCCGATAGCTTAAACTCACGTAAATGCGAGACCTATTTGCATTGCAAATGCTTGTTTAAAAGGCAAGTAAGGCACCATTTTGTGGATGTGCATCTGCGAGAGTGCTGCCTGCAGATCCCCTTTCTGGTCTGGTACCGTCATGATACTTGGTGCATTCCTGCAGTCACCGTTTACCAGCTAGGGTACGGCCAGGTTTATAAACAGACAAGGTCAATCCAACAGGCAGTGACTATGCTTTACATTTATTACTTGCTGTTCTATATAGCGAGAACTCGGTCCAAGGGCTTCTGAGTGCTTTACATGAGCACCAAACTACTCACACAAGGTCAAATTCATATGTGTAGGCTCAGGGAGAATACGCGGTTTGCCCGGAATCACACAATGTGGAGCCGACGCTGGGTCTTGAACCCGTTTACTCTGTTCCAAACTTGAGCGCTTTGCATGAGCACTAGTTACGTTTCACACAGACACATTCATTTTTGGTAGGCACAGGGAGATTCAGTGATTTGCCCAGAATGACAGGATGTTGAGCGTGTCTGCCGAGACCCAAACCCAATTCCCCAGGTCACTTCCAACTCAAACCCTGAGTTCCATACTTTATTTGCCCCTGTTGCTAGCAGTTTGCAAGATCACACAATGTATGTTTAAATTGCAGATTTCAAACCCTAGCCTGGTAATGTGTACCAGCACAATAACACAATAAGCTAAAGTATGTTCTTTCAGAGGTGCTGGAAGGTGCATGCCGCAGAAGTGCTCTGACCCGTGCACTCGTAAAATTGGCACAAAGAAGAAGGCAAGAGAATCAAGGGGCTGTCACCGCGCTGTTTATGTGGGACGTTTCGCGAAAAATTACGAAAGAATCTCGGTGTTTATTACCATCTCATAGACCTGTGGCTTTGACCCGCGCGTTTCCTTATTTCTTCGGCACAGAAATTAAGACGTTAGCAGCACTCGTGGAAGAAAGCACAGCGCCTAGACTCCAGACCGGGGTCTTTCGACCAGTTCAGAGACGCACAAATGGGATTTCCCGCAGCAAGTGCTGCTCTCGGCGCTTCTCCATATGTGAAAAAAATTAGAACAACAGGGTTTCGTTCCAGTGAAATCATTTACACACACATGCACACTTACTGCTAACACATCAACTACACACGTTACCACTACACACACACAATTGCATTCACGTCACACTCCCAAGGTGTAAATATGCACAATATATATACAAACACATCACACACAAATACACATGCCACACAGGCATATATATGAAGTGCTATGCTTAGCGCTGCTTTAAGAAAGGCGCCCATCCAGGCACTGCATGCAGAGCTAGGCGCGGCGGGTATTTGTAGGAATCTAGTCTCAGGTAGGTTCAGTCGCACTTATTGCCACGATGGCCGTTTGATACCTGTGCAAGCAGGCTGTGTCTGGGCAGTGGCTGGGGGGAGCGAAGGGGTTGGGGCAGCTGGTCGGGAGGGGGATGAAAAGATGGGGGTGAAGGGCAGGTGAGTAGAGATATTTGAAATAGTACGCAGTAAGTCAAGGGGAGATGAGAGAGAGCAAGGTGTGTAGGGGCATATAGATGCAAGGGGGAGTACAGAAAAAGTAGAATACATGGCGGTGAGGTGGGTGACAGACTTTGGAAAGCCGAGGATGTTCTCTTGTGCAGCACTTTGAAGACACTAGCGGGGTTTAAACAAGGGCAGGAGAGGGGCTGCGGGTCTAAGCCAGACTGCTTGGGTTCTTCCAGACCTTGGCTTTGGTAAATCTCTTCAGACTTCCATGCCCTTATCCAAGCACTCATTCATCAGCATCATGCCTGCATATGGTCATTGAGCTACGAGGTGACATACTCTTTATAATGTGCAATTGGGCGCCCATTCTCCTATTATAATAGCCTTATATTAACCACTGGTGTATCTAGCTACACAAACTGCATTTCCGGCCATGCCTAAATAATGGGTAGTACACAACTCAGCATGTTACCAGTTTAGCACCAACAGAAGTAACACAAGCACCTGAAGCCCCTGCGGTGTGTGTGTGCGCACGTGTGTGGTGGGGGGCGGCCTTTCAGCCCAAAGCCTATGACTATCTCTGAGCTATGGAAGCCTGAAAGGGCCAGCTCTGAAAAGTGCACTGAAGCTTACTAACCACACCTCAGTGCTTTGATTTAATTGTACATACAAATAGGACAGGCGCGTCGATTATATTTTGTTTAATTATTCTGAAAGTGAAACTTCAAAAATACAAACTCATGGCTGCAGAGAGCTGACCCGAAGTCACTTTGTAAATTGCTTTCTATATAAGTCGTTGTGTTGACGTGAGCTCTGGGCAGCACCCGCTAAAGCCATCTGTAGCCAGACCTCAGACGTCCCTCGAACTTCGGGAACCGGCCGCCATTACTTGATAATTGGTCAAATGAACACTTCGAAGGCTGGATGGCCTCCCCCAGAAAGGGGCAGATACAATGTCTTGTAAGAATAAAATTGAATCCGTTTGAAAGGGCAGACACCAGCTCACACTAATCCCTGCCAGCTGCCTTTGCTTCCTTTTATTTCGAGAAAGCAGCCCTCTAGAAGTCTTCTTCCTAATCCGGCGACCTGAAATTCAATCTCTTTTTTTTCTCCGTAAAAAAAAAAGAAAATTGAAGTTTCATGCCCTAGGCAGCCGAGTTGAGAGTCCTCGGTGTATTTTTTCCTTGTTCGGTAAACAAAACCTTGAATGGAGGCAGGGCGTTTAGCAGACAATTAACTCCCCCTGAGCCCGGCACACAATCGTGTTGTCCTGAAGTTTCCCCAGCAGACACCAGATAGCCCCTGAATAGCCGCTAAATGGCTGCCTGCTAGACGTCGTCGCTGATTGCATGTTTGCAGACCTTGCCTCTGTGTTTATGGTCTTGTATTTATCAGCTGGGACATTGCCTAACCTAAAAGACGAAGGCCACATTTCTAATACAAGATTGTGCAACCAACCACGCTGTGGAAGACCAAGGCTTGGTGGAATTTATGACATTTTCTGAACCGATGCCTGGCATTTCTCTTCATTTATTCGCCCAATTGTTTTAATGCGAGGAATGTTTTGTTTCTCCAGAAATTGAGGCAAGGGGAAACACAAGATGGTGATTTTAATGAATGTGCACGCATATGTTATAGATGTTGGTTTTCTTCGTTGTTTAAAGTAGACACAACGAAAATTGATGATATAAAAAAAACCAGAGACTATTAAAACTAGCACGGTCCACGTACGCTTTCACTTTCGTCCGTTGTGAAAGCTTTCTTGTCTTTATGGGGCCATGTGTTTAAAACACATGGCCCCATAAAGATAAGAAAGCTTTCACGACGCACGGAAGGCAGACGAGCCCGTCCAAATGACACGGCTCAGAAAGCCGGACGAAAACGTCACAAACACCTCTTTTCCAAAGGCTGGCCACCATTTAGCATGAACAGTGACGCCAGCCAATGGAAAAGAGGGGCGGGGCTTAATGCCATTTACAGAAAATATCCGACATCATTAAATCTCGCCAGCGAGACTGCGCATGTGTGCAGCCTACGCCAGGTGAGATCTAACAAGGGATGTGAGTTCTGTTAGTGGGGAGGGTATTATCTCCAGAGATTAATTTGGCAAAGACCTCTGCAGCAGGGGCCTTAACCCCATAAGATATTTTGAAATGCAGGCTTTGCGACAAATTATGCAGAACAGATTTACTTCCAAGCTTCTCTTGTTGCCAATTTCTTTGTGGAAGGTATAAAAAAGAAATGTACAAATTGAGGAACAGATTTTTCATCAGGATTGCGTCACTGTTTTGGCACCACCCCGACACAAAATTTAATGTGCTAAATACTCTAATGCGCTCAAATGTATTCATGATAGACCTGCTAAACATGTGTGAGGTATTAAGATCTGATTTCACTTCTTGTGACGTCACTTCCTGCAAGGTCATGGGTTGTGATGCCACTTCCTCTGACGCCACGTGCAACGATGCCACACAATGTGAGGTCATGTGTCATGATGTCACTTACATACTGCCTAACTTAGTTAGCCCCCTGCTTCTTTTTTTAGGACTTGAGCCCTGGTACTCACCCTCATGGTAGCATTTTGGTCCTCTCAAGGACCAGGGCTCAGGCACACAGAGCCCAGGTGCAACCATTTGAGAGTCCGTCTCCTATCCCTCTTCTAAATTTGTAAGTTACTTTGTGCTCAAATCACTGTATTTTTGGGTTAGCGGAGTGGTTGACCCCCAGAGGCACCCTACCACAACTGGTCTGGGTGCACAAACCAGAGCTGGCACTGCATCTCCGCTTATGGCCAAAGGCATATTTTGTAATTTGGAGTCTGTACACCTGGTCTGGTGTGATACGAATAACAGGACATCAGGTGTGTGCCGTAATGACACCATGGAGGCGGGGAATGTTGCACAAGGTACCGTGAACCCTCCAAACTGGGGTGGAATACAATTGCACAAGCATTGGCATACTGTCAATGTAAAACTAAAGCAGGGGACCTCCTGTCGATATCACAGAAACAAACATCGCAGTACTGAAGAACTGAGAAAGTGGTTTGTGAAACCAAATATAACATGCATTGCTTTAAAATCACTTTCATTCAGCAACAACGATTACAATGAATGAATACTGAGCCATACATAATATGGGAAACATTATCTTAAATAAAAAACTGCATCACGCATAAAAATTGAAGTAAAATAATTTTGCATCATCGAAACAATCTTTACATCTGAAATTTGGAATACGTCGATTGTATTCACTTACTACACTAAAACAAAATAGAGCTAAATCAGTGTGCGCCATTTCTATCGTGGTGCACGTACCCTTTGAAACCTGTTCTTGAAAGAAGCAGCAAACATATGCAAGTAGATTTGTACTCTCAGCACACAAATATTTCGGGTTTGGTATGCAGTAGTATTTAAGGTACTCTTCTTTGGGCTGGGCGGACAGCACAGCATTACACTTTCATATGGAGGGAACAAGGAGCAAAGGTAGTTGATTTGAGAAGAAGTTCAATATTATGAGATTCTGGGCAAATTACCCAACCTCCCTGTGTATAATGTGCTCATGTAAAGCACTTGACCTTCGTGTTGAGTTTGTGCTATAGTGGAGAGGATGTGGCGTAACATTCAAAGCTGTTGACTTTGAAACTGCGGAACCAAGTTCGAATCTCGGCACCGGCTCCACATCCTGTGATTCTGGGCAAATCGCTTCATCTCCCCATGCCTACCAAAAATGAATAGTTCCTTGTGTAATTTAACTGGTGCTCATGCACAGTGCTCCAATTCCTTCAGAAAACATAGGTTTCAGGGACGTTATAGTTAGAAATTACAATTTAAAAACCTTAGAAATTCACTGAAAAAAACACAGGTTTCATTGACGTTATAGTTAGTTGGACATTTCACTCGTATAAAACCAGAGAAATTCCGCAGTTATAGCTAGCTCAGCTAACTATAACTCGTGCCCCCACAATGCACTGCTTATGACGCCACATATTACATCATTCATGACATGGTCAGTGACATCACTGATGACATCATCCATGTGAAAATCTGATGCACCTCCTCACACCTGAATATAACCTTTGATACACCCACTCTAAAATACAGACTACCATTTTCGAAACAATAGACACATCAATACCAGTTACTAAATACGCACTGACTGATTCCTAGGTCTACACACACACACATCCACTCATTCACCAATACAGTCACTCATACATGCATTCACTCATCAATACAACACTATCAAATGCACTCATACACCTATACAGACACTCACACACTGCCACATATCCAGAGTTACTCACACACTTAGTCAGTCATTCAAAGAATCAATCATACTTCCATTTACTCACCTATACAGTTATACAGACATCACCTCACTTATTCATACAGATACTAACACATAATTACTCTCTTGTAGAATCACTGATACAAATTCAAAGGTTTTTTAAATGCTAATTTCTAACTATGCCTACAGAGGTAGGACATGTGCAGAAAGAGGAAGAAAGGCTCAGAAAGAAGCAAGAGAAATGAAGAAAAAGGCAACAGAAGTCCAGAAAGACGAAGAAATGAGCAGAAAGAAGGAAGAGAGATACAGAAAAAAACTACAAAGGTGCAGAAAGAGGCCTTGTTCAAAGTCATTCTGTACCCCAACATGTTGTTAACTGGTACTGGTCATAATTGACTCTGACTAAACAGGCCCAGAGCCAGTGCTATGCTGAAAGACACTTAGAATACTGTGAAAACACCTACATACACCAGGGTACACTATGTGTTGGGGTACCCTTGTGATTGGCATGACCTCCCCTGTAAAGACCTTTTACATAATAGGGCAGGGGGGTTAAAACTACCTCTAACTCAGAGGTGCTGAAAGACGCAAGTGAGGTGCAAAAATAAGCAAGAGCGGTACAGAAAAAGGTAGGCGAGGTGCACAAAGAGGCAAAAGAGGTACAAAAAGACAGGGGTGCAGAAAGAAAAAAGAGAAGTGCAGAAAGAGGCCAGAGAATTGCTGAAAGAAGCAACAGAGCTGTAGAAAGAAGCAAGAGAAGTGCAGGAGGCAAGTGAGGTGCAGAAAGAAACTAGAGCAGCGCAGAAAGAACCAACAAAGGTGGAAAAAGAGGCAAGAGGGGTGCAGAAAGAGGTAGGAGAGGTACAGAAAGAGGCAGGAAGAAGTAAGATAAGTGCAGAAAGAAGTAACAGAGGTGCTGAAAGTGGCACGAAGGGTGTAGAAAGAGCAAGAGAAGTACAGAAAGAGGCAACAGAGGTACAGAAAGAGGCAAGTGAGGTGCAGAAACAGGCAGGAAAGGTGCAGAAAGAGGGAAAAGGGGTGCAGATAGAGGCAAGAGGTGCAGAAAGAGAAAAGAGGGGTGCAGAAAGAGGCAGGAGAGGTGCAGAAAGAGGCAAGAGGGGTGTAAAAGAGGCAAGAGGGGTGCAGAAAGAGGTAGGCGAGGTGGACAAAGAGGCAAGAGGGGTACAGAAAGAGGCAGGAGGGGTGCAGAAAGAGAAAGAACTACAGAAAGAAGCAACAGTGGTGCTGAAAGAGGCACAAAGGGTGCAGAAAGAGAAGACAGGTAAAGAAAGAAGGAAAAGAGGTAAGAGTGGTGGAGAAACGTTCCTACAGTGCCTGCTTCGAAACTCATTACCAGCTGCACCAGTTCTTGCCAAGGTATATTCAGTATATTCTAGGGGTGTGCGTGGGGCAAGTTGAACTCCGCCTTCTTTCAGAACTCTGTGGAATTTCAGGAAGTTTATATGCAACTCTGAAGAATTCCGCATAGTGCACCGCTGTAAGCTCCACCCACCGGTAGTCGGAGTGTTCAAGGAGTTAGCTATTCAGGTCTGTTGCTTAATGCTTGTAATACAGGATTTCCTTGATAATTTTAGAGCCCCGTTCTACGCTAAGCCACAGGACCAGAATCAGAGGATCTAATCGGGGTGCCATTTGTAAGGGCTCTGTCACCACTTTGTCTATCGTCCTTGTTCACAATGTCCTCATTCACCACAGTAGAAGTGCAATCACTGGGTTGATCAAATTGGTCATCAACAAGACTAACACTGTGGTGATCCACTGGGGTAGGTGACAGAGGCAAAGGTACGCGAGAGGATGGTGAAGCTAAGGGAGTCACATCTTCAGCTGTGAGCGACAGTCTTCTTTTCGCCAATTGGAACGCCTTAGATATAACATCGACCACATGCACCATAAAGCCATCTATGGTGGAACGAGTGTGGGAATAAGAGGGCCCCTGGGTCAATGGTGGTGCTTTCCATTTGCCCATTGTCATAAAGTTGTCTGGGACACAGTATCTTAAAACAACAGGATTGCTCCACGGTGGTGCAGCGTCAATGTAGAAAGCAGGGGTAAAGGGAGGTGGTCCAGTCCATTCTCCTCCAAGCAATGACCAGCGAAGACAGGGCCGCCCTTGGCCTGGCTTTGCCTGGGCACTGCCTGTGCATGTCCCATGCATCTGGACTGTATAGTGCTATGAATGCAATATAGCTGGACAAACCCCTTCAGAAGAAATAGTGCAGGAGCTCCTACTGGCCCATAGAGTGTTGGGACATAGAGTCCCCTGGCTTAGTAAGTGTCCATGGGGGTTGAAGAAGACCTTTGCTGCCACCAAATGTTCCTGCGTAGTGGGACTGCAGAAAGCACTAGAAGCATGATATGCTGGCCATGCCCCCTTCAGAAGATTTACTGCATGTGCCTCCCGGCACATAGAGCATTGGGAGATGGAGTCCCCTAGCATAGTGAGACAGAGTCCATGGGGCCTGAAGAAGCCCTTTGCTGCCACTAAAGGTCTTTTCACAGCTGGACTGCAGAAAGCGCTATGAGCGACATATGGCTGGCTACTCCCCATCAGAAGATTTAATGCACTTGCGAATGCACATCGTGGCACATTGAGCACTGGGGGATGGAGCCCACTGGTGTAGTGGGGGTCCATTGGGGCCAAGGAAGCCCTTTGCTGCCACCAAAGGTTCCTGCGCAGCAAGACTGCCGAAAGTGGTATGAGCGCAATATGGCTGGCCACGCCCCTTCAGAGGATTTACTGTAAGTGCGCCTCCTGGTGCATAGAACATTGAGGGATGGAGTATCCTGGCATAGTCATGGTCCATGGGGGCCAAAGAAGCCCTTTGCTGACACCAAAGGTTCCCACGCAGTGAGATGTAAGAAAGTTCTAGGAGCGAGATACGGCTGGCTACGCCCCCTTCAGAAGATTTACTGTAGGTGCACCACCTGGTGCTTAGAGCATAGGGGGATGGAGTCACCTGGCGTAGTGAGGGTCCAAGGTGGACAAATAAACCCTTTATTACTAACAAAGGTTCGCACGCAGCAGGACTGTCGGCGCCTTCAAGGAGGGAAGCAGACAATGTGACAGTAACTCACCTATGATGTACGCTCCGAGACTCGTTGCAACGATGACCATAACTGCCAACAGTCCTAGCACCACATGGAAGCAGGTCACTCCATTCAGCACTTTTGGAACATAGTTAGGCCACTCATGATCTACAAAAGAAACAGACGTCCATCCGGTGACTGGTAAATCAATGCAACACTCTGACCCAGAATTCCTATTTAAACATCACTGTGTTATGAAATAGCTATGCATTGTGATAATATGGCTGATCTATCAAATCATCTGGTAAAGTGGTTCTTCACCGGACCATGTAGTGCAGTGGGTCTATGACCATAGTAAGAGACATTTGAAGAAAATGTAAAACTGAACATTTTAAAATGTTTTATAAATATGGGAGAATTTGAATTGAGCACTAAAAAAATGAAGTGTCGAAGCAGCACAAGTCTAATTAGGTTAATCTGGGCTCAGTTCAAGCCCAGGTGTGCATCCATTTGCCGACAAAAAGAGAACGTGTTAGGAGCAAAAAAACAAAGTGACAGCTAGAGTCCAGTACATCACAATCTTTTAGAATTAAAAGACAACTCTAACAACCTCCACACTTCCTATTGAAGTTAGGATTTTTGTGTTTTTGGTTGCAAAATTACAATTAAATATTTTTTACGAAATGGTAGAAATTGCTGATGTCAGGCCTCAAACTACCAGTCGTGACTCTGTGGGGCTTGAAAGAAGTCAAAAGGATAAGAACTGCACATAAAGGCTCTATGCACATTACTGTGTGAACAAATCAAACCAAAAAGAAAAGCGAAGGGCGAAGACATGTCAACTGAAGTTGTATTGTCTCAGCATTGCTAGGCCAACACTGTTTCACAAAAAAACTGCACATTATGATCTGGAATACCCCGTTGTATTAATTTGAATTAAGAAGATTGTTTGAATAAGAGATTCAGGCCTGATGGAGTGTTTTTATACATAAAATGATGTATTCATTTATATTAACAGACAACAAAAGTAAAACAAGAATAGCTTCCAATTCAAACCCCGCCTTCACACCCGCCCCCAATCATCCGCAATTATGAGGAATTCAGAGCACCCGCCGGCACATCCTCCGGCGTAGAAGACAGACAGACTCCCACCATTTACCCAATATTTTGGGGAATTTCTGAGGACAACCCCAATGGAGATCGATCGATTCTTCCTCTTAGGCGCACAAATCCATGCCGGATCTCCACAGCTGCAGGCTAGGTGGCTGTGGTCATTTCCAGTTTCTTGCCATCTCTCAGCCACCCGCGTGGCGAGCCCCACTAGTGTTCTATTGCCCTGCACTCCCCCAACCTCATGTAAAAGACCCAAGAGGGCAATCTTCGGCATCAACATGACAGGTCGATCTAGGATCCTAGAAAGGGTTCTATCTCTAGGCTCCAGCAGTGGCCAATCAAAGGGCACTGCCACACTACAAGGAAGAAGTCGGCCTTGGGATAGCAGCAGCGGGTGCAGTTAGGTTCGGGGAGAAGGCCTGTATGCCAGAACCTTAGGGGTGTCATGTAAGCGATGTGCAAAGTTGATGCAGAGAGGTCCAGTCTATTTTCAATTGTTGGCCCATGGACTTCGTCACATTGGATGCCACTGTTGCCTCCAACCGGAGAATGCGAGTTTACAATTCCGTCATACATCTGAGACAGTTCCTGTCTGCATATGTAAGGTAAGCCATGGCCACGCCTGAAGCACAGCCTTGCTCGCCACACACAGGGTGCTCTCTTTCGGACTGTCCTGTCTTTAATGACTAAGTTGGAGCGTAACTCCTCCCAACAGGTGGTCCGGAAAAGCGTCCATGAGGAACCAGGTTTTAAGATGCCACATTGGTCTTCTGCACTGCCGCACAACTCCAAGTCGAAGCAGCATGGGAGAGTGACCCGAGGTACCACGGGGGATGTGGAGGTCATATCTGTGGCCGGAAGGTGTATGTGGTCAATATGTGATAACATTTTCTTGGAGGCAGAGGTGTGGGTGTATGCTCGTTCCTGAGGATTCAGCACCTACCAAGCATCACAAAACTCAAGTGAGTCCACCCAAGACAAAAAGCCCAGAAACAAATCCCTTTGGCTGTGTGTTGGGGGGGGGGGCAGAAGAGAGCAGTGACATGTATGTCTGAGGTGACATTAAAGTCCTCCCTGATAAGCAGTACCCTGTATGGAATTGTAGCGAATAGTTCAGTGAGGTCCTTGAAGGTTTGTATATGTAGGTGGGGAGGGATGTATACCCTGAGGATATTGTACGGTTTCCACACTAGTGACCCCACCAACCCATATATCAGCCATGGGCATCGTGGACGATTTGGGTAAACACCAAGCGGAGATGTTTGTGAAGTAGTATCCCTATCCCCCTGGGGCCCATACTGAAACTAGAGTGACAGGCATGGTTGCATCCAAATCTACGAAGGAAAGGACAATGAGTGCCCATGAGTCAAGTCTCCTGTAAAATGGCAAATCCTAGTTGGTGGTATTCAAGGAATCTAAGGACCATTGTACGCTTAAGAGAAGGCGGAATTCAGCCACTGGGACTGTGCATAGGGTCAAGAGAGGACAAATGAGTCTTTCGCTCAGACTGTGGCAGAGTGCAGATCATGCAAGGAAACAGTCAGAACAAAAGAGCCCAAACTTGCTAAACAGAAACCCCCTGAATAACCCCCCCACCACCACCACACTTCCACTCCAGTTGCATCTGTTGTTCAATTTCCCACAGCAAAACATGTGAAACATATTGCGAGGTATTTGAAGTGGACCTCGTCCTATGTAGGATCAATATGTCTGAAATTGAAGTGTGCCCTGTTCCTTTAATGGAGATGTGCTACACAAATGATGGACGGAATGCTGAATAAATCATACATTCACTCACAGTCAAGAGATCTGGGTTAAATCCATCAATCTTTTGCTCACCATACCACCCTAGTTTATACCAAGCCATATGCAAATCAGTCTTGACCCTGTGCCTCGTGGGAACACTCCAGACCGAACTGCCAAGCCAGGTCATCCCTGGACCGGAAACAAGCATACTCGGACTGGTTTCTGGGTAGGTCACCCTTCATCAGCCAGGCTAGCTTGAATCCAGTGGCACAGTGAGCAAGGGACCCACGTCTGGCATACCCATCCCACTTATGGTGAAAATTGCTAGGCAAACAAATGATGGACGGAATGCTGAATAAATCATACATTCACCCCCAGTCAAGAGATCTGGGTTAAAGTCCTGTGCTCTCCATGTCACTGGAGTCAAGCTATCCTGGCTGATGAGGGCTGAAAGCCCAAAACCGGTCCTAGGATGCTTGTTTCCAGTCCAGGGAGGACCTGGCCTGGCAGTTCGGGCTGGACTGTTCCCATTGGGTGCAGGGTCAATACTGATTTGCATATGGCTGGGTCCAAACTAGAATGGCATGGTGAACAAAAAAACGATGGATTTAGGCCCAGATCTCTGTACTGGGGTGAATGTATGACATTGTTCTGCATTCTCTCCATCAACTGTTATTTTTCCTTTGACAGAGATGAGCCTTTTAAAGTATTACACCTGTCCCTCAGTGGGTGCCTCCACGTCAGGGGTGACTGTCTTAACGGAACTCAAGGTATTGTTTGGCATCAGGGGTCTGGGAGTAATTCATCAGCTGTTTGGCACCGGCCAAGCTGCTTGTCTGAAGATTATGGGGAGTGCCCAAGCAACCCCCGCCTTTGCTGGGCTTAGGGCACCAGCGGCTCCGGGAACAGGTAGTATTCGGGGGAACATACATACGCTAGGGTACACTATGCGTTAGGGTACCCCTATGATAGTACATAATAAGGCAGGGGGGTCAAAGCTACCTTAAGTCCCTAGTATATAATAGGGCATGGCAGTTTAAAGGCCAGCAGCCTTTTCTGCACCTGCATGTGTGCACTGCTGAGGCTTGAGGTCAGTTTAAAAGCAGCCCTGTGTTGCAGGACTGCTTTTAAATGTACATTATGCCCAAACTCAACTTTGGTGTTTGGAGCACTTAATTAATAAACTACAATATTATGGCATATTAGGTACCCCCGGCTCTCCCCTAAGTGTCCCAGGGGTGGGGGTCAGGTACTTTTAAGGAGGACCCTTATAAAAGAGGTTTTATATGCCTTGGGGATAGAGAAATTGCTCCCCAAAATTGACTTTTGAGCTAGGAGCACTGTGGAGTTAGGATCTACAATTTGTGTTCATATTCCGTAGCCCTGAAGTCTCCTCTAGGTGTTCCAGGGGTAGGGGGTCCTGTAGATATAGACAGGGTCATTATAAAAGATGTTTTATAGGCCCAGGTGTTAGAGAAAGTGCCCAGTTTCTTTTCCCTCTTCTAGATCCCCAGCCACATAAGTTAACATGGCAATCAGGTATAAATTAATAACTAATGCTAGGCTTTGCATTCAAGAACTTAGGTGACTGGTATTGATAAATCCAACAACATTCTGTTGTTGAATTTTTCCTAAAATGTGCAGAAAAGAAGTTAGACGTTTTTGTCTGTAAGCCAAAATTCAGCCTTCTGGTAATCTGCTCTGATTGGGAAAAGTTAAGTGGATTAGCCAGGCGGCTTTGATGATGAAGTGATAAGTGGAACCTGGGGTGAAAAGCCATCTTAGGAGGAGAGGGTTCTGCTGCACAGGAATGCCAGAGCAAGGGGGAGGGGTCGTAAACCAGGATCTTCAAAGGAAGGAGGGGGGACGCAGAAGAAGCCAGGTCTATTTATACCCATCCCCTATGAACCCGGCCAGATCGCAGGCTTAAGGAAGGAATGTGCAGATGCCAGGGGGAGGGAGACTTTGGAGATGAGCAATCCTGGAGATTGGTTTAGCTAGCTCTTGCCTCTCTGCTGAGACTTCAGCCATATTGAATTTTGAAAGAATAGTGCTTTCTGAGAGACCATAATACCACAATCTGGAGGAAATGGTCATGCTCCAGGGTGTTGCCCTGCCCCTCACTGGACAGGAGTGCCCTCCTGCTTGACCCAGAGGACTCTAAATAAGTATCTGCGAGGGACAGAGATGTTTGGATCTGCTAATGAAACTAAGACAAAGGCTTGCCAAGCTGGAAACTTGATTTGCACCATCAGGCCCTGCATTCTGATTGACTGCCTGCCCCTACTGCATTATCTGGAACTACAGCACTTTGGTTGCACCTTACTTCAAAAGGATTCAAGAGTGGACTCTCTGCAAGCAACAAGTTAACAGAACTCAACTGCACCAACTCCAACAACAGCCCCCTGCCTGGAGTGTATCCAGTAGACCTTTATGGGTGTTGTCCAGGTGCATTGTGGGAATTTTGGTCCCAACCTTTCAAGGACTATCTTGGCGATTCCAGACCCTTGGATTGTGTTTTGGACACTTTGAGCTCTTAAGAGGAACTTCAGGACGAAGTTCTAGAAGTTTGAGAAAGTTTTGTGAACTTTTGTGAGAAAGCTCCAGGGGGTGACCGGACCCTCACAGAAAGGCAATCCGGCGAACCCTCACCGAATCAAGTCTGCTGGATGAGGCTGCATGACGTCTGGTGAGAAATCCTCCAGAAAAGTTTCCAAGTGTGAAGGTAAAATCTTGACCGGCCTCCTACTTAGTGTAATCGACCAGGACTCCATCGCAGTTAGCCTCAAACTTTGACTTTGTCCAGGTCAGAGGAGACCAATTGTCTAGAAGTGGCACCATTGGTTTCTAAGCACTAGAAAGTGTTTAATGTTTAAAAATTATCTCTCTAATTCCTTACATTGGATTTTTTTCCAGTTTTGTGTCATTTAAAAGATAAAAATATTTCCTATTTTTATAAACTGGTGTTGGATTTTTTTTGTGTGCGGTGTCTTAATTATTTACTGAATTGGTGTTTTTAAATGCTTTACATACTTGTCTCTAAAGTGAAGTCTGGTTGCTAGCAGCCAAGCGACAAAGGGTTGAGCATTGGAATAATTTTCTGAGACCTATTCTGAGCCCTAGACTGTGTTAGTGACCTTATTGCCAGTGGTAGATGCATATTTACCACTACTAAAAATCCACTTTTCAACAGGGAGGCACGCGAACTGTAAAATGCTCAAAACTAGCAAATATGCCTCATGCTAGGATTATTAAAGCCAAATTATTGAGTATTTAATTGAAACACTAATTGAAGGCGTTCATGCCTTGCTCAAGACTATGATAATTTATTTACAAGAGACATTTGGAAAGTTGCCTATTAATGGTGAAGTAATCTTAGGTGAATAGTTATTGCTACCAAGAAAAGGAGTGACCTGGTTTGGTAGCTATGATATGGACATTTTCTCAAAGCATATGTACGGCTGGTGTATTTGCTTATATGTTAAGAAGCTCAGAGGAAAAACATACCCTTTGTGTGACAATATTGGAATGTGAGGGGGAATATTACTGGTGCCTGGCCTCTTTGAGGACAATATTTGCCCAAAGGTTACATAATTTAGAGATGCATGTTTTGATTGCTTGGAGTAGCTCGAGTAAAGATTCCCTTGTTCTGGTAGAATGGAAAACATTGAGCCATGGAAGGGTTAATGATTCACTATGCCATTATGAAACACTATTTGCCATATTTTATGGAATAGTGCATTATAGATATGACCAAATAACTTCTCATTTGTGGCTACTGTACTTGATGGCCTGGTGTATTTAACCACTTTTGTAGAACTATGTGCGCTGAGTAAATACCACATATATAAATAAATCTGCAACTTTTGGGAAGTGTGAAGAGTGAGAAATTGTTTGTAAGCGAAGCTGGGATAAGAAGACATTGGGAAACAGTACTTGGGCCATGCTTCAGGGAAGAAAACAAAAACATGGAGACAAAGTGAAGCTGTCATGTATAGAGATAAGCACATCAATGAAAAGAAAGAACAAGCATTTGCAATGCAATAGGTCTCGCAACTGCGAGTTTTAGAGCTGTTGGTATTGTAAATGGTAATGGCTTTTTAAAAGTGAATGTATTGTAATTAATAATAGTAATTTCCCATTTGTATTATAAGCATTACTAATATTATTACGATCACGATAGTGTAGTAATAGTAATAATGGTAGTGGTGTTTATGGTACTGGTGGCGTTTTAGTGGTGGTGCAGGCAGGGGTGGGTAGAGTGTTTGACAGGGCCACAGCCACCTGGGACAGGGACACAAAAACCGAGGACAGTAGTGGTCAGGGGGTAGAGACATTGGTAGTGTTAAAGGGACACAGACACAAGGACAGGAGCGGGCATTGGGTTAGGGGCATGTATATGGGGCAGGGCTGGGTATGGACGAAGTCAGGACTGGGCAGCGGCACAGACATGAGGACAGTCTGCACACACGCAAGTCTCCCCATGAACAGTAAACACAAGGATGCATTACATGCAGAAATTGTGTGATGCAGAACGCCTGTTGCCTCGGACACAAGAATTGGGACACAACGCCCTGCTTTCATGCAAACAGCTTCCAAGACCCCTGCACTGCTCGGTCCAGCCCCCTGCAAAGGACGGGAGAGAGTCACTGCCGGTGAGGTTCAGCTCTGCACACACTCAGTGCCTTCTGGCTGCTCACTGTACTTTAGCCTCATGGTACACAGACTCATAATGTGTACCAGGAATAAACAACGTGCTCACTGTCTGCAGAGCGCTCATCTCACTGTACAGGACTTCAAACCCGGAGTACACATGTCCACATACACAACACTATTATGCCTTACAGTGCAGAAAGCGCACCTCGCTCACCATGGAAGCCTTACTGTGCACAGGCTCACACTGTGCACCACGAGCACCCGAATACAACACTCTCACTGTTTACAGGGCGCCCATCCCACCTCACTGTACCGTTTCCAAAAGGGCCATTTTTGTTTAAATTTTGAGGCACATGTTATTCTGAGCACAGCACCTCACGACACGCTCGAAGACTGGGACGTTCTGTTTCAACGCACTTGTAAGGCAAAAGGCAAGCACACGCGTGCACAAATTTACTACACACACAAACAACCGCGCGCATACGCAAATGAGCGCAGACCAGTACGATACAGGCACGAATATTCCAACACCCAAAACATTTACATGTTTTGTAAAATGACAAATATAGCATATATAAATACACCTGTTTTGTATGACATAAACAAAGAATTATTTTTCCGAGTATTATGATTATTATTGATATTCCTAAAACAAATTAAGCGGACTGTCTGTATTTGTGTGTGAGAAATATGATTTTTTAGTTTTTGGTACGAACCAAGCCATGCTTATATTAATGAGATGCACACTATATTAAATGGCTTTTAATTATACTACTAAGGCTACACTGTGTTGAAAAAACACGTTTATTTGTTTATAAATAAAATGAAGATTCTGCGCCAGAGAATCGCCTCGGAAACAAAGGGGAGTGTGCGTTGAGTGCCATTGAACTGTGTCTCTGTGTTAAGTCACTGGGTCCATCAAGCCCCTCGAACTCCCCCAGTTCCAATGACCAACTCTGTAAATGCAGTTTGAATGCAGCAGGACTGGGAGTCCAGGGTGGACTTCGAATGTTGAACCACTCAGAGTATGAAGAGAGGAGGCACCGGCCGGAGGGAGAGCGCCCGAGAGAAGGAGGGAGGGCCGAGAGCAGGGGGAGAAGTGAGGTCTGCGAGGGATGCGAGGGAAGCGAGCCAAGCCCCACCCTGCCTGCCTCACAGCAGCGCCAAGCACACCAACACCCTGAAAAGTATAGCACCACACCGGAGGAGATGGGGGAGGGCACCCGAGAGCGCAGAGTGGAAGAGGGGGAAGGAGGAAGGGACAAGGGACGGAAAGAAGTAAAAAGAAGGGAACAGTAGAGCAAGAAGGGGGTGGCTTCTAAGAAGCAGGCACGATATAGTGCAATTTGTAGCACAATACGGTTCTTTAACAAGTAGACGCCAGAACAGGGGCTTACACGCGCCGCCATTGCCAAAATCCCTGTCATTGCTGCGCACGTCATCCTGGAAGCCTGGATGCTGTGATAACCAGTCGCAAACCAATCTGAGAGTCGACTAGTGCATGCTCCAGGCGTGAAGGCAGCGTGTTTGCACGAAGCCTGGAGCATTGGCTCGTCGGCTTCATGGCTGCGGTAAAGACTTTCCTTATGGGCTTTTTAAATAAACAAGCGGATAAGAAAAGTCTTCCTGACAGCCACAAAGCAGGCTATCGTGTCCGGAGGGGCAGTCCGAAAAGCGGACAGGGTGTCAACCAAAAACCCCCTTTTCCAATGGGAAGCCAGCATTTACCATAAACGCTGATGCTACCCAATGGAAAAGAGGGTAGGGGCTCAGAGTCCCTTTTACAAATCTTGTATTTACAATATCTCTCGCAGAGGCAGAGCAGGTCTTTGCGCTGCCACGCCCAGGCAAGACCTAAAAAAGGTGACAATGAAGCCAACCAATAGTAAGTAAGGGGGGACTAAAAGATACGTTATATGTGCCTCTTAGTTGCCACTTTCTAAGAGTTTAGCAGTGCCTGAAGCCGAGTTAGATTGAACGACGTGTCCAGGATCACACTACCTTGAGTGGAGGTGGAGGGGTAGCCAGAATAGAATAAACTGTTTGCCCGTAAACTGGTTGCAGTGAATACCTGGTCTTTTCGTCTCATTAAACACAGCATTATTCAGACACAGAGTAAGGGAAACTCTCAAAAGTGTCAAGGAAAATTACTTTGGTTGTCTTGGAAGCGAACGACTAAAATAGGAGTTTGTCCGAGGGAGAGCTGTCACACAAAAAAAACGCACTGTTTTCAAACATCCCTTCTGCTAAACTGTGCAAATAACTGAATGCTGGTGAAAAATGGGTAGTTTTGCCTACACAAAGAAAAAGCAATGAACACCACCACAAAAAGTTAACCAACATTAGCAAATCTGACCTTTACAGTATCACTGTGGAAAATTAGAACATATGTGCATTACAGCGTCATTGTCAACACTGGGCAAAGAAGGGCCCTACTACTCGCATCGGGATAGTGTAAACCTAGGCAGACGATCATTCATATAGGATTCTAGAAAAATAGCACACACATGCTATGGTGGGGTACTCTGTTCGGACTGTGTTTAGAATGTAAAATTATGTTTTAATAATGGGGCTTGTATTTATTATGGTTTTGTGCTCATTTGAGCCATCATGAACACTAATACCAAAGACAAGGTGATGTGCTGGCAGTGACATCTATTATATCTACCTTAAGTAAAGATATGTCACTGCTGTCACCTCCTGTGACAGACAGATTTGTGAGGAAAATTCTAAGGAAGGTTAAAGAGTAGCAAGGTTCGCTGAGGATTTGGGACAGCTATCTGGTGGAGTGGCGTCTCATCTTATGTGTTTGCATTAGGGCCCACGGTCACCAAGTTATGTTACTGGTGAAAAGAGATGTCTCCATCCTACAATACCTAGGCAGAGCCCTAATCTACCTTAACATGTCTTTACCACTAGACATGCTCATTCTGTACTTGTAAACGTTTACAACATTTAAAGAACTTCTTTTTTCTAAACCCGCAAAAAAAATTTAAAAATACATCCTCTTCTTCTCCAAGAACAAAAGGTCTTTCAGCCCTAACTTGCTCAAGCAATTACACAATGTTTTTTAAAGATTTGTAAAGTAAAACGGCTACTCAATAGAGTGTCCCAGCGCAAAGTAGCAAGTCTGATCCCTAAATAACAGAGGTACTAAAATACAGAACCAAAGAGAAAGGTCTTAAGAAAAAGTCTCTTGTAGGCCAGAATGTCTCTGGAAGCAGGGAGCTAAATTGGGCGGGCATTCCACTCCCTGGCAGCCAGATAATAGAAGCATCTATCGCCCCACTTTTTTCGTCCGAGTTGGATGACCGAAGAGACTGAGCTGGTTGGTAAGGTGCGAATCTGTTGACAAATACTGAGGGCCTTTGTGGTAAAAAGCTCTGTGTGCCAGATCCAAAACTCTGAACTTTACACATTCTTTTAAAGGCAACCACTGCAGTTCCTTTAGGCCTGGCTGAATATTGTGGGCTCTCCTGGGAAGGCACAGTAGAAGCCTGGCAGCCGCGTCCTACACCAGCTGTAATCTATTCAGGAGATAGGCCTCAGTACAGAGACTGAGCATAATCCAGCCTTGAGGCGGCCAAGGCCTGGATCACTGTTTTCTGCTGCGGTAGAGGGAGAAGTTAGAGGAACATTAACATTTTTAGCAGGCCAAAGTAGGTGCCTACCACCCCGCCACACGGGGGCTAAAGAAGCAGTAGTATTGAATTTTACCCCAAAATTGCACGCTACCGTGGTAAGGGGAGATGGCGCTGGATATCCTTGGGCCAATGGTCATTGTCCCAGCTGGGAGGGGGGACCCCAAGTAGCAGAATTTCTGTCTTGTTAGTATTACATTGAAGGCCACTATCAGACGTCAAGCAGGTTTGGAAGTTACGCAGTTCATTAGGTGAATTTCTGTAAAGGGTGAGGAGCACTTGTGTATCATCTGCATAAGATACTGTCTGTACTCCAAATGATTCAATTGGGGTGCCAAAGGGGTCATATACACATTGAAAACAATGTTGGGCCTAGAGCAGACCCTTGAGGGACCCCATAACCCAATAGATTAGAATCAGAGGCAAATGGAACCATCCAGACTGACTGGGACCAGTCTGTCAAAAAGGAATGGAGTCATGCCAAAGCATAACCGCAGACACCTATGGCTTCGAAGTGCTGCAGGAGTATCAGATGTGAGTTCAGGTCAAATACCACGGATAGATAGAGGAGGATCAGTGCCACCTTCTTCCCTTGTCCTACCACAAGCCTAATTGTATCGGAGACCTCTAACAGTGTGATCTCTGTGCTGAAACCCAGGCAGAATCCAGACTGGGCAGGGTGAAGAAGTGCATTTTGTTCTCAAAAAGCAGAGAGCTGCTGGTTTATGAGCTTCTCTAAAATCTTGGTAAAGAGTGGCAGCAGAGAAAAGGGACGGAAATTGGCAAAATTGGTCTTGTCTGCCGAGGGATTGTTTAAAAGAGGAATCAACTTGGCCAGCTTCCAACCACTGGGCACTGTGGCCAAACGAATTGACTGATTTAGAAGCTGGTTTATAACAGGGGTGATGGCCGTACAATTGGCAGAAAGAATGTAAGGAGGACAGGGATCATCAGGCAACCCTGATGTGCAGGCACTCAAGGCCCGAGTCGACTCCTCAAGTGAAATCAAGGCAAATTTCTGTAGCAATTGACCGTGAGAGGGCTCTATTCTCACCTGCAGTGCCGTGTGGTCACTGACCCTCATTGAGTCAGCGTCCGTGACATGTAAAGCATCCACGATGGTTTGGATTTTAGTGTCAAAGAAGTTGAAATATTGGGGACATAGATTAAGAGAAGCTTTTAAAGGCTGAAGCAAGGCTTCCGGGTCCATAAACTTTGACGGTTTGAAATATCTCCTCGGACTTGTTTTGAGACATGTACAATCTGATCTGTAACAACGTCAGACTGAACTTTAATTGCACAATGGTAAATATTGAGAACGTTCTTGTAGAGTGCTTTATCATTACAAAGGTAATAAAGACCCCAATCCCTTTCCATTTTCTTACAGGTGCTTACAAAGCTCTGTAAGCTCCTCACTAAAACAAGGGGTTGACTATCTTTTTCCTGAAGAATTAACATCTCTGTGTTTAATAGGTGTGATGTGGTTAGCCACCTGTGCAAGCCAGGAGTTGATCAACTGACATCGACCTCCATGTCCCCAGTCATAGGTTGAGTGAGTGTTTGCTCGTATAATCAAAATCTTTAAAGTGGCAAACTATTACCTCTGGTTCCTGAAAAGATTAAGCTATTCTTGTCTCTTTTTACTAAAAATACCGTCATGACTGGACTTCGGCCATGCCGTCATTTTGGGCATCTCACAAGCCTGCCTCTTGCCACTGAAAACTGTCCTACATGCCAAACTAGATGTATGTCTTTATATCTGAAATTCGATCACATTACTTGAATTGCCATCGAGTTACACTGGCCTCTTACTAAGGCAAGGATAACATTTAAAGTTGATGCCTAGCAAACAACCATCGCTAATTCTCCATTATACTTTTCCCACCAAGGCACAAGTCCTTAAAAAAGAAGTGGAACACTAACCAAGTTATGCAGTATGTAAGTGACATCACAGCATGTGGCATCGCACGTGACATCACAACCCATGACCTCACAGGAAGTGATATCACAGAAAATCACATCAGATTCTAAGACCTCACATATGTTAAGCAGGTCTATCATGAGTATATTTGAGTGCATTACAATATTGAACAAATTAGATTTTGCGTCACAGTTGTGCCAAAAAAGTGATGCAACACGGAGAAAAATCTAGGTCTCCACTTATACATTTATTTATTAAAACACTGCCAGAAAGAAATTTGCAAAAAGGAGAAACATTGCAGTAAATCTGTTCTGCTTAATTGGTTGCAATGGCTGTATTTTAAAATATCTTATGGGGTTAAGGTACCTGCTGCAGAGATATTTGTTTGGCAGCTAAATCTTAGGGGAATAACAATGGTAAGACAACCCTGGTGGTTAAAGCAAAAAGGAGGTGCAACAGGTGCCGAAGTCGAATCAGTCTCGTTATTTCAGATACCTTTGTTGATACTTTTTCTTTCATTGAATACAGCTCCTAATAAAAACAAACAGCTTAGCCAACACGTTTCGTTCCAAACCGCGGAAACTTCGTCAGGGCTTGAAAAAGGATATCAGAAAATTCAGAGGTCACGCAATACAATATAAGTAAATAGACAACCACTTAAGTACAAGTGAAAATAAGTTTATAACAGGTTGAGACAATTGTGCATTTCATGGTTTTTCAGTATGCACGCAGCTTGAGCAAATGTGCAGCTCTTTTTGTGGTAAGCCAGTGCAGCCTTGCTACCACCCTCCAATGGTGACCCTCCTCTTCACATAGACCCTCTCTCATGTGCACTTAATTTATTTTATAGTGCTCCTCATCCCAAGTAAGTAGGACAGGGTGTCAGAGTGCGTTACATCACACACATATTATATAGAGGCAATGACTCATCTATATAAATGTGAAAGTAAATCTTTAGGAAATGTACTTAAGATAATGGGGGTTCCAAGGTGTAGTCATTCTTTCATCCATAATTCATTCATTCTGTCCTTCCATATGTGTGCCCATCCATACCAATATCCAACCATTTGCAAACCTACCCATCATCTATCCTTCCATCCATCCATCTATCATTCAACTCATCCATCCCTCCAACCACCCTTTCACTCATCCATCTTTCGCATTATCCATCCGTACACTCATCCATCCACTCTTCCTCTCATCCATCCACCCAGCCATCTACCCTTTCACCAATCCTTTCACTTACTCATTGATCCACCCAGTCACTCATCCTTCCACCCTCATTCATCCATCCATCCTCCCTTCCTCTCTCCATCAACCTTTCATTTAGCCATCCATCCACTCATCCATTCATGAATCCATCCATTGACCCCACTCATCCATCCTTTCACTCATCCATCATTTCTCTCATCCATCCACCCTTTCACTCCTACACTCATCCATCCTTTCCCTCACCCATCCATTCACCCTTTCACTCATCCATTCATCAATCCATCAGTTCACTCATCCATCCAGCCATTCACTCGCCTGTCATCCACTCTTTCACTCATCCATCCATCGACTCATCCATCCTTTTACCCATCCATCTACCCTTCCACCCATACATCCATCTATTTACCCTTTCTCTCATCCATCCTTCCGCTCTTCCATCCATTCACCCTTTCATTCATCCATTCACTAATCCATACAGCCACCCACCCATCCCTTCACTTCACTTCACTTCCACACCTTTCAAATTAATTATGAGATGAGCCTTTGTCTGCAGAGTTGCAGACAGAAGAGGCCCATCAACGACTTTACTCCTGCTGTAGTTTAATGCAAGGGGTGGGGCAGGGGAGGGCCCACTATGCCCCTGTACATAGGCAATCCGAAAAAGTGGAAGTCATGAGTCATGCATGATGCACAGTGCCACTGTCACATGGTGTTGTTTGCAGGGCTTTAAGTGGGATGAAAAAACTGTGGGGTTTCTCCAAAGGAGATGTTCGATGTAATTAAGGGCATGGCTTAAAAGACCCAGGCTAAAAATCTGTGCTTAGCATAGTGCGCTGCAGGGCACAAGTCCTAAACAAGCAATGGCATAGCCAATAGGTCTCGCTTTTGGGACCTTATAAGTGATTAGCCATGCAACACTTGATGTGGTTTAATTGAAAGATATTGTGCTGGATAACGAAACACTTATAATGTCCCAAAGGTGAGACCTATTGGCTATGCATTGGAGAGTCTTTTAAGTGTTTATGTAGAGCTATTGACTTTGCCAATGTTTCTAAGCTGTGCTGTAGAGGAGTGTGGCTGCTGTGCAGCATGCTGAGAAGTTGTAATTAAAATGTGTAAGAAGCACTGAGTGACGCTGTGCGGGTGCCGCCGAGTGATGCAGTGCGGACCCTGCCGAGTGACGCTGTGCGGGTGCCGCCGAGTGATGCAGTGCGGACCCTGCCGAGTGACGCTGTGCGGGTGCCGCCGAGTGACGCTGTGCGGGTGCCGCCGAGTGACGCTCTGCCGTGGTGGCGCAGAGTGACGCTCTGCCGTGGTGGCCCGAGTGACGCTGTGGTGGCCCGAGTGACGCTGTGGTGGCCCCGAGTGACGCTGTGGTGGCCCCGAGTGACGCTGTGGTGGCCCCGAGTGACGCTGTGGTGGCCCCGAGTGACGCTGTGGTGGCCCCGAGTGACGCTGTGGTGGCCCCGAGTGACGCTGTGGTGGCCCCGAGTGACGCTGTGGTGGCCCCGAGTGACGCTGTGGTGGCCCCGAGTGACGCTGTGGTGGCCCCGAGTGACGCTGTGGTGGCCCCGAGTGACGCTGTGGTGGCCCCGAGTGACGCTGTGGTGGCCCCGAGTGACGCTGTGGTGGCCCCGAGTGACGCTGTGGTGGCCCCGAGTGACGCTGTGGTGGCCCCGAGTGACGCTGTGGTGGCCCCGAGTGACGCTGTGGTGGCCCCGAGTGACGCTGTGGTGGCCCCGAGTGACGCTGTGGTGGCCCCGAGTGACGCTGTGGTGGCCCCGAGTGACGCTGTGGTGGCCCCGAGTGACGCTGTGGTGGCCCCGAGTGACGCTGTGGTGGCCCCGAGTGACGCTGTGGTGGCCCCGAGTGACGCTGTGGTGGCCCCGAGTGACGCTGTGGTGGCCCCGAGTGACGCTGTGGTGGCCCCGAGTGACGCTGTGGTGGCCCCGAGTGACGCTGTGGTGGCCCCGAGTGACGCTGTGGTGGCCCCGAGTGACGCTGTGGTGGCCCCGAGTGACGCTGTGGTGGCCCCGAGTGACGCTGTGGTGGCCCCGAGTGACGCTGTGGTGGCCCCGAGTGACGCTGTGGTGGCCCCGAGTGACGCTGTGGTGGCCCCGAGTGACGCTGTGGTGGCCCCGAGTGACGCTGTGGTGGCCCCGAGTGACGCTGTGGTGGCCCCGAGTGATGCTGTGGTGGCCCCGAGTGATGCTGTGGTGGCCCCGAGTGATGCTGTGGTGGCCCCGAGTGATGCTGTGGTGGCCCCGAGTGATGCTGTGGTGGCCCCGAGTGATGCTGTGGTGGCCCCGAGTGATGCTGTGGTGGCCCCGAGTGATGCTGTGGTGGCCCCGAGTGATGCTGTGGTGGCCCCGAGTGATGCTGTGGTGGCCCCGAGTGATGCTGTGGTGGCCCCGAGTGATGCTGTGGTGGCCCCGAGTGATGCTGTGGTGGCCCCGAGTGATGCTGTGGTGGCCCCGAGTGATGCTGTGGTGGCCCCGAGTGATGCTGTGGTGGCCCCGAGTGATGCTGTGGTGGCCCCGAGTGATGCTGTGGTGGCCCCGAGTGATGCTGTGGTGGCCCCGAGTGATGCTGTGGTGGCCCCGAGTGATGCTGTGGTGGCCCCGAGTGATGCTGTGGTGGCCCTGAGTGATGCTGTGGTGGCCCTGAGTGATGCTGTGGTGGCTCTGAGTGATGCTGTTGATGCTGTGACACTGCTGAGTGATGCTGTGGTGGTACAGAGCAATGTGGTGGTGGTGCCGAGTGATGTGGTGCCGAGTGATGTGGTGGTGGTGCTGAGTGATGTGGTGGTCTCAGGCGAGACCTAAAAAATTAAACAGTGAAATAAAATGTGTGGTTAAAGACGCTTTTTTTTTATGGCATATTTATATAACGCAAACTCGACCCGAAGCTATTGGAGCGCTTTACAGGAGCACCGTATTTACATTACACATTCAGTAATACACAACTGTAATACCATGTGCAAACATTAAAAATGCCACAATAATATAAAACAAAATGGAAAAGCCAATATGTCTGGCATTGGCTGCCAGAATTTTAGTTGTCAGTGGCTGTTTTGTCAATGGTTTTTGTAAAAAAATAAAAATAAAAAAAATATTTGAGCAGCTGCTGGATCCTTCCCAATGTTCAAAATTAATTTTGGGTAAAGGTTAACGTATTTTCGTGCTCCCTTTACTAATCCCTGCTAGTGAAGGGAACTACTTTGTGCTGATGTGCTCCTTGTGAATGAGCAGAGTGCTGTTTTAGAGTTAGCTAACGGCTGAAGTGGACTGCCCCACTGATTGATGGAGTATACTGTACTGTGCAGAATAAAAATATGAATGACTCAACAGCCGACCAACAGATGAAGAGGGCTGACTGGAACCCCCTGTAAGTACGGATATTATGTATACAATTTTAGGAAAAATCAAAAGGCCTTGGCCACTGCCAGCCTTTTAAAGATGTTATGATACTGTGAGATTCAACGTACTGAAGTAACTAGTAACAAGCATTTGCAATGCAATAGGTCTCGCATTTATTGCAGTTGGAGCTATTGGTATTGTAAATAACAAATCCTTTCTATTTAAGTATTCAAAAAGTAATCCCCAAAAAAATGCATTGTTATGTGCAATGCCAATATCTCAAACTCGTGTCAATGCGAGATCTAGTGCGAGATCTAGTGCATTGCAAATGCCTGTTTTTAAATGCGAGACCTATTGCAGTGGCACAGATCTGAAAGCGCGCTGTGTCCGCGTTGTACTAAAACACTCACATGCATGGATGGGTTTGGCAGCGTGAAACCTATACAGCGTTTATTAATATCCACCTTTGGCAGTGCCTGTGTATACCCATGGCACGCTGTAATGAGCACCCGCACAGAACTGAAAGTGCGCTGTGTGCGCGTTGTACTAAAACACTCACATGAATGGATCGGTTTGGCAGCGTGAAACCTATACAGCGTTTGTCAATAGCCACCTTGGGCAGTGCCTGTGTATACCCATGGCGCGCTGTAATGAGCACCGGCACAGAACTGAAAGTGCGCTGTGTGCGCGTTGTACTGAAACACACAGGAATGGATCGGTTTTGCAGCGTGAAACCTATACAGCGTTTGTCAATAGCCACCTTGGGCAGTGCTTGTGTATACCCATGGCGCGCTGTAATGAGCACCGGCACAGATCTGAAAGCGCGCTGTGTGCACGTTGTACTAAAACACTCCCATGAATGGATGTGTTTGGCAGCGTGAAACCTATACAGCGTTTGTTAATAGCCACCTTGGGCAGTGCCCGTGTATACCCATGGCGCGCTGTAATGAGCACCGGCACAGAACTGAAAGCGCGCTGTGTGCGCGTTGTACTAAAACACTCACATGAATGGATGTGTTTGGCAGCGTGAAACCTAAACAGCGTTTGTCAATAGCCACCTTGGGCAGTGCTTGTGTATACCCATGGCGCGCTGTAATGAGCACTGGCACAGATCTGAAAGCGCGCTGTGTGCGCGTTGTACTGAAACACTCACATGAATGGATGTGTTTGGCAGCGTGAAATCTATACAGCGTTTGTTAATAGCCACCTTGGGCAGTGCCTGTGTATACCCATGGCGCGCTGTAATGAGCACCGGCACAGAACTGAAAGTGCGCTGTGTGCGCGTTGTACTAAACAACTCACATGAATGGATCGGTTTGGCAGCTTGAAACCTATACAGCGTTTGTCAATAGCCACCTTGGGCAGTGCTTGTGTATACCCATGGCGCGCTGTAATGAGCACCGGCACAGATCTGAAAGCGCGCTGTGTGTGCGTTGTACCAAAACACTCACATGAATGGATGTGTTTGGCAGCATGAAACCTATACAGCGTTTGTTAATAGCCACCTTGGGCAGTGCCTGTGTATACCCATGGCGCGCTGTAATGAGCACCGGCACAGAACTGAAAGGGCGCTGTGTGCGCGTTGTACTAAAACACTCACATGAATGGATGTGTGTGGCAGCGTGAAACCTATACAGCGTTTGTTAATAGCCACCTTGGGCAGTGCCTGTGTATACCCATGGCGCGCTGTAATGAGCACCGGCACAGAACTGAAAGTGCGCTGTGTGCGCGTTGTACTAAAACACTCACATGAATGGATCGGTTTGGCAGCGTGAAACCTATACAGCGTTTGTCAATAGCCACCTTGGGCAGTGCTTGTGTATACCCATGGCGCGCTGTAATGAGCACCGGCACAGATCTGAAAGCGCGCTGTGTGCGCGTTGTACTAAAACACTCACATGAATGGATGTGTGTGGCAGCGTGAAACCTATACAGCGTTTGTTAATAGCCACCTTGGGCAGTGCCTGTGTATACCCATGGCGCGCTGTAATGAGCACCGGCACAGAACTGAAAGTGCGCTGTGTGCGCGTTGTACTAAAACACTCACATGAATGGATCGGTTTGGCAGCGTGAAACCTATACAGCGTTTGTCAATAGCCACCTTGGGCAGTGCCTGTGTATACCCATGGCGCGCTGTAATCAGCACCGGCACAGAACTGAAAGTGCGCTGTGTGCGCGTTGTACTAAACAACTCACATAAATTGATCGGTTTGGCAGCTTGAAACCTATTGTGAGACCGGCCTCGTGGCGTGGGCCCTCCCGACCAGCAAGTCACACTACAACCACGCCGAACCTCGTGGGCACGGCCTTCCAGCTTCCGTGGACCAACATCCCGAGGGCCCACCAGATCCCCAACACGCATGCCCGGCCGAGGGAGAACGAAACCCCCCCCCCAAACCAGACCGAGAGGCGCCGACCCTGTCACACCTCTGGTCTCTTCCCCGAGGGAGGTTTCGATCGGCCACCAGGCCCCCGGTGAGCGGGCGCCTCTCCTGCTGGGCGTCTGGAGTCCCTCCCGTACACACCTGAACAGATCAAGGGGCTGAGCGACAGGAAACCCCGACACACCGCCCCCCAGGCACCAGACCCCTCCCTGCGAGGACTCCGGACTTCAAAGAGGAGGGGGAGTATAACAAGGGGTGCTGAAGGGACGAGAGGCAGAGAAGACCTGGACTGACGAGAGCCTGCGGACTTGGTCGCGGCTCGATCGCTCCCCGAACAGAAGAACGCTACCCGAACTCCGAACCACCTGAGCCCTGCGCACACTGTCACGGCTCCCCGAACTCCGAACCATCTGAGCCCTGCTGACGCTGTCGCGGCTCCCTGAACTCTGAACCATCTGAGCCCTGCTGACGCTGTCGCGGCTCCCCGAACTCTGAACCATCTGAGCCCTGCGGACGCTGTCGCGGCTCCCCGAACTCTGAACCATCTGAGCCCTGCTGACGCTGTCGCGGCTCCCCGAACTCTGAACCATCTGAGCCCTGCTGACGCCGTCGCGGCTCCCTGAACTAAGACCCTCCGGTGCCTGCTGAGTGACTCGCGGCCCGTTCCTCCAAGAGAGTCGTCAGAGATCGCCGAGAGAAGCAACATCCCCTCAGCTCGAGGATTGAGAGCTGGGCGCCGGATACCTCGCAGAGACACTGATTGAAAGACTGTCCCGCTACCCCATTTCCCTCCATCACAAGATCGCTGCCGCTTGTGGCATTAATTCTGCACCTGCCTGCCGGATCATAAAGATCCCTGATAACCACCGATAAAAGCTTATTATCTTACAACGATTTACTGTGAGGTGTCCCTCTATCCGAAGAAGAGAGTAAGCGTAGCGTGTGCGATCCTAGGTGCGAGACCCTTCCAGGAAGGGCCTCCCTGCTCTTGCTCGGCCTAACTCTGAGAAAGGTGGGCCTCAGGGTGGTCAGGAACACATTCCGCAGCCTCCCCGGGGAACGCCTTCCAACATTTGGTGGCAGGCGACGGGATCCGAGCCAACACCTAGAGATCGTGCAGTAGACGACGTACGCACTACCAAGAAGAATGGAAGGAGAAACTTCCCTAGGTGCCGCAGGCACCAACCCGAGCACGGCATTCCAAAAAGACCAGTTAGAATCTTATACACACCGAGAACTGAAACAATTTTGCAAAGACTTTGGAATCGCTACCACCGGACTAAGCACGAAAGAGGACTTCCAGGGGGCATTAAAAACCTGGGTCGAGGCAGAAACTCCCCGGACACAAACAGAAGGAGAACCTCCCAACGAACCACGAAGCAACCCGGGGAGGAACGGCGCCCCCGAGAGGGGCCTATCCCCAGAGGAACTAGCGGACCGGGAAAGAGATCGCAACCACGAACTACAACTAGCAAAATTAAAAATCGAAGGAGAGCTAAAGCTGGCTGAGAAAAAACGGGCGGTGGAACAGTTACGCCTACAAGGAGAACTAGAGGAAAAGAAACGACAGAGAGAACACGACGAGAAAAAACTCCAACTAGAGCACGAACGTAGCCTAAAAGAAATCGAGCTCAAGGCTAAGAAGGCGGAGGCCCGACCCTCGGAAACCCAACCCATCTCCTCCACCGTGGAATCAAAGGTCCACATCCCCAAAGATGTGGTGAAAGAATACTATAAGAACGACGATATTCAGCAATGGTTCACGGCCTACGAAGTCGCCATGACCTCCCACCGAGTCCCGCAGAAGGACTGGGGGGCTGGGCTGTGGGGCCGGTTCCTGAGCGAGGGGAGAGATACCCTGCTGGACCTGCCCTCCACCGTGATGAACTCCTACAGTCACATGAAAGAGGCTCTAGTAGCCAGATATGGGCTCACCCCTGAAATGTACCGGCATCGGTTTAGAGACTGCAAAAAGATACCCGGTACCACCTGGGTGGAGTACGTGAACTTCTACAGCCGGGCCTTGGACGGATGGATCAAGGGCAGCAAGGTCTCCACCTTCGAGGAGCTGTTTGACCTAATCGCATGGGAACACTTGTCCGCGAATTGCTTCGTAGAGCTGCGCCAGCACCTCCTGGACAGCAAACTCACAGACCCTCGAAAACTGGCCGTCGAGGCTGACCGATGGGTGAACACCCGGGCCTCCCGGGGCCCCGTGGGGGACTACGGTCGCCACAGTCAGGGACCCCCCCGCCAGAGGGGCGGAGGGAATCAAGGCCGGCAAAGGGAGCTTCCGGGGGGATCCCCGCTCAGCCCTCCCAGAGGACAATCTCCGCCCTTTCCAGCTCCACCTCCGGCCAGCACCGGGCCACTAGGGAGGCCGGGGCCCCGAGTGAGGATCACCTGCTTCCGCTGCCAACAGACCGGACACTATGCCAGCGACCCCCAGTGTCCTCTGTACCAGCGGTCCACCACAACAACCCCGCCGACTCGACAGATGGTCTCCGTAGCCCTGGGGGAAGAGATAGAAGACTCCGAAGAATGGGAACCAGCCGCCATGGCCTTGGTCTCCCTAGGGGATCGAGAGATGGTCCCCGGAACGTCCCTGCCCGCCAACACGAAGAAGTACCGACAGCAGGTGACGGTCAACCGTCACCGCATAGAGGGCCTCCGGGACACGGGGGAGAGTGTCACGGCGGTTCATTGTCACCTGATCTCCGAGGATCAGATCCTGCCTGGCGCCTTTTGCCCCGTCATCTCCTCAGACAATTCCGAGAGCCTCTGTCGGATGGCCCCAGTCCCCTTCGAATGGGGGGGGGGGGGGAGTCACCGGCAAGTTAAAGGTGGCGGTCCGAACCTCCCAGCCCGTGGACTGCCTCCTGGGCAACGACCTTGAGAACTCCCCGTGGGGACAAGTGGAACGAAGAGCCCACCTCGAGATGATGGGCCTCCCCGAGTGGGTATGCGCCACCACGCGCTTAATGACTCTCCGGGCGCCTCCCTCCGAGGGTGAAGAGCCCATGCCACTAGACACCGCCACCACCCCCGAGATCCAGAATACACCACCAGAGGCAAACGACCCCCTTCTGAACGAGCCGACCGCTCCCGACGAAGGGTCAGTGCCTTCCGACCCCGAAACCCTGACCCACCTCGAGGACCTGCCAGAACTGGCCCAGTGGCCTTGCGAAGGGGGCCCCTCCCATGAAGAATTCTGCCAAGAACAATCCACCTGCCCGTCCCTCATCGGACCCCGACAACAGGCCGAGGCCCAAGCAGCAGGCGACCAGACTGGCACCCACTGGGTATACTGGGAGGACGGCCTCCTGTACAGCAAACAGAAGTTGGCTGAGTTGGGATCGGCCCGGGTACTAGTGGAACCCCTACGCCGGAGGTGGGACGTCCTCCTCCCATGTCTCCTGTTCGCCTACCGGGAGGTTCCCCAAAAATCCCTGGGATTCAGCCCATTCGAACTATTATATGGACACCCCGTCCGAGGACCCCTGAGCCTGGTCAAGGAGGGGTGGGAAACAACCCCCCGGGGGACCCCTCCGGACGTGTTCCGATACATCTTAGCGCTCCGCAACCAGACCCGAAAATTCAGGGAACTCACAGAAGCAAACCTCGAGGCCAGTCAAGAAGAAATGAAGCGCTGGTATGACCAGAATGCTACGCTGGTCGAGTTTCAGCCGGGCCAACAAGTCTGGGTCATGGCCCCGGTGAGACCCTGCGCTCTCCAAGATAAATGGACTGGGCCCTTCAAGGTGATCGAGCGGAAGAGCCAAGTCACATATCTCATCGATGTGCAGTCCCCGCGGAACCCCCTCCGGGTTCTCCACGTGAACCGCCTCAAGCCCCACTTTGTACGGACCGAATTGAGTCTACTCCTGGCCACCGATGATGGGGCCGAAGAAGACACCGAGCCCCTTCCAGACCCCCTGGGGGTGAAGGAAACCAATGGATCCGTGGAGGGAGTGAGACTGTCGACCGCCCTCACAGCCCAACAGACCGACGACTGCCGCCAGCTACTAGGGCAGTTCGCGGATCTCTTCTCCCTGACCCCCGGGGTCACCAGCTGGTGTGTCCACGACGTGGACACCGGAGACAGCCCGCCAGTGAGACATCAGGCCTACAGGGTCCCTGATCGGGTCCGGACCTGCATCCAGACCGAGGTGGCAAAGATGTTAGACCTCGGGGTGATTGAACCCTCCGACAGCCCCTGGGCCAGCCCGGTAGTCCTGGTTCCGAAAGCGACTACCCCGGGTGTTGCCCCCGAGCTGAGATTTTGCGTGGACTACCGAGGCCTCAATGCGGTCACCCGAGCAGACACTCACCCTATCCCCCGTGCCGACAAACTCATTGACCGCCTTGGGGCCGCCTGCTACCTCAGCACCTTCGACCTGACCAGTGGGTACTGGCAGATTGCCCTCACCGAGGGAGCCAAGGAGCGCTCCGCCTTCTCCACCCCGGATGGGCACTACCGCTTTAGGGCGATGCCGTTCGGAATGAAAAATGCCCCGGCCACCTTCCAGCGGCTGGTGAACAGGGTCCTGTCCGGACTAGAGGGGTTCAGCGCAGCATACCTCGATGACATAGCGGTCTTCAGCTCCCAATGGACCGAGCACCTCCAGCACCTCCGTCAAGTCCTGCTGGCTCTGCGCCGAGCCGGCCTCGCCGTCAAAGCTAGCAAATGTCAAATTGGGCACGGCTCCGTAACCTATCTGGGGCACCAGCTGGGGAGTGGGCAGGTCGCCCCCCTCCAGCCGAAGATCGACGCCATCTTGTCCTGGGAACCCCCTGCAACCCAAACGGAAGTCCGAGCCTTCCTGGGCCTCACCGGCTACTACCGAAGGTTTATTAAAAACTATGGCAGCATCGCAGGCCCTCTCACAGAACTAACCTCCAAAAAACACCCCAAGAAAATACACTGGACTCCCTCCTGCCAGAAGGCGTTCGACACCCTAAAGGCCGCAATGTGCGCGGCTCCAGTGCTCAAAGCACCCGACTACGCCCAGGAGGTTGTGGTCCAGACGGACGCCTCGGAACACGGCATCGGGGCAGTCCTCTCACAGTACGACGACAAAGGCATAGATCAGCCCATAGCCTTCATCAGCCGAAGGTTACTGCCCCGGGAACAGCGGTGGAGCACAATTGAACGAGAGACGTTCGCAGTAGTCTGGGCCCTCAAAAAGCTACGGTCCTACCTGTTCGGAACACACTTCCGAGTGCAAACAGATCATCGACCCCTGCGGTGGTTGATGCAGATGCGAGGGGAAAACCCCAAGCTGCTACGCTGGTCCATCTCTCTCCAGGAGATGGATTTCCCTGTGGAACATCGCCCCGGGACTGACCACGCCAACGAGGACGGCCTGTCCCGATTCTTCCGCTTCAGCGAGGAGAACTCCCAAGTGGATGGGTAGTTCTCCCCGCCTTTCAGCTGGGGGGGGCACGTGTGAGACCGGCCTCGTGGCGTGGGCCCTCCCGACCAGCAAGTCACACTACAACCACGCCGAACCTCGTGGGCACGGCCTTCTGGCTTCCGTGGACCAACATCCCGAGGGCCGACCAGATCCCCAACACGCATGCCCGGCCGAGGGAGAACGAAACCCCCCCCCAAACCAGACCGAGAGGCGCCGACCCTGTCACACCTCTGGTCTCTTCCCCGAGGGAGGTTTCAATCGACCACCAGGCCCCCGGTGAGCGGGCGCCTCTCCTGCTGGGCGTCTGGAGTCCCTCCCGGACACACCTGAACAGATCAAGGGGCTGAGCGACAGGAAACCCCGACACACCGCCCCCCAGGCACCAGACCCCTCTCCGCGAGGACTCCGGACTTCAAAGAGGAGGGGGAGTATAACAAGGGGTGCTGAAGGGACGAGAGGCAGAGAAGACCTGGACTGACGAGAGCCTGCGGACTTGGTCGCGGCTCGATCACTCCCCGAACAGAAGAACGCTACCCGAACTCCGAACCACCTGAGCCCTGCGGACGCTGTCGCGGCTCCGCGAACTCTGAACCATCTGAGCCCTGCTGACGCTGTCGCGGCTCCCTGAACTCTGAACCATCTGAGCCCTGCTGACGCTGTCGCGGCTCCCTGAACTCTGAACCATCTGAGCCCTGCTGATGCTGTCGCGGCTCCCTGAACTCTGAACCATCTGAGCCCTGCTGACGCCGTCGCGGCTCCCTGAACTAAGACCCTCCGGTGCCTGCTGAGTGACTCGCGGCCCGTTCCTCCAAGAGAGTCGGCAGAGATCGCCGAGAGAAGCAACATCCCCTCAGCTCGAGGATTGAGAGCTGGGCGCCGGATACCTCGCAGAGACACTGATTGAAAGACTGTCCCGCTACCCCATTTCCCTCCATCACAAGATCGCTGCCGCTTGTGGCATTAATTCTGCACCTGCCTGCCGGATCATAAAGATCCCTGATAACCACCGATAAAAGCTTATTATCTTACAACGATTTACTGTGTGGTGTCCCTCTATCCGAAGAAGAGAGAAAGCGTAGCGTGTGCGATCCTAGGTGCGAGACCCTTCCAGGAAGAGCCTCCCTGCTCTTGCTCGGCCTAACTCTGGGAAAGGTGGGCCTCAGGGTGGTCAGGAACACATTCCGCAGCCTCCCCGGGGAACGCCTTCCAACACCTATACAGCGTTTGTCAATAGCCACCTTGGGCAGTGCTTGTGTATACCCATGGCGCGCTGTAATGAGCACCGGCACAGATCTGAAAGCGCGCTGTGTGCGCATTGTACTAAAACACTCACATGAATGAATCTGTTTGGCAGCGTGAAACCTATACAGCGTTTGTCAATAGCCACCTTGGGCAGTGCTTGTGTATACCCATGGCGCGATGTAATGAGCACCGGCACAGATCTGAAAGCGCGCTGTGTGCGCGTTGTACTAAAACACTCACATGAATGGATGTGTGTGGCAGCATGAAACCTATACAGCGTTTGTTAATAGCCACCTTGGGCAGTGCCTGTGTATACCCATGGCGCGCTGTAATGAGCACCGGCACAGAACTGAAAGTGCGCTGTGTGCGCGTTGTACTAAAACACTCACATGAATGGATCGGTTTGGCAGCGTGAAACCTATACAGCGTTTGTCAATAGCCACCTTGGGCAGTGCCTGTGTATACCCATGGCGCGCTGTAATCAGCACCGGCACAGAACTGAAAGTGCGCTGTGTACGCGTTGTACTCAAACACTCACATGAATGTATTGGTTTGGCAGCGGCTGAGGGGTGGGCTTGCTTAATGAGACAGTGTGAGGAGCCATAGCCAGAAATACGATGTTGGTGCCATTCCGATAATAAACGGAGCCCTTTAAAGTTTTAAACTTGTGCCTTTCCATTTTTTGGGAGGGTGGGGGAGGATGGGGGAGTTTGTGCTGAACATCCGAGTCCGACTTTGTATTCTCCACAGTTCACGGGGCCCACAGGCTAGAGTGCAATGGGCTGTAAGTCTGTAAGCAATAGAATGTGTACATTTCTGTGTTAGAACTGTGGCTACACGCAAAACTGTGCGCGTGCTCTGTATATCAATGTATTATTTTTTGGGTAGCGGCTTGAAACCCATTCAGTGTTTGCAGCTAGAGTGCAATGTGTTTGAAGTCTGTAAGCAATAGAATGTGTACATTTCTGTGGTAGAACTGTGACTACACGCAAAACTGAACAGTGTTTGTAGTGCGCCTCGAGGCGTGTGCACGCGGGGTGGGAGTTCTGCTCCGATTGAAAGTGCCACGCATGGCCCGGGGCCACCTGGCAGCCGTGACTCACTCCTTTGGGAAGCTTCTGGCACTGATGGAGCAGTACGTGCGAGTGAGAGCGGGAGGAGCTTGTGAAGTGGGAGAACGGAGAAAAAGTACGGAAGGTGAAAAGGAAGCAAGGAGAGGGAGAAAGGGGCAAAGAGGGGGCAAGGGAGGTACATGGGGAGCAAAGAGCGCGACCCCATGAGGAGAACAGGACACATGGAGAGGGCGAAAAGACTGGGTGGGGTTACAGGTTATAGAGAAAGACCTAAAGCGAGCGCTTACGGGAACACATAAGAATGCCATTAATCAAGCAGGATGGCTCTGTCTCCCTTCACGCCCAGGGAGGAGGGAGATGCGAGCAGAGCATCAAAGGGCTGGGTGAGAAGGGAGGGGGGAATGCAAGGGTCAAAGCGGCGAAAGTGAAAGTACTCCAGCAGAGCATCAAAGGGCTGGGTGAGAAGGGAGGGGGGAAATGCAATGAGCAGAGGAGCAGCTGTGCATGTGATCTCGTGCACTCAAGGTTTAGGCCAGCCAAAAGTGTGGGTAGCACTTTGAAATTCCCACATATAAAATGTCTCTTTCGAGCCTTTGGCTCGCGAGACCTAAAAACAGTTTTTGGGGCTCATGGCAACAACTGACAGTATATTTGGGGTACACTGAGCTTAGTAAGGGTTAAAGATTTTCAAATAAGAGAACATCTTAATTTAGGCAAACTTATCGAACACATAAAGCTCCATGCACTAAATAAGATGTTTTGACAATTTAAAAAGGAAAACATACTTTCTAGGTTCGACCAAAGTAAATGTGGAAGTTTGACCGGAAGTTAAACGGAGATTGAAAAGGGAGTGTTGTTTATGCATAACAAAGCATGGTGCATGCAGGTCAGTATAGAAGTGCACTGCGAGAGCCCTGTTACTACCTCAATACCTGCATAACAAAGCATGGGGCAGGTCAGTATGGAAGAGCATTACGAGAGCCCTGTGAATGTCTCAATACTTGGATAACATTGCATAGAGTCAAACAAGGAGGGGGGGTATTGTCAGGCAACTGAATGGGCTGCAGTTGCAAGGTGACTCTTGGCTTTGTCTGTATTCAGATGCAATACAATTTACAGCAAGTCGTATGAATTAACCATGCCATACGATAGACTCTTGCAACTTCAAAGCACCGACATGGCACAAACCAAGCAGCCGTTTGAACTGTAGGCGTAATGAACAGCAATGCGCGGGGCCTAAGACAGGGATCCTGACCTGGGAGCACGTCTTGCACGTGTTTTTGTTTCAATAGCTTATAGACAATGCATTCTAAACTGAATTGCCTTAAGAAACGTTTCCTCATTGAGCGCATGTCTTTTAATGTTTCACTGTGAGACTTCGGTTCTGACGTGGACAGACCTGGAATCGAACCCCGGTTTCAGAAGTTAAGATAGGCAACACCCCTCCCTATTCCCGCCTCCTACCCCCCCCCCCCCCCAAACCTTTCTGGCTCTCTCCCAAACAGCTCCCTGCTGAGGAATGGCCTCAGCAGAATGGTAACGAGGTGCCAAGAAAACATATAATCAAGGGGCACAATGACTTTTCGTTGTGTACATCAGAAAGTGGAAGCAAACATTGGCTAAGCCAATAGTCTCGCCTTTTGGCTGCCAATGTAGACCTTTAGACTTTCGAATGTTTGTCATCATTGGCAAAATGAGGGGGACAAAATGACCTTAGCCAACTGATACTGTGCAGCATCAGCGAATAAAATACGTGATGGCATGACGGCTACCCAGCATCACAAAAGAAAGCTGCACATCCTGCTAATGCCCACAAGGAGGTATATGACAACTAAAACTAACCTTGAAACAAGGGTAGCGTCGCGCGAATGGGGTGTGCGGTCCAGAATAATGTAATTGCATTTAATACCAGTGTCCCGCGAGTGGTGTGTGCGGCGGCCATCATTGCGGTGCTCATGCTGTGTTGAAGGGGGGGGGGGGGGTCTGCGTAAAAGGGAGACAAAGGAAACAAGTTTTCGGCCATCAGCTCGAGGGGGATACACAATGGTTGTAACGCCAGCACACTAGGAGAACCTGCGTAGGGGGAAAAGTGAAAGTGACGCCAGTACACGAGGAGAACCTGCATCGAAGGAGACAAAGGGCCCCCTCACTCACCCTCCCACCACTCCTCGCTCGCCTCCACCCTTGCTCCTCTGCCCCCCTCCTCCTCGCTCCTCTGCCCCCCCTCCTCCTCGCTCCTCTGCCCCCCCCGCTCCTCTGCCCCCCCGCTCCTCTGCCCCCCCCCCGCTCCTCTGCCCCCCCCCCGCTCCTCTAGCCCCCCCCGCTCCTCTGCCCCCCGCTCCTCTAGCCCCCCCCCGCTCCTCTGCCCCCCCCGCTCCTCTGCCCCCCCCCGCTCCTCTGCCCCCCCCGCTCCTCTAGCCCCCCCCTGCTCCTCTGCCCCCCCCCTCTCCTCTGCCCCCCCCCGCTCCTCTGGCCCCCCCCCGCTCCTCTGCCCCCCCGCTCCTCTTGCCCCCCCGGTCCTCTGCCCCCCCCCCGGTCCTCTGGCCCCCCCCCCCCGCTCCTCTGGCCCCCCCCTGCTCCTCTGCCCCCACCCCCGCTCCTCTGGCCCCCCCCGCTCCTCTGGCCCCCCCCGCTCCTCTGCCCCCCCCGCTCCTCTTGCCCCCCCGCTCCTCTGCCCCCCCCGCTCCTCTGGCCCCCCCCCCGCTCCTCTGGCCCCCCCCTGCTCCTCTGCCCCCACCCCCGCTCCTCTGGCCCCCCCCCGCTCCTCTGGCCCCCCCCCCGCTCCTCTGCCCCCCCCCCGCTCCTCTGGCCCCCCCCCGCTCCTCTGGCCCCCCCCGCTCCTCTGGCCCCCCCCCCGCTCCTCTGGCCCCCCCCGCTCCTCTGGCCCCCCCCCGCTCCTCTGGCCCCCCCCCTCCACCTCCTCCTCGCTCCACCTCCTCCTCCCCTTGCTTCCACCTCCTCCTCCCCTTGCTTCCACCTCCTCCTCCCCTTGCTTCCACCTCCTCCCCTCCTCTCCCCACTCTCCTCCGCCCATCCTCGCTCCTCCCCTACTCCCTCCACTCTCCTCCGCCCATCCTCGCTCCTCCCCTACTCGCTCCTCTGCCCTTCCTCCTCGCTTCTCCGCCCCTCCTCGCTTTTCCCCCTCCACCCCACCCTCCCTCACCCATCCATCCTCTTCCAGTTCTACCCCTCTTCCTCACTCTCCCTCCACTACTCTGCCCCCTCCTGCTCGCTGCCTCGCACCTTCTCTCCTTGCTTCCCCCCTCCACTACTTTCTCCTCTGCCTTTCCTCCTGGCAGTTCCTCTCCTTGCTTTCCCGCTCCTCCCCTCTCCATCCTCGCTCTTCCCCCCTCTCCTCCTTCTGTCCTTGCTTCCCTGCTCGCCCCCCTCCCCCTCACTTGCCCTAGAAGGGGGCAGTAAGCGGAGACCGGTGCAGTGAGGCCTTACCCCCGGCTCCTCCGCCGCTGTTCTCCGGGTCCCGCAGTGCGACCATCTCCTGGCCCGGGTCCGAGTGGATCCCGGGGTCTCCTACTAGTTCCGCCGCCGTCAGGTGGGCTCCCATGGCGAGAAGAGCCGCCCTGGCACGAGGCGCTCAGGAGAGGATACGGTGCAAGTATCGGGATAACTTATGTTCAGCTCACGGCTGCACCGCACGAACTTTTTCTCGCATCAGCAGCACTGATCCCGCCGGTGCTTCAATGCGTCATACACTCTTTTCTGACACAGGCAGGGGCAGATTCTGATTGGATCTCCACTGTAAACTTGTGATTGGTGCTGCAGCTATGGGCGGAGTTTGAGAGTTTTCCTTTAATGGGAGGTTGCGATTATGAATCCCGTGGTCCGCAGCCAAGGCGTCTGAACGTTGGACTGGGACCTGCAGCCAAGTGGCGGCCGCCTGCGGAGTCTCCCCTCGGGCTTGCAGCTGCCCGGACCGGTACGGGGTCTGGTGCCACGGGCACTCAGCAGCTGAACCGAGGGAAGTCCGTCTACCTGTGTGCTGTCCCACCAAAAGGGCTACAACTCACAGCGGCTCCCTGATTTTAGGGTAAAGGTTCCTAAATACTGTCAACAGGTGCACGGGGGGCTTCAGGGACCACCAGAGGGATTCATTAGAACGAAAGCGGCACAAGAACCAAAACAGAAAAGTCGATAAACGTGGTTTAAACAAAAAAATAATATTTTGGAGTAGCGCGTTTGGCCCAGACAGTGGACACTGGTAGTTTCGAAAGAGAATTCGGAGCAGGCACGCGACGCCCATACGGCTAAGAGGGGGTTGTGACTCCCCCCTGTAAAGTGGTCGGGCGCTAGGCCCGCATACTTTACATAAGGAGCACACAGACACTGGAATGAGTGTAGTTAACTGTCCACGAGCACGTGCGCTCGGACCCTTTTATTGTCAGGGTTACCCGACAGGTGACGCCTGTGATGGGTGGGTGTTCAGTGTGGGTTACAGCCTCTCAGAAACACTAGAATGTATCCAACCGGATACTACATCCCTCCCAACTTTGGATTAAAGGAAATATATGAAGTCCAACCTGTAAAGAAAACAAATACCCCAAAATATCACAAGTGGCATTATCTTCAGGCCGTGGGCCCGGCGGTGTTGGATTTCTTGGACCACTTTGTTCGTGACGTTCGGGTACGCCATGGCAAGATACTTGAGACCGACCTGGTCTATTAGTAACAACGTCTATGTACAAGGTCCTGCATCAGGATACTGGGAGCTGTGATGAGATCCACTCTCTGATGTTTCTTGTCGTGAGGTTACTGCCTGGAGGCGACGTGCTTGATGTTGTTCCTGTATCTTGATGGCCAAGCTATTTCCGACTTGCCTCTCTCACTTGGGCTCCTCTCTCACCGGAGCCTCCGGGTGGGCTTTCCTGCTGGGCGGCCATGGGACCGTGTGGACCATGCGGGCTCCGCGTGGGCCGCGCTAAGGCGTTGCTTCCGAACTGCCAACAGGACACTCAGCCTAGTCGCTCATGTGTCCGCCAAGGGTGATGTTTCCATCTCGGTGTCCTCGCCGTCAGGAATCTGGTTCCGTGTCTTCCTCTCAGGGTCGCAGAGCAACCAGTCTCCGGCTGTGGCCTCCGTGCCTCCTTCGCATGTCGAGGAGCTGCTGCCGAACCTCTCTCCCATTCGGACTCCCATTTCACTGGAATTCCGCCAAGGCCCCTTGCTCCTGGATTTCCACTCGACCGCGTGGGCTGTGCGGGCCTTAGTGTAGGCTGCGCATAGGGGTCGCTTCAGAACTCCCAACAGGGCCACGGCCTAGTCTTGCTTTATCCCAAGGGGGTGGATTTTTTAATGGCCGGCTGTGCTCTACTTCCGTATGCCATTACAAAAATGGGGTAACCCAAAAGTCAAGGACCTGGGTATAGTTATGATACAAGAAACAATGGTCCTAAACCTTAATTTTACAAAAAATGGACTGTAGGTCCTTACTCAGTGATATCATTCACTTAGTGTGAGCTAAATGAATTTAGGTAGTTCGCAGTATTGAATATATTGTTCAACATAAAACCAAGCATGCAACAAACCAAATTAAAAAATCACCAAACGTTTTATTCTCTTATAGTCTTTACTTTAGACAGTTATTATCATCAAGGTTGCTCCAAGGGGAACGTGCAAGTAGTAAGGGTGCTTGAGTATGAAAAAGTGAAAGAAAGAGAAAAGAATTCAGAAGGTTGTGACATACAAAACTCGCGGTTACTCGGTCACCAGCTAAGCGAGACACTTATGGATGCCGGATCATAGCGGTCACAGGTGAATACCCACTTCCATGAACAATGTATTCAATACTGCGAGCTACCTAAATTAATTTAGCTCACACTAAGTGAATGATATCACTGAGTAAGGACCTACAGTCCATTTTTTGTAAAATTAAGGTCTAGGACTACTTCCGTATGCTGCAGGCTGACAGGGGTGCACAGACGGTTCCTGGGTGGCTTGCCTTCTTGGACTCCGGTTGTCTGGAGTGTGTGGATTCACTCAGGTGTTGTGCTGCTCCTTGGTGGTGTTGATGACTTCACCATTATTCTTTGATTGGGCAGTAGGCGGCGGTCTGATGTCTCGGGGTGTTCTCATCTTGTGACGATGCGAGTACTCTGCCCGGTCACTTCGCCTCTTCTTCCCCTGCACGCCTGTGGTGGTTGTCTGCCCTGTGGCGCTGTGCCACTGTACCTTCCTCCTTTGCAGGGTGACATCCTGTCATCCTCTTCTCCTCAGCTGCTCTTCTTTCTCCGTGGCGTCTTGCCACTCACGCTCTGTCTTTCCTGTCCTTCCTTTGCGACGCAATCTGGTCTTCTCTCATTCTTGTTCGCCCTAACCAGGCTTCTGCATGTAGCGTGCACTCTACACGTTTCCCTCTGGTCTTGTCCAAGCACTAGGACACTGTCTTCCCTTCGCTCTGTGACTGGACCGGTCATCGCGACCTTCTTCCATTCGATTCCTTCTAACTTCCGGTTACTGTTGTTGAACTTCCCGTCCGTCTCTTTCTGGTCCTCTTCGCGAACCTCTCCTGGGGTCTTGTTCACGGACATCCCCTCAGTCGTTCACTTCACGGACTTCTCCATTCTTCTTGTCGGACCTCTTGTCAGGTCTCTTCTCTCTCTGGCGACCATCTGGCTGGTCGGCTTCTTTTCTCTGGCGACCATCTGGCTGGTCGGCTTCTTTTCTCTGGCGACCATCTGGCTGGTCGGCTTCTTTTCTCTGGCGACCATCTGGCTGGTCGACTTCTACCACCTTGCGACCATCTGGCTGGTCGGCTTCTACCACCTTGCGACCATCTGGCTGGTCGGCTTCTTCTCTCTTGCGACCATCGGGCTGGTCGGCTTCTCCCTTTCTCAGGTGTTCCTGCTTCTGGTGGTTCACGCAACCACCTCTTCTTCTCCGCAATCACGTTGCTGTAGCGCGCTTCTGATGGCGCTCTTCCGTTACCTCACTGGGTGCACTTGCTGCGCGTTCCTTTCCTTCCTTTGTTCCTGGAGCAGAGTCCGCTGTTCTTGTGCTTCTTCACACTTGCCTGGTGCAGAGTTCTTGAACCACCGTTCGTTTGTCTGGTGGTGCTCCTTCTTCCTACTGCTGCAGCGACAACCTGTGGCCAACAGGAACCGCTGCACTCTCTGGCACGCTCTGCCTCAGCTCGGTGCAGTGCTTCCGGTGGTCTCCGCAACCACTCCGTCGACTTGGTCACCTCTTTCGCACGCTAGTGACTGCGCCCTTCATTTCTTCTTGGGGTTCCACTCACTGTAAAGGTGCCACTGATCCTCCGTGTGCCCAGTTGCTTTGAACTGCTTCTGTGGTGTATTCCCTTGTCTGGGCACCCTCTGTGTGCACTATGCAATCTTGGTTGTGTTCCCAGTTCTGTTGGCATGTCTTCTTCATTGTCCTTTGTCTTTGGAGGCAACCACTTTCGAGCCGGGACGGCTCTCTCTCAGTCAACTCCTCTCTGGGGTCACAGTAGCCAAGAACAGTTTCTGTGCAACTCTGTGCTTCTTATTACAGACGTGTGCTTTCCCTTTATGCTATCCCTTTAGCTACCGGCAGTAGCATGAAACGGCCACTAGATGGCAGGGTAGCACATATTTCAAACCACCGTCAGCTTTGTGCTGGTTTCTCTTGGCGTTTTTTTTCTGCTCTGCTCTGAGGGCCTCACCAGCGGGACTCTACCACACGCCTGGCTGCTCCTCCTTCCCTTACTTCAGCTGCGCAGGCACTCCACACCCGGTATGTGTTTTATGTATTCATTACGCGCCCGGCCACCTTCCTGCATTTTAGCCCTTGTTGTGGAAGGCCGCCTGGGCTGCGGTTCGCACCACGTGTGCTTTCGGTATTGTGCAGCGTATTTCTGGGTGACGCTGGCCCCATACAGTCATTTGGGCACCCCTCTTCGCCGGCTTCCATAGGAGTGCAGGCCGCGCGCCGGACCTTCACTACGGTGCCGGACACCCGCTTGCTTCTGCTCTGGTCCGGGTACTATTGCCCCAGCGTGTTCTTCCCCAATGTACATTTAGATCGGCCGTGGGCCTCACGCTATCCTTTCCTTTTCACCCTACCGCAGCAGTCTGTCACCATTCATGTGCTGTGCGGGTAGGGGCTGGAGATGCTGCGTGGAAAGTGCGTAGCGTAGTTGCGGGGTACTACACTTCCAATGCGGTGGGCTTCAGCTGGTGCCTCGCTTCAGTTCATACTAGCACTCCAATCGGTCTCAGGCCCTGCGCCGTCTCGCTTCCTTGCCTCACCCCACCGCCGCAGGCTCACTCCTCATGACGTGCGGGGCGGGGGAGTTTCACGCTGCACCCGGGGCTGCTCGATTGGGCCGTTAGGCATGGGGCATGATCTGCTCTTCCTTGCAGGGGGGCAGAGGAGGGGGTGGAGGAGTGGGTAGCTACACCACTCTCCGTCTTCCTCGCAGCAGGCTCACTTCACTGCCCCTTATCCCACGGGCTCCCCTTCACTCGCTACTCACTTCATGCAGTCTGCAGTGGTGGCTGGCATCCTGGCAGTCCGGCCCGGCTCACACTGCAACTCCGCCGTCCCGGGCTTCTCTTCACGCCGGACAGCTCGGCAACAGGCACTGCAGAGGCGGGGTGGGCTCCCGCTCGGCTCTCTTCTCCCTACAGCACTTCCACGCAAGGGGCGGCTCAAAGCAGGCTCCTGAGGTGTGGGGTGGGCTCCCGGTCACCTCTCATTCGATATGCAGGCCCAGGGCTCTTCACACGCCCTGCGGGTGGCGCGCCTCCTCGCAGGGGAGGGGTTGCCTTTTCACATGGCAGCTCTCTCCCACTTTTTCGTCACCTGCTGGGCTGCTGCATGCATGGGCACAGCCCCCTCGTCACCATTGTAATGTGGTCGGGCGCTGGGCCCACATACTTTAAATAAGGAGCACACAGACACTGGAATGAGGGTAGTTAACTGGCCACGAGCACATGCGCTCGGATCTATTTATTGTCAGGGTCACCTGACAGGTGACGCCTGTGGTGGGTGGGTGTTCTGTGTGGGTTACAGCCTCTCAGAAACACTAGAATGTATCCAGCAGGATACTACACCCCCCCCCCCTTCCCGTGTGTTTCTCAGCCCGGCTGCCGCTGTGGGCTAGGTGGGCTGTGTCTGCACTAGAGTCATATCTCCGCCACACCCGAGCTTTACACAGACCTTTAGAACACCATATAGATGCCTTTTGTGAACTGGTTAACGAGGCCACCCGTCCAAAACAATAATACCTGCAGGATCAGCACATTATTCATTTCCTCCACCCTCCATCCCTGATTGATGCCAAAATAAAAATAGTTCAAATTATATCTAAAACCCTACGCCAGCCGTCAATACAATGCTGAGAACCTCCACCTGTCTGGGCATACATCCTGCATCTCATTCTCACCGCTCAACCTTCACTTTCACGCTCACCCTGCACTCACACTGCTTACCATGCTCTCATGCCAGTCACCCTCCACATATCCTACATGCACATGTCACTCCACTCACTTGTCAATTGTCACTTTCACTGCTCACCCTACACTCACAGCGATCACACTGCACTCATGCTGTTACTGCACTCATGCAGTTCATCTTCCTCTTACCCTGCGCTCACATGAGCACACCACTCACCCTGCACTCACAGTGATCACACTGCACCCACACCACTCACCATGCACTCATGCTTTTCACCGTGCCCTTAGACGAGCACACTACTCACCCTGAGCTCATGTGACACTTCACTCACCTCTCACTCCTTACTCTGCAATCTCACTCAAACAAGCACATCACTCACCTTTTATTCCTCCCACTCTGCACTTTCATTCACACCCAAACTCATGTCACATCACTCACCCTGGAGTCACTCCTCTGAAACTGTTGTATGATGGACCCGGGCTCCCTAAACCCGCATGCCTAAACATGGTCTAAACAACGACCTCATCTTTACCATGCATGTCTTTACAACTATTTTTGTTGTAAATATATGCTTGGTGAAGGTATTTGTGTGGTAAAGATCACACCCCAGCACCCCCTGCCATGAGCCCTAAAACCTGGCCCCATCCCTGCAATCTACCTGCCCCAGCCATAAAAACAACCTGACCTCCCCCCACCCTGAGCACTAAAACTGGCCCCCAGCCCTGAAAAGTGCCCCTTCCTCCACCCTGAGCCCTAAAATGCTGCACACAGCCCTAAACCTACCCTGACCCACGCCATGATCCCAAAACCGGCACCCAGCCCTTAAAACAACCCATAGCCCTGTACCCCAGCCCTACCTACCAGGCCGCATCCAGGACCTATCTCTCCCAATCCTTCCTTTTCTTCTCCCCACCCATCTGCTCTGCATCTAGAGCGCTGACTGTCTTAACCACACATATGTGTGGTTAAGGTATACACATGGTTAATGCAAGTATTGTTCTGCTTGCATGTGTGGTTAAGCCCATGTTGTAAAGGGCGTTTCCCCTCTCACCCTACTCTCACACTGTCACGTCGCTCGCTGTCCACCTACATAGGCACGCCAGTCCCTCACACAGCTCACCCTTCACTCACATGGGCACAGCGCTCATCCTGCAAAAACAAGCACAGTTCTCACCCTCAAGTCACACCACTCACCCTCACTCACACAAACAAACCTCTCAGCCTGCATTCATACAGGCACTCTGTTCATCCTGCCTGCACACAGGGACAGTAGTCTTCCGGAACTCCTAGGGAGACACCACTAACTCCTCTCACTATGCAATCACCAGTCACTCACAAATCACCTTCACTCTCGCTGCTCACCCTGCACCACACACAGGCAATCAATCACATGTTTGTTAAGCACACTGCTGCTCGGCTCGTCCTCAAACTGCCACGCAAATCTTCTATTTCGGCTGCCCTCAAATCCTTACATTGGCTCCCCTTGCACAAGAGAATACTCTTCAAAATTCTCATTGTTGCCTTCCGAGCCTTCAACAAATCCGGCCCAGCCTACCTGTCGAGACGCTTCCCTCACTATTCCCCGGGTCGCACTCTCAGATCCTCGCAAGAAAATCTCATGACTCCCCCCAAATTCAACCTGAAGACTAAGGGTGGAAAAACACTCAGTTTCCTTGCCATCAGAGCCTGGAACAGTATGCCAAGGCATCTTAGACTTCAGACGCAGGAGAAGCCTTTCAGGAAGCTCCTCAAAACGTGGATTTTCAACCTCTCCGATGACTGGACTAAAGCAGCGATCTAGTCCTCCAACTCCCCCCCGGTGATCTGGTCCTAGGTTTTACAGCGCCAAGATGCTCCCTTGGGAGCGAACGTTAGCGCTCTATAAATACCTATCCAATATCCAATAAGCGCTACTACTCACCCGTGAGGGTCTCAAGGCACTGGGGGAGAGGGTTTTCACAGGTTCCAGTCCATCAAGGAGGGGGTCTGTCGAAGAGCCAGGTTTTGAGGTTTCTTGTGAAGATGGGGAGAGATAATGTCTGTCTGATGTGGAGAGGGAGGGCGTTTCAGGCTCTGGCCGCGAGGAAGGAGAAGGAGCGGCCACCTGATCTGGTCTTTCTGGTGCGGAGGACCACGGCGTAGGAGAGCTGGGCTGATCGTAGGGTCCTTTGGGGTGCGTGGAATTTGAGTCGGCTGTTCAGGTATGCTGGTCCGATGTCATGGAGGGCGTTGTGAGCGTGGGTGAGCATCTTGAAGGTGACTCTAGCTTCGATGGGGAGCTAGTGAAGTGTGCACAGATGCTGGGAGATGTGGCAGTGTCTTGGCAGGTTGAGGACCAGTCTTGCAGCAGCGTACTGGATGTTCTGTAGCTTGCGTGTGAGGTTTTTGTTTATTCCGGCGTAGAGTGCGTTGCCGTAGTCGAGTCTGCTGGTGACCAGGGCGTGAGTGACGGTCTTTCTGTGTTCGAGGGGGATCCATTTGAAAGGTCTTGCGTAGGAGGCGGAGGGTGTGGAAGCAGGAGGATGAGACGGCGTTGATCTGGAGGTCCATTTTGAGTTCTGAGTTCAGGATTATTGACAGATTGCGTGCGTGGTACGCGGGCGTACTTCCGAGGGCGGTGTGGGCCCATGATTAGTACTTCTGTTTTGTTGGTGTTTAGTTGAAGGCAGCTGTTTTTCATCCATTTGGCGATGGCTTCCATGCACACAACTCACCCTACATTTACACCACCCTGGACACACTGCACGCACTCCTTTCACCCGACACTCACATGGGCCCTCCTCTCACATTCATGCATCTCACCCTACACACTTCTCACCGTGCACTTGCACCATTTACGCTGCACTCACAGCATTCACCATCACCAAGCACTTTCATGAACACACCTTTTTTCTGCACATACAAAAATTAACACATTTCTCATGAATATATACATATTTTTCTACAAAGGCACCCACAGAATACATGTTCTTGCCATAGGAATAGATGTCCATTTAATTCCATCTGCAACAACGGGGCTGGTGCAAGAGGGGAGAGTGGACTGAGAATGTGGGATGGTGCGAGGAGGGAGAATAGGGCTGAGGCTTAGGGGTATGGTACTGGTTTGAGGATCGTGTGACACCTCCAGCCATTCCGGGCTTTCCATTCACTGAAATGCTTCATTACGTACATTTTTTTTTAATACATTGTGAGTTGGGTCTCAAAAACACAAAAAAGCATATTATTAATAATGGATAAAATCCATGGTTGCCAAAGAAGTCAAGCTTTTCATAAGATCAGTTGGATGCGGAGATATATGTTGGAACGTGGATTTCCAATACTGTAACTGCTTAATCCACATTTAAAGCAAACATAAGCCCCGCACAGCTACTTTAAGGAAGTGCACTTTTAATTCACGTCATACTAATAAACAAAGAAATGGCAATATAATATTTTTGAATAGCGTATAGAGAATATGTTTTATTAAGCTATACTAAAAAGCAACGCAGGTATAGTAGAAGCCGCAGGGCATGTTTTCCGAACACAATAAAACCAGATTGACTAATGGAAGTGTGAGTGGCAGTGTCTGTGTGTGAGTGTGACAAATTTCAAATGTATGAAAGAGTGCAAGAGGTATAGTGAGAATGTGTGAGTTTGTTTGTTATGCGTCCTAGTGTGCTGCTGGTGTGGCATAACTGGAGGATATTCTTGCCTAATGGACAAGGGCAGTAATAGCATATGGATGGGGGAGGGGGAGTGTTACCTATGGCAAACTGCAGGCCCTGGCATGCTTCTATGAAAACATGATCATTGGCTGTGGGGACTCAAACCATCTTACTGAGAAAGCCGCCAACCCAGTCATACCCAGTGGGAGGGACACAGCACACGCCACCACACCTGGCCGAAGGCTCTGACATGATGAATGTAATTCTTAGCATATGGGATGGATCCATAGCAAAATATTTTAACTCATATTTGAGGTAACTCTTGTCATAAGATTTCCTGTACTCATTTTATAGGTGGTGTCAATGGCAAAACGCTGACCCTTGTATGCGGGAGGGAATTTTTAAAGGTGCCCATGAGTGTGGCTTAAGTATGCATGGTAAATTTGTGCCACTGTTCTATTAAATGTACTCCTTGGCATAAGTGGCTCACCCATGAAAAATTGATGACCGTGGTATAGTGGAAGTAATTTCTGACTTAAGACATTTGAAAAAAAACAAGATCTACTCCTAGGAAAGGCCAGGCTTCCCTGGTGCACCATGAAAGTACTGGAATATTTCATGAATGCCCTATAAGGGTACGCTAGGCAAGAACAAGGGGGGACTAATTCAATTGAGGAACAACAGGGGCTGGAATTCAAAACACAGCAAGCATAAACAAGAATGCCCCTGAGACCATAGATACAAATATATTCACTTAAAGCCTAGACACAGTACGTTGACTATGCTTAAGTTCCATTACAGAACAACATTACATATAGAGCATTTTTACAACTGAGTCTGGAGGCACCAAAGATGATTACCATCAAGAAGGAAATTTTATCAAAAATAGTTCATATTTTTTATTCAATTGTTTATGAACATAGCCCCTTTTTTATTCTTTTTTGAGAAAGAAACTTCTTAGAAGAGCAACATTTCATTATCACCATATTTAAAGCAACACATAGGGTATTATAAAATCATGAGTGATACGTTTACAAACAGTGAAATTTGAACAAATTCTTGACATCTTTTGGTCCTAAATCTTAAGTAAACAGATATACATAATAAATCGGGAATACCATACATCATTTTTTCCTCGATTGATTTACAATACAACGGTCCAAAAGTGGAAAGCTCAGAGATAACATTGATACAAGTTGAATACAGTTATACCGCAGTTAATTTGGTACACTTCGACATTTCATCAAGTCTCCAATCAATTATGTCCTGTTGCAACTCTTGACCTCGTGCAAAGGAAAAAGTTGTGTGAAGTTGGGAGAGGTGGGTAAACCAAAAAGTGAGCCGACGTGTTTCGACCTTCATGTGTAAGGACCACAACAATTTGAAGGAAGGTCTTCCTCAGGGCTGTAATGCTTTATATAGGACACTGAAAGATGAGATGGAAGATATCGCTTTCAGCAGAAACCACTTCTTTACAAGAATAGGCAGCAGCCGCTGCCTATAATATTCTATTCTATCGCCTGGATGTCAGCACGTACGTCGTGAAATGGCGGGTATGCCCATCGAGTTTCTTCATCTGGTGCATACGGAACAAAATTACTTTTGCCGATTCTTGAGGGGCTCTAATGAAAAAGGGCTTTCAACGAACAGGCGTCATTTCCAGAGGCCTGATGGTAATCATCTTTGGTGCCTCCAGACTCACAGTTGTAAAAATGCTCTATATGTAATGTTGTTCTGTAATGGAACTTAAGCGCAGGCAACGTACTGTGTCCAGGCTTTAAGTGAATATATTTGTATCTATGGTCTCAGGGGCATTCTTGTTTATGCTTGCTATAAGGGTATGCAGCATTTTAGAATATGATCCCAAAAGTTTCATAAAACGATCTTGGTAGAAGTCTACTTACTCTCCCTTAAATCGTCTACAAGAGATCTGTTCACTTGTTTTGCTTGCTGGGATTTGGGGGAAGTATCACACCCCATCACTTCCATAGATCAGTTTCCTCATATAATGGGAATGAGGTGAGCTTGCACCCAATTTCTGGAAATGCTTGTCCTGCTCTATTCCTGGGAGCAGGACTGGCTGTACGGCAGTGCGACTGGTGCAGCCGTGCCTGGCATGGACTTTGGAGGAGAGTGCTGCGTTTAGAAATAATTTTCGGTATAAAAGCTCATGAACTGTCTTGTGCATCAGGCAGTTTTCAGGCAACAGTACAAATGTCAAGATAACTCTGGTGATTAATGTTCTCACTGGTGAGAGTTCGGAATGTTGTCCAGTTGTAGTTTTGGTTCATCGTACAGTAGATCGGAGGGCTAATGTGCCTCCTGCAAAGAACATGCAGATCACAGAACTGAGGGTGAGTGAACTATGAGTAGCACTATTAAAAAAAATGAAATGTACATCAGAGAGGCTATGGAGAGATGAGGTGCACTGTTGGAGAGTGGTAGTGAGGGAATTCATGGAGAAGGTGGTTATGGGGGAGGAGAGTGCCCAAAAAGACTGTCTTAACGGCTGCCACCAGTGCACCAGCCAGCCCTGGCTAGGAGTCTGAGGCCCCCACCCAACCGAAGTTTGGGTCTAGTTGCGCCTCTTAGGAGACGGTCCAGCCAGAAGATTCAGGGAAGGGAGAACAATTGTAGCAGAATAAAGAAGAGAGTGAGAATCGCTGGAAGGAAAAGAAAGCGGCTGAACCTCGAGCGACGAGGAAAGAGCAGATGGAAAATGAGATAGAGCTACAAAAGTTTGTAGAGGAATCATGGAGCGACAAAAGAGAAGCAGAGTGTAAAAAGTGGGAGTAAAATTATAAAAGACACAAGCAAGAGGGTGTGGATAGGGAACAAGAGGAAGTAACCTCTGGCAGTTAAAACTTAACTTACAACCCGTCTCAAAGCCATCTCTGACCTTTTAGATGCTACAGTGCATACAATGTGACTTATTATACTCCGAATGAAATGAGAGCTGCAGGACATGATGCAGTTCTTGGGCCATCAGGTAGTGTGTACACTAATACTTCAAGTCAACGGTGAATAGATTGAGACATGTTGTACCAGGCTTTAGACCTATTCTCTGAAGAAGGGTTTGTATTCATGGACGTCATTTAGGGGTCGCAGCTGCGACCCCTGTCGTGACCCTTGCTACCCCTGGCACTGCTTTTGCAGCCCCTTGCCTCAGAGGTGGTAAACTCAGTCCCTGGAACAAAGGGGCAGCTCTTCCTATTGGACACTGGTTGAAGCTCCACTTGCCTGGTTTTCTGTCAATTTGTTATTATATAAACTGTGAATAATATTATTCACTATTAGTGTAATAAAAAAAGGAGTATATGACCTTATTTGAGTAAGAAATGCTGTTAAATGTATGTTGTATGCCTGCTTGCGGGTGAGAGTCTGTTAATGTGAGCAAGAGTGTGTAAATGTGTTAGTATTTGTAAGCCATGCGTGGCTGGCACAGATAACAGTTGTGGGTCGGGGGCGTGTGAGGGTAAAGTGTACCAACAACGGGATAGGGAAAGTAATAAAAGAAAACCACTTACCTTGCGCTCTCCGCATTGCAAAGAAAACCACTTAACTTGCGCTCAGCGCATCACCGACTCGATGATGCGGCGAGCGCAAAGTAAGTGAATTTATTAATTTTATTTTACTTTTCTTATCCCATCGTATGTACACTAGCTCCCCCACCCCCCGCTGTTACTTCTGCCGGACGCACCTGGTGTAAGCATGTGTGTGTGATTTATAGTAAAGGTGATATGGCATTCAATGTCACTTCCGCTACCTCAGGCATTTTGGTGAATTGACGTCAATGTTTGTATTAGCCACATTTTCTCTGGAAAATTTGATTATTACTAGAGGTGGGCGAGCCAACAGATTAACAGGTAGAGCCGAGCTGAGCTTAAGGTCAGGCTCGACTCTTCCAGCCTGTGCATGAGCCGAGCCCTGAATATATTTGCTATGTAAATGATACAAACATCATGAAAAATCTTGATTAAGTCTCCTCCAAATAAAAAAAAGTAAATCTTTAACATGCGAAAGTTGACATTAATATGTCACATTATTCTTCTGAACCGAGAAGTACATAAATACATACATTTGAAGATAAACCATGAGTGAATTTAGTAAACTAAGAGGCAAGACAGTTGTCATGTAAACCCTGTACTGGCGTAGATTATTATAGAGCAACATTGTAGTCTATTAAATCAAACACAATAGTTTTTTATACAACTGGCATTCCAAACTTACATTTGAAAGTGCTTGTTTATGGTATAATAACGAAAAATATGTTACAGTGAAATAAAATATTTGCCCAATATGACACAATTCAAGCAGGGAAGCCACGAATTATCAAAGTTTTCTGGTGTCACGTTGTACAAATCAGCCACTAAATAGGTGTCCATTTGTCTTCCCTTTTTTATGTTAACACTTTGTTTTTATATTTTTGTCCATTTTTTTGCAGTTTTTATACAGTTAACTTGACCCAAATGTATTGGAGCACTTTACATGAACATCAAATTACATTATACAAGGTTGCAGCTGTGTTTTATAGGCTTCAGAAGATTAAGTGGTCAGGTGAGCAGCACAGTATTTTGAGCCGACGCAGAGACTCATACCTGGTTCCCCCAATTCCAAAGTCTGCAGCTCTGGCCATAACGCCACATCCTGATTGCTAGGTAGAGGGAGGACGGGAGGCAGAAGCCACTTGAAAGTTCAGCTCGTTATGGGCTTGAGGGTCCAACAGGACCGCAAACTGAGCCAGAGCCAGGCTTCAGGCTCGAGCCTGGCTCGAGCTTTCAGAGACTCGCCCAACGCTACTCATTACCCCGCGTTTGCAGGTTGTTCTGCCAAGGTACGTATCACGGCAGAGCAAACACTTGCTCAAAATGGATCTTCTCATACTTATTTTCTAGCCATTTAACCTCTGATAATGGTGGACCCCACTCGAATTTAGGAGCTTTACTTATGTTGATGCTAACTCTTGTTTTCTGGCTCGTCACATTGGTTTTATTTTGTGAGCGTAGCAGTACTGAGCACTGATCCTCAGCACTGATGGACCACTAATGTGTCTACTATCAGGAGCCACGGATACGTGTACCGCTAGGGGCTCAGATGCATGTACTGTGAGGGCAGCACTGGTGCATGTACTGCCAGGTACCACTTATACATGCACTGATTATGGCCACTGATGGAGGTCCATGGTGGGACTACTGATGCAGCAGGACCAGGGTGAGGACACTATTGCAGCGGGACCAGGAGGGGGACAAGGATGGAGCAGGGACTACTGACGCAGCAGGACCAGGGTGAGGACACTATTGCAGCGGGACCAGGAGGGGGACAAGGATGGAGCAGGGACTACTGATGCAGCAGGACCAGGCTGAGGACACTACTGCAGCGGGACCAGGAGGGGGACAAGGATGGAGCAGGGACTACTGATGCAGCAGGACCAGGGTGAGGACACTATCTTAGCTGGACCAGGATGGGGACAATGATGGAGCAAGGACTACTGACGCAGCAGGACCAGGCTGAGGACACTACTGCAGCGGGACCAGGAGGGGGACAATGATGGAGCAGGGACTACTGACGCAGCAGGACCAGGGTGAGGACACTACTGCAGCTGGACCAGGAGGGGGACAAGGATGGAGCAGGACCTGGGTGAGGACACTACTGCAGCGGGACCAGGAGGGGGACAATGATGGAGCAGGCTCATGGCGAGGACACTACTGCAGTGGGACCAGGAGGGGGGAAAATGATGGAGCAAGGACTACTGATGCAGCAGGACCAGGGTGAGGACACTACTGCAGCTGGACCAGGAGGGGGACAAGGATGGAGCAGGGACTACTGATGCAGCAGGACCAGGGTGAGGACACTACTGCAGCTGGACCAGGAGGGGGACAAGGATGGAGCAGGACCTGGGTGAGGACACTACTGCAGCGGGACCAGGAGGGGGGACAAGGATGGAGCAGGGACTACTGACACAGCAGGACCAGGGTGAGGACACTATCTTAGCTGGACCAGGATGGGGACAATGATGGAGCAAGGACTACTGACGTAGCAGGACCAGTCTGAGGACACAACTGCAGTGGGACCAGGAGGGGGACAAGGATGGAGCAGGACCTGGGTGAGGACACTACCGCAGCGGGACCAGGAGGGGGGACAAGGATGGAGCAGGCTCTTGGCGAGGACACTACTGCAGCTGGACCAGGAGGGGGACAAGGATAGAGCAGGACCAGGGTGAGGACACTACTGCAGTGGGACCAGGAGGGGGGACAATGATGGAGCAAGGACTACTGATGCAGCAGGACCAGGCTGAGGACACTACTGCAGCTGGACCAGGAGGGGGACAAGGATGGAGCAAGGACTACTGATGCAGCAGGACAAGGGTGAGGACACTACTGCAGTGGGACCAGGAGGGGGGACAATGATGGAGCAAGGACTACTGATGCAGCAGGACCAGGCTGAGGACACTACTGCAGCTGGACCAGGAGGGGGACAATGATGGAGCAGGGACTATTGACGCAGCAGGACAAGGGTGAGGACACTACTGCAGTGGGACCAGGAGGGGGGACAATGATGGAGCAAGGACTACTGATGCAGCAGGACCAGGCTGAGGACACTACTGCAGCTGGACCAGGAGGGGGACAATGATGGAGCAGGGACTATTGACGCAGCAGGACAAGGGTGAGGACACTACTGCAGTGGGACCAGGAGGGGGGACAATGATGGAGCAAGGACTACTGATGCAGCAGGACCAGGCTGAGGACACTACTGCAGCTGGACCAGGAGGGGGACAAGGATGGAGCAGGGACTACTGACGCAGCAGGACCAGGGTGAGGACACTACTGCAGCGGGACCAGGAGGGGGAAAATGATGGAGCAGGGACTATTGACGCAGCTGGACCAGGGTGAGGACACTACTGCAGCTGGATCAGGAGGGGGACAAGGATGGAGCAGGACCTGGGTGAGGACACTACTGCAGCGGGACCAGGAGGGGGACAATGATGGAGCAGGGTCTACTGACGCAGCAGGACCAGGGTGAGGACACTACTGCAGTGGGACCAGGAGGGGGACAAGGATGGAGCAGGACCTGGGTGAGGACACTACTGCAGTGGGACCAGGAGGGGGGACAATGATGGAGCAAGGACTACTGATGCAGCAGGACCAGGCTGAGGACACTACTGCAGCGGGACCAGGAGGGGGACAAGGATGGAGCAGGGACTACTCATGCAGCAGGACCAGGGTGAGGACACTACTGCAGCTGGACCAGGAGGGGGACAAGGATGGAGCAGGACCTGGGTGAGGACACTACTGCAGCGGGACCAGGAGGGGGACAATGATGGAGCAGGGTCTACTGATGCAGCAGGACCAGGGTGAGGACACTACTGCAGCAGGACCAGGAGGGGGGACAAGGATGGAGCAGGCTCATGGCGAGGACACTACTGCAGTGGGACCAGGAGGGGGGACAATGATGGAGCAAGGACTACTGATGCAGCAGGACCAGGGTGAGGACACTACTGCAGCGGGACCAGGAGGGGGGACAAGGATGGAGCAGGGACTACTGACGCAGCAGGACCAGGGTGAGGACACTATCTTAGCTGGACCAGGATGGGGACAATGATGGAGCAAGGACTACTGACGCAGCAGGACCAGGCTGAGGACACTACTGCAGCGGGACCAGGAGGGGGACAAGGATGGAGCAGGGACTACTGACGCAGCAGGACCAGGGTGAGGACACTACTGCAGTGGGACCAGGAGGGGGACAAGGATGGAGCAGGACCTGGGTGAGGACACTACTGCAGCGGGACCAGGAGGGGGGACAAGGATGGAGCAGGCTCTTGGCGAGGACACTACTGCAGCTGGACCAGGAGGGGGACAAGGATAGAGCAGGACCTGGGTGAGGACACTACTGCAGTGGGACCAGGAGGGGGGACAATGATGGAGCAAGGACTACTGATGCAGCAGGACCAGGGTGAGGACACTACTGCAGCTGGACCAGGAGGGGGACAAGGATAGAGCAGGACCAGGGTGAGGACACTACTGCAGCGGGACCAGGAGGGGGACAAGGATGGAGCAGGACCTGGGTGAGGACACTACTGCAGTGGGACCAGGAGGGGGGACAATGATGGAGCAAGGACTACTGACGCAGCAGGACCAGTGTGCAGACACTTTTCTAGTGCTATGCATTTACAGTTGGAAGCGTGGCGGTAAGCGAGGCGCATGCCCCTCTGAAGGGCCTCAAGAGGAAAGGCCAATAAAATACATATTTTAAATGACAATGTTTATACCAAAACCATAAAGTGCATTTTAATTTAGTGCTAAACTATTTTATGTTCATGTCACCCAAGTCACTAACAGTCATTTTTCACAATAGTGGGAGGAAGACATGCTGGAATTCGAACCTATGAAGGCGGCACAAAAGTCTCGCAAGCAACAGGAATAGACGCTTTGGGGACTCTCATACTAAAGTCTTGGATTGTCCTGTCTGCCAGCCCTTACAGGAAGCAGAACTGTTTCTGAGGCTGCGAATACAGCTGTCTTGCATTTTATTTTGAGAAACTGGCAATGGGATGCAATGAGAATCCCCATGTACCTCTCTTGTGTGAAATTCTTTGGAGTGTGCCTTTAAGCCCACAAAGTTGATGTTGATATACAATTTATTCTGCTTTGATAATCAGATCAAGAACTGGCACGAAAATGCACAAAGGAATTCATTTTCAAGCTCTTGTTTGGGAGCCACACCTCAACTCTCTGCTCATTATATTTACTGCTCTTAAATGATTGGTGATTGAAAACTTTGTGCGTAGAGCTCATACCAACTGAGTAAAACAAAAAATTTGATCAGACCTCCCAAAGGATTAAACCGATAATGTTTTTAATAAATTGGTCTGCATAATGTATAATGCTGACCGATATGACTGCCCGAGTGCTTGTCTATAACCACAAGACATCATTGATATAAAATAAAGAAGAAAAAAAAATCCTCTGTTTAACATCCGTCCCATCCTTCCTCTCGACTCATCCCTAACCTACAACAAGCATCCTTCTCAAACTTTTCCCTCCCTTTTTTACTCGTCACCCAACTCTAATGGACACATAACAATTACTTACAAAAACCACATACTATTTTTCCTTTCAAATCCATTCCAATCAGTCTATCTCTACTCTACAATCTATGAAACAAACAAGAAAAGAAGAGCACAAAACTAATGAGGAAAAAAAATGACTAATCTACCATTAACCTCTTATCTTGGGATCGGTAGTAGTGTGCTGGTGACCGCAAAGCACTTTAATGCCTCATCGGGGGTAGTAAACACTATATAAATACAATTTACAATGTCCATATTGCCAGAGCTACGTCCACCAGCAAACCTTCCATTACCCCTCCCAGCCACAGGTTGAAGATCACTGCCTTGGAAGAATAGATCCAGTCATTGCTGTGGTTGAGGGGTAACCAGCTGTGGGAGGGAGGAGGCCTGGAAGAGATACTCGACAATTAAATGTATTGCGGCAGTGTCGAAGTGCAGGTACTCTCCCTTTTAAAGGAAAGTGCAGGGCTCAGAGCACTTAATGCACATTTAAAGGCTTCGGCTGGGAGGCCGACAATAGAGCCAAGGGCGCAGCTGGGTCCATCGGGGTGTATGAGCTTTTCCTCTGTGTATACCATGTGTGACGTGCTGTGCCCCACGTTGCGAGTGCACACAGAGCCTGATCTCTTCCCAGTGTCTTGTCCCTGTAAAGTATAACGTGCTCTGCCTGACCCCTGAGGTGTGTGCAGGTCTCTCTGGTGCTTGCTGAAGGCGGCCGGCCCAGTTTGGGGTTGTAGCAGCAGGGCATTCACTGCATCCAGTGGGTTTCATTTTGAGAAGTGGGACAGGGCGGACATAGTGCGCTGACGCAATTCATGTGATCAGGAAATGTACATAGAAAAATAATAACTCTTGCCTTACTGATGCAGCATAGCAAGACAGATTTGATTCATACATTTAATGTGTATTCAAAAGCAGTCTGAAGCTCTCTCAGCATCACAACATAAACAAGCATTGGCATATCCAATAGGTCTCGCCTTTGGGACCTTATATGTGTTTAGCCATGCAACAGTTGATGTTGTTGCACCAAGCATATTGTGCTGCATAACTAAATACTTATAAGGTCCCAAAAGCGAGACCTATTGTCTAAAATCAAAATTAACTATTCCAATTGCTATGCACGGTTTATCTTTTTTCAGTATTAAGCTTAAACTACCCGTCCTACATCAGTCGCATGGTGGCAGAAGGCCAGCAGCGTAACTCTACATTACGTTAAATCTATAGTCCCCCTGTACAATGACAACACAGCCACAATATTTATGTCTGAAAAGTAAAGGAAATATTCAAGCCGAGTACAATGTCCTGTCGGTGAATGGCGGGAGCTTGCTTTCTGTGTCCTTCACACTCACTACTACACTTTCTTTCGTTGTAAACAAACTTCACAAAATTGCCATGAAACAAGGTGTCTGCAAAACACACCCAGCTCACCCCCCAGAACAGCAGTCGCAAAAGGAGGCCCTGGATAACATTCACTAAAAAGAATGTGCTCCGTGTGTGATTTATAGATCACACAGCACCGCCCTGCTAAACAGCAGCTAGCAGGATAAGGGCCGGGAAGGGATGGGTGGAGATATTCACAGGAGATACAAACAGCCATTGATGTAGAGGCCAGTGTTTTCAGCCTGTGTTTTCTATTGTACACATAGGCATGCAGGCGCTGGGCACTACATTTATCTACATACACTCTTAAGCTTCAGTGGAAAGCCAGACACACACTGCATGCCCCTACAGAGGCAGATGGCCCAGAGACCCTCCCTGAACACCAGTACCAGGTACAAGCCGGCGACTGTCTGGAAGCGGCAGCTGTAACTATTCACCATTTTAACAAGGGGGCGGGGCATATATATTGCGTGATTTCGGGCTTGGGGTGGGCATAAATTTGTAGTGGGAAGTGAACAACGGGGGTATTGATTGATGTGTGGCGTCACACAATCCATTTACTAACCCCTTGAGTGTGCCCTGCTAGCATCAAATTAACAGTGAAGTGCATTAAAAGGAATTAAAAAGTGTGTGCACATTTGAAATACATAACGTGACAAAAGTGTGCGCTTTTTTAATACACACCACAATGAAGCGGAGCAATTAACTAAAAGAAAAAACGTAGTTGCCCTACTTGGTTGCAGTATGTATTTTAAACGTGCACACTTTTTATTGGTATGTATTTGAAATGTGCACACACTTTATTTTCTTTTAAAGCATGGCTGCTGATGCAGCTGCACATGGCGCCATCCTGCCGGGTGCGCTTGGTCCTCCGGTATATGGCCAGCGGCTAAGCCCTTAGAAGCAAGAGGGTAAGCGCCAGATAAGTGGAGCAGCGGGGAAACAGCGAGGTGTCGAGCAACTAAAAGAAACAAACACGAGCAAAAAGTGGACGCGAGTGGTGTCCGCGCGTGCAGATCGGCGTCTGCGCTCGTGCACGCTCGCAGGAGCGCAAGCACTAGGCAGCACTTTGAAAACCCGCTTACTAAAGGTCTCGCCTGAGCTAGCGCTTGCGCTAGGCTCAGGCGAGACCTAAAAACACAAGCATGTGTCTATGATGTTAACATTTTAAGAAACTGTTTATTTAGACGACCCACTCATAGTACGTACAGACGCCAAAGGGCATATTACCATGGATATGTGGTGGGGGTGTTATATAAGCTTAATGTTCTTGACTTTGAGGAGTACACCGTTTACATTAACATTCTGAAGCATGGACTTCTAGAGGGCGAGTCCCTCCCAGCTACCCTTTGATGATCTCTCATTGCTACCTTGCACTGCTGCTAAGCCTCAGAAATGCCCAGCAACACTTTTGCTTAGCATCTGTCCCCATTGGGAAGAAGCAGTGCACCAGTACATTGATTAACTGGCTGGCTGAGGAAGAGACCCCTGTGAAATCAAAACCATTTAATTAGGTTATGCAACGCGCTATGAACATTACGAAAGGTTCTGTAATTTGCTTTGCATGTCGTCTCAGATCAAAGCTCAGTTGATAAGGTGGCAGACATCAACGCCCAAAGTGGTAGGCCCTGGGTGTACCCCTCGTCTCGTGTCCAACTCGGCTCACACCACCATTCTGGGCCTTGATGATTTGATCAACCAATACACTAAAAAGGCAGAGGTGTTTTACAGGTAGGAAACACTTATAGTGCCTATTTCCGTTGGTTGGATGTGCTTGGCCCGGGGTCATTTTGCAAGCAGACGAGTTGAGGATTGGGCAGAATTTTGACTTTTTTCTAATGTTTCCTTCACACTTGTGAATGCTCTATTTGGATCCCCTTTTTCACAATTTGCAGTAAATATATGGTGTAAAATCTACCATTTGAATCCAATTTTTCCAAACTTTTGGTGTGGGGGGGTGGGGAGAAACTCCACCCTCCTTTTGCACTTCAGGCTCGCTTGCTATGTTTGGTCGCTCATTGTATGCGGGTATAAAATTCCACCTCACCACTTTTAAAATCTAACAGCCGCCACTGGCCAGGATGGATGCAAAGTCGCTCCCCGGTACATTTACTGCAAGTGACCGCTCAGACATATAATGCTGCCCGTAGAAGACTCTTGCAACCAGTGAACCGAGCTGCACTAGTGAAGGGAGGCAACCTGTCAATCAAGTGAAACCGTTCGGGCTGGTCCTTCTAGTTTGATTCTGATCAATAGGCCTTTTAGTAGCCAGGGAGGAAAAGAGGTTAACAACAATTTACATCTCAATGTACAGTGTGATCATCCGGAGCACACAATAAAAGTCAGAATCAGTAACTTGAAGTTAAAGGTTTGTTACAAACTCAAAGCCAGACTGATACATATCAATATCAAAAACAGATTATAAAAGTATAAAATACCCAGAGGGAGACCAAAGCGTCTGATAATATTGGTCCTTAACCATAAAGAACATATAAGGAGCTCTGTAGCCGCATTACACAAAATAAGGGAAAGGGTTTGATGACGAGAGAAATGGTTTCGATCCTTCTGGCTGTACATGGAAGAGATTTGAAGATCTACTAAACCCTTCACCAGACTAACAAGCATTTACAATGCAATGGTCTCGGCATTGGTAAAGTTAGAGCTATTGGCATTGCTCATGACATTATTTTTGTTTATGTTTTTGTTTTTAAAACATTTAACCCCTTCGCTGCTAGGCCTTTTCCCCTCCTGTGCTAAGCCCTTTTTGGGCTATTTGAGGTAGTGCGCGCTTAGGCCCCTGTAACTTTTTGACCACATTAGGTATCCACGCCAAATTTGCGTCCTTTTCTTCCAACATCTTGGGGGTTCTAAAGGTACCCAGGGTTTGTGGATTCTCCTAGAGGGTTCCCAGAAATTAGTCAAAATACAGCAATTTTTTTTTTTTTTTGTGAAAAATGTGAAAAATGGGCTGCAAATGAAAGCTTCTGGGTTTTTCTCTGCAAATGGTATCAAAAAAGGGTTTGTGGGGCTGAAATCACAATTTCTCCAGCTTTTAGGGAATGACAGACTTTTGTTAGAAAACCAACATTTTTTACACAGTTTTGGCATTTTTCTGGGACATACCCTATTTTTGCTATTTTTTGTGCTTTCAACCTCCTTCCAGTTAACGGTAGAAAAGGGTAACAAAACAATAATGGATCCTGGAAAGCTATACATTTTTGAAAAGTAGACAAAATTCTGAATTCAGCAAGGGGTCATTTGCGTAGATCCATCAAGGTTTCTTTATAGAAATTTACAGGCAAATATATGAGAAATTAAAAATTTGTTGAAAAAAGCAGCCTCTTGAGTCAACGTTTTTACCTGTAACTTCTTCGAATTATGACATCTCTTTGAAAGCAATGTACCGTTACATCCGGTAGACCTTCCTGGTTGTGTGGACATATAGGACTTGTAGGTTCATCAAGAGCCCAACGAACCCAGAGTAGAAAAATGAGCAGCATTTTGTAATGTTTTTTTTTTTTGGTCCGGGTATATAGCAATTATTGTGGGAAAATGTATACTTGGAAAAATCGGTATGAAAGTCACCTATGTATTTCTGAAATGGGAACAAATTACAGAGTTCAGAAACAGTGCATATTTGCACATTTTCGAAATTGGGAATACTCATATTTGCATGACAATTATTGGTCATTTTTCAAAATGACTTTTTTTTTACACAATGTCTTTCATTTGGAAGGGAGAAATGCATCAAAAATCAACAGGTAATAACAGTAGCTTTACAAATTTGAACTACCCTAAGTCTCCCGAGAAAAATGGTACCTCACTTGTGTGGGTAGGCATAGTGCCCACGACAGGAAGTGGCTCAAAACCTAAGGTGAACACACCACATTTTCACACTGAAAATTTACACTTTTTTTGCAAAGAGTCTAGCTGTAGTTTTTGAACCCTAGCCCTGCCGGCACCTAGGGAAACCTAGCAAACCTATACATTTTTGAAAACTAGACACCCAGGGGAATCCAGGATGGGGTGACTTGACTGCCTCCCACCATGGTCTGTTACCCAGAATCCCTTGCAAACGTAAAAAATTGAAAAAAAAACCACATTTTCCCCACATTTCTGTGATGCAAAGTTCTGGAATCTGCGTGGATCCACAAATTTCCACCCACCCCGCGTTCCCCAAAGTCCTACGAGAAAAATGGTACCTCACTTGTGCGGGTCGGCCTAGTGCCCGCGACAGGAAACGGCGCAAAACGCAACGTGGTTTTGGAGTGAAAAATGACCCTTTTTTTGGCAAAGTGACTAGCTGTAGATTTTGTACCCTAGCCCTGCCGGCACCTAGGGAAACCTAGCAAACCTATACATTTCTGAAAACTAGACACCCAGGGGAATCCAGGATGGGGTGACTTGACTGCCTCCCACCATGGTCTGTTACCCAGAATCCCTTGCAAACGTAAAAAATTGAAAAAAAAACCACATTTTCCCCACATTTCTGTGATGCAAAGTTCTGGAATCTGCGTGGATCCACAAATTTCCACCCACCCCGCGTTCCCCAAAGTCCTACGAGAAAAATGGTACCTCACTTGTGCGGGTCGGCCTAGTGCCCGCGACAGGAAACGGCGCAAAACGCAACGTGGTTTTGGAGTGAAAAATGACCCTTTTTTTGGCAAAGTGACTAGCTGTAGATTTTGTACCCTAGCCCTGCCGGCACCTAGGGAAACCTAGCAAACCTATACATTTCTGAAAACTAGACACCCAGGGGAATCCAGGATGGGGTGACTTGACTGCCTCCCACCATGGTCTGTTACCCAGAATCCCTTGCAAACGTAAAAAATTGAAAAAAAAACCACATTTTCCCCACATTTCTGTGATGCAAAGTTCTGGAATCTGCGTGGATCCACAAATTTCCACCCACCCCGCGTTCCCCAAAGTCCTACGAGAAAAATGGTACCTCACTTGTGCGGGTCGGCCTAGTGCCCGCGACAGGAAACGGCGCAAAACGCAACGTGGTTTTGGAGTGAAAAATGACCCTTTTTTTGGCAAAGTGACTAGCTGTAGATTTTGTACCCTAGCCCTGCCGGCACCTAGGGAAACCTAGCAAACCTATACATTTCTGAAAACTAGACACCCAGGGGAATCCAGGATGGGGTGACTTGACTGCCTCCCACCATGGTCTGTTACCCAGAATCCCTTGCAAACGTAAAAAATTGACAAAAAAAACACATTTTCCCCACATTTCTGTGATGGAAAGTTCTGGAATCTGCGTGGATCCACAAATTTCCACCCACCCCGCGTTCCCCAAAGTCCTACGAGAAAAATGGTACCTCACTTGTGCGGGTCGGCCTAGTGCCCGCGACAGGAAACGGCGCAAAACGCAACATGGTTTTGGAGTGAAAAATGACCCTTTTTTTGGCAAAGTGACTAGCTGTAGATTTTGTACCCTAGCCCTGCCGGCACCTAGGGAAACCTAGCAAACCTATACATTTCTGAAAACTAGACACCCAGGGGAATCCAGGATGGGGTGACTTGACTGCCTCCCACCATGGTCTGTTACCCAGAATCCCTTGCAAACGTAAAAAATTGACAAAAAAAACACATTTTCCCCACATTTCTGTGATGGAAAGTTCTGGAATCTGTGTGGATCCACAAATTTCCACCCACCCCGCGTTCCCCAAAGTCCTACGAGAAAAATGGTACCTCACTTGTGCGGGTCGGCCTAGTGCCCGCGACAGGAAACGGCGCAAAACGCAACATGGTTTTGGAGTGAAAAATGACCCTTTTTTTGGCAAAGTGACTAGCTGTAGATTTTGTACCCTAGCCCTGCCGGCACCTAGGGAAACCTAGCAAACCTATACATTTCTGAAAACTAGACACCCAGGGGAATCCAGGATGGGGTGACTTGACTGCCTCCCACCATGGTCTGTTACCCAGAATCCCTTGCAAACGTAAAAAATTGACAAAAAAAACACATTTTCCCCACATTTCTGTGATGGAAAGTTCTGGAATCTGCGTGGATCCACAAATTTCCACCCACCCCGCGTTCCCCAAAGTCCTACGAGAAAAATGGTACCTCACTTGTGCGGGTCGGCCTAGTGCCCGCGACAGGAAACGGCGCAAAACGCAACGTGGTTTTGGAGTGAAAAATGACCCTTTTTTTGGCAAAGTGACTAGCTGTAGATTTTGTACCCTAGCCCTGCCGGCACCTAGGGAAACCTAGCAAACCTATACATTTCTGAAAACTAGACACCCAGGGGAATCCAGGATGGGGTGACTTGACTGCCTCCCACCATGGTCTGTTACCCAGAATCCCTTGCAAACGTAAAAAATTGACAAAAAAAACACATTTTCCCCACATTTCTGTGATGGAAAGTTCTGGAATCTGCGTGGATCCACAAATTTCCACCCACCCCGCGTTCCCCAAAGTCCTACGAGAAAAATGGTACCTCACTTGTGCGGGTCGGCCTAGTGCCCGCGACAGGAAACGGCGCAAAACGCAACATGGTTTTGGAGTGAAAAATGACCCTTTTTTTGGCAAAGTGACTAGCTGTAGATTTTGTACCCTAGCCCTGCCGGCACCTAGGGAAACCTAGCAAACCTATACATTTCTGAAAACTAGACACCCAGGGGAATCCAGGATGGGGTGACTTGACTGCCTCCCACCATGGTCTGTTACCCAGAATCCCTTGCAAACATAAAAAATTGACAAAAAAAACACATTTTCCCCACATTTCTGTGATGGAAAGTTCTGGAATCTGCGTGGATCCACAAATTTCCACCCACCCCGCGTTCCCCAAAGTCCTACGAGAAAAATGGTACCTCACTTGTGCGGGTCGGCCTAGTGCCCGCGACAGGAAACGGCGCAAAACGCAACATGGTTTTGGAGTGAAAAATGACCCTTTTTTTGGCAAAGTGACTAGCTGTAGATTTTGTACCCTAGCCCTGCCGGCACCTAGGGAAACCTAGCAAACCTATACATTTCTGAAAACTAGACACCCAGGGGAATCCAGGATGGGGTGACTTGACTGCCTCCCACCATGGTCTGTTACCCAGAATCCCTTGCAAACGTAAAAAATTGACAAAAAAAACACATTTTCCCCACATTTCTGTGATGGAAAGTTCTGGAATCTGCGTGGATCCACAAATTTCCACCCACCCCGCGTTCCCCAAAGTCCTACGAGAAAAATGGTACCTCACTTGTGCGGGTCGGCCTAGTGCCCGCGACAGGAAACGGCGCAAAACGCAACGTGGTTTTGGAGTGAAAAATGACCCTTTTTTTGGCAAAGTGACTAGCTGTAGATTTTGTACCCTAGCCCTGCCGGCACCTAGGGAAACCTAGCAAACCTATACATTTCTGAAAACTAGACACCCAGGGGAATCCAGGATGGGGTGACTTGACTGCCTCCCACCATGGTCTGTTACCCAGAATCCCTTGCAAACGTAAAAAATTGACAAAAAAAACACATTTTCCCCACATTTCTGTGATGGAAAGTTCTGGAATCTGCGTGGATCCACAAATTTCCACCCACCCCGCGTTCCCCAAAGTCCTACGAGAAAAATGGTACCTCACTTGTGCGGGTCGGCCTAGTGCCCGCGACAGGAAACGGCGCAAAACGCAACGTGGTTTTGGAGTGAAAAATGACCCTTTTTTTGGCAAAGTGACTAGCTGTAGATTTTGTACCCTAGCCCTGCCGGCACCTAGGGAAACCTAGCAAACCTATACATTTCTGAAAACTAGACACCCAGGGGAATCCAGGATGGGGTGACTTGACTGCCTCCCACCATGGTCTGTTACCCAGAATCCCTTGCAAACGTAAAAAATTGACAAAAAAAACACATTTTCCCCACATTTCTGTGATGGAAAGTTCTGGAATCTGCGTGGATCCACAAATTTCCACCCACCCCGCGTTCCCCAAAGTCCTACGAGAAAAATGGTACCTCACTTGTGCGGGTCGGCCTAGTGCCCGCGACAGGAAACGGCGCAAAACGCAACGTGGTTTTGGAGTGAAAAATGACCCTTTTTTTGGCAAAGTGACTAGCTGTAGATTTTGTACCCTAGCCCTGCCGGCACCTAGGGAAACCTAGCAAACCTATACATTTCTGAAAACTAGACACCCAGGGGAATCCAGGATGGGGTGACTTGACTGCCTCCCACCATGGTCTGTTACCCAGAATCCCTTGCAAACGTAAAAAATTGACAAAAAAAACACATTTTCCCCACATTTCTGTGATGGAAAGTTCTGGAATCTGCGTGGATCCACAAATTTCCACCCACCCCGCGTTCCCCAAAGTCCTACGAGAAAAATGGTACCTCACTTGTGCGGGTCGGCCTAGTGCCCGCGACAGGAAACGGCGCAAAACGCAACGTGGTTTTGGAGTGAAAAATGACCCTTTTTTTTGGCAAAGTGACTAGCTGTAGATTTTGTACCCTAGCCCTGCCGGCACCTAGGGAAACCTAGCAAACCTATACATTTCTGAAAACTAGACACCCAGGGGAATCCAGGATGGGGTGACTTGACTGCCTCCCACCATGGTCTGTTACCCAGAATCCCTTGCAAACGTAAAAAATTGACAAAAAAAACACATTTTCCCCACATTTCTGTGATGGAAAGTTCTGGAATCTGCGTGGATCCACAAATTTCCACCCACCCCGCGTTCCCCAAAGTCCTACGAGAAAAATGGTACCTCACTTGTGCGGGTCGGCCTAGTGCCCGCGACAGGAAACGGCGCAAAACGCAACGTGGTTTTGGAGTGAAAAATGACCCTTTTTTTGGCAAAGTGACTAGCTGTAGATTTTGTACCCTAGCCCTGCCGGCACCTAGGGAAACCTACCAAACCTATACATTTCTGAAAACTAGACACCCGGCGGTTTCCAGGGAGGTATGGCTTGCGTGGATCCCCCAACGTTTCCTTACCCAGAATCCCCTGCAAACCTCAATTTTTGCTCAAAAAATCACTTTTTTAACACATTTTGGGGTGGGAAAGTAGTGGCATCACCGGGCTCACACAAATTTACCACCACCCAGCGTTCCCCCAGGTCTCCCGGTAAAAATGGTGCCTCACTTGTGTGGGAGGCCCAAGTACCCGCGGCAGGCAAGGGCCCCAAAGGTAGTGAGGCCACCTCAAGATGGCCTATCGCCAAACCACCTGGTTTTGCAAGGGGGGTCACTTTGGTTTTTGGCCCGGTGCGCGGCGGCCATCTAGGGAAACCTACCAAACCCAGGCATTTTTGAAAACTAGACACCCGGCGGCTTCCAGGGAGGTATGGCTTGCGTGGATCCCCCAACGTTTCCTTACCCAGAATCCCCTGCAAACCTCAATTTTTGCTCAAAAAATCACTTTTTTCACACATTTTGGGGTGGGAAAGTAGTGGCATCACCGGGCTCACACAAATTTACCACCACCCAGCGTTCCCCCAGGTCTCCCGGTAAAAATGGTGCCTCACTTGTGTGGGAGGCCCAAGTACCCGCGGCAGGCAAGGGCCCCAAACGTAGTGAGGCCACCTCAAGATGGCCTATCGCCAAACCACCTGGTTTTGCAAGGGGGGTCACTTTGGTTTTTGGCCCGGTGCGCGGCGGCCATCTAGGGAAACCTACCAAACCCAGGCATTTTTGAAAACTAGACACCCGGCGGCTTCCAGGGAGGTATGGCTTGCGTGGATCCCCCAACGTTTCCTTACCCAGAATCCCCTGCAAACCTCAATTTTTGCTCAAAAAATCACTTTTTTCACACATTTTGGGGTGGGAAAGTAGTGGCATCACCGGGCTCACACAAATTTACCACCACCCAGCGTTCCCCCAGGTCTCCCGGTAAAAATGGTGCCTCACTTGTGTGGGAGGCCCAAGTACCCGCGGCAGGCAAGGGCCCCAAACGTAGTGAGGCGACCTCAAGATGGCCTATCGCCAAACCACCTGGTTTTGCAAGGGGGGTCACTTTGGTTTTTGGCCCGGTGCGCGGCGGCCATCTAGGGAAACCTACCAAACCCAGGCATTTTTGAAAACTAGACACCCGGCGGCTTCCAGGGAGGTATGGCTTGCGTGGATCCCCCAACGTTTCCTTACCCAGAATCCCCTGCAAACCTCAATTTTTGCTCAAAAAATCACTTTTTTCACACATTTTGGGGTGGGAAAGTAGTGGCATCACCGGGCTCACACAAATTTACCACCACCCAGCGTTCCCCCAGGTCTCCCGGTAAAAATGGTGCCTCACTTGTGTGGGAGGCCCAAGTACCCGCGGCAGGCAAGGGCCCCAAACGTAGTGAGGCCACCTCAAGATGGCCTATCGCCAAACCACCTGGTTTTGCAAGGGGGGTCACTTTGGTTTTTGGCCCGGTGCGCGGCGGCCATCTAGGGAAACCTACCAAACCCAGGCATTTTTGAAAACTAGACACCCGGCGGCTTCCAGGGAGGTATGGCTTGCGTGGATCCCCCAACGTTTCCTTACCCAGAATCCCCTGCAAACCTCAATTTTTGCTCAAAAAATCACTTTTTTCACACATTTTGGGGTGGGAAAGTAGTGGCATCACCGGGCTCACACAAATTTACCACCACCCAGCGTTCCCCCAGGTCTCCCGGTAAAAATGGTGCCTCACTTGTGTGGGAGGCCCAAGTACCCGCGGCAGGCAAGGGCCCCAAACGTAGTGAGGCCACCTCAAGATGGCCTATCGCCAAACCACCTGGTTTTGCAAGGGGGGTCACTTTGGTTTTTGGCCCGGTGCGCGGCGGCCATCTAGGGAAACCTACCAAACCCAGGCATTTTTGAAAACTAGACACCCGGCGGCTTCCAGGGAGGTATGGCTTGCGTGGATCCCCCAACGTTTCCTTACCCAGAATCCCCTGCAAACCTCAATTTTTGCTCAAAAAATCACTTTTTTCACACATTTTGGGGTGGGAAAGTAGTGGCATCACCGGGCTCACACAAATTTACCACCACCCAGCGTTCCCCCAGGTCTCCCGGTAAAAATGGTGCCTCACTTGTGTGGGAGGCCCAAGTACCCGCGGCAGGCAAGGGCCCCAAACGTAGTGAGGCCACCTCAAGATGGCCTATCGCCAAACCACCTGGTTTTGCAAGGGGGGTCACTTTGGTTTTTGGCCCGGTGCGCGGCGGCCATCTAGGGAAACCTACCAAACCCAGGCATTTTTGAAAACTAGACACCCGGCGGCTTCCAGGGAGGTATGGCTTGCGTGGATCCCCCAACGTTTCCTTACCCAGAATCCCCTGCAAACCTCAATTTTTGCTCAAAAAATCACTTTTTTCACACATTTTGGGGTGGGAAAGTAGTGGCATCACCGGGCTCACACAAATTTACCACCACCCAGCGTTCCCCCAGGTCTCCCGGTAAAAATGGTGCCTCACTTGTGTGGGAGGCCCAAGTACCCGCGGCAGGCAAGGGCCCCAAACGTAGTGAGGCCACCTCAAGATGGCCTATCGCCAAACCACCTGGTTTTGCAAGGGGGGTCACTTTGGTTTTTGGCCCGGTGCGCGGCGGCCATCTAGGGAAACCTACCAAACCCAGGCATTTTTGAAAACTAGACACCCGGCGGCTTCCAGGGAGGTATGGCTTGCGTGGATCCCCCAACGTTTCCTTACCCAGAATCCCCTGCAAACCTCAATTTTTGCTCAAAAAATCACATTTTTAACACATTTGGGGGTGGGAAAGTAGTGGCATCACCGGGCTCACACAAATTTACCACCACCCAGCGTTCCCCCAGGTCTCCCGGTAAAAATGGTGCCTCACTTGTGTGGGAGGCCCAAGTACCCGCGGCAGGCAAGGGCCCCAAACGTAGTGAGGCAACATCAACATTGCCTATCCCAAAGGTCGCCTCACTACGTTTGGGGCCCTTGCCTGCCGCGGGTACTTGGGCCTCCCACACAAGTGAGGCACCATTTTTACCGGGAGACCTGGGGGAACGCTGGGTGGTGGTAAATTTGTGTGAGCCCGGTGATGCCACTACTTTCCCACCCCAAAATGTGTGAAAAAAGTGATTTTTTGAGCAAAAATTGAGGTTTGCAGGGGATTCTGGGTAAGGAAACGTTGGGGGATCCACGCAAGCCATACCTCCCTGGAAGCCGCCGGGTGTCTAGTTTTCAAAAATGCCTGGGTTTGGTAGGTTTCCCTAGATGGCCGCCGCGCACCGGGCCAAAAACCAAAGTGACCCCCCTTGCAAAACCAGGTGGTTTGGCGATAGGCCATCTTGAGGTGGCCTCACTACGTTTGGGGCCCTTGCCTGCCGCGGGTACTTGGGCCTCCCACACAAGTGAGGCACCATTTTTACCGGGAGACCTGGGGGAACGCTGGGTGGTGGTAAATTTGTGTGAGCCCGGTGATGCCACTACTTTCCCACCCCAAAATGTGTGAAAAAAGTGATTTTTTGAGCAAAAATTGAGGTTTGCAGGGGATTCTGGGTAAGGAAACGTTGGGGGATCCACGCAAGCCATACCTCCCTGGAAGCCGCCGGGTGTCTAGTTTTCAAAAATGCCTGGGTTTGGTAGGTTTCCCTAGATGGCCGCCGCGCACCGGGCCAAAAACCAAAGTGACCCCCCTTGCAAAACCAGGTGGTTTGGCGATAGGCCATCTTGAGGTGGCCTCACTACCTTTGGGGCCCTTGCCTGCCGCGGGTACTTGGGCCTCCCACACAAGTGAGGCACCATTTTTACCGGGAGACCTGGGGGAACGCTGGGTGGTGGTAAATTTGTGTGAGCCCGGTGATGCCACTACTTTCCCACCCCAAAATGTGTGAAAAAAGTGATTTTTTGAGCAAAAATTGAGGTTTGCAGGGGATTCTGGGTAAGGAAACGTTGGGGGATCCACGCAAGCCATACCTCCCTGGAAGCCGCCGGGTGTCTAGTTTTCAAAAATGCCTGGGTTTGGTAGGTTTCCCTAGATGGCCGCCGCGCACCGGGCCAAAAACCAAAGTGACCCCCCTTGCAAAACCAGGTGGTTTGGCGATAGGCCATCTTGAGGTGGCCTCACTACGTTTGGGGCCCTTGCCTGCCGCGGGTACTTGGGCCTCCCACACAAGTGAGGCACCATTTTTACCGGGAGACCTGGGGGAACGCTGGGTGGTGGTAAATTTGTGTGAGCCCGGTGATGCCACTACTTTCCCACCCCAAAATGTGTGAAAAAAGTGATTTTTTGAGCAAAAATTGAGGTTTGCAGGGGATTCTGGGTAAGGAAACGTTGGGGGATCCACGCAAGCCATACCTCCCTGGAAGCCGCCGGGTGTCTAGTTTTCAAAAATGCCTGGGTTTGGTAGGTTTCCCTAGATGGCCGCCGCGCACCGGGCCAAAAACCAAAGTGACCCCCCTTGCAAAACCAGGTGGTTTGGCGATAGGCCATCTTGAGGTGGCCTCACTACGTTTGGGGCCCTTGCCTGCCGCGGGTACTTGGGCCTCCCACACAAGTGAGGCACCATTTTTACCGGGAGACCTGGGGGAACGCTGGGTGGTGGTAAATTTGTGTGAGCCCGGTGATGCCACTACTTTCCCACCCCAAAATGTGTGAAAAAAGTGATTTTTTGAGCAAAAATTGAGGTTTGCAGGGGATTCTGGGTAAGGAAACGTTGGGGGATCCACGCAAGCCATACCTCCCTGGAAGCCGCCGGGTGTCTAGTTTTCAAAAATGCCTGGGTTTGGTAGGTTTCCCTAGATGGCCGCCGCGCACCGGGCCAAAAACCAAAGTGACCCCCCTTGCAAAACCAGGTGGTTTGGCGATAGGCCATCTTGAGGTGGCCTCACTACCTTTGGGGCCCTTGCCTGCCGCGGGTACTTGGGCCTCCCACACAAGTGAGGCACCATTTTTACCGGGAGACCTGGGGGAACGCTGGGTGGTGGTAAATTTGTGTGAGCCCGGTGATGCCACTACTTTCCCACCCCAAAATGTGTGAAAAAAGTGATTTTTTGGGCAAAAATTGAGGTTTGCAGGGGATTCTGGGTAAGGAAACGTTGGGGGATCCACGCAAGCCATACCTCCCTGGAAGCCGCCGGGTGTCTAGTTTTCAAAAATGCCTGGGTTTGGTAGGTTTCCCTAGATGGCCGCCGAGCCTGGGCAAAAAACAAAAGTAACCCCCCTTGCATAACCAGATTACCTATTGTTACTACAGCGTGAGAATTTAGGAATAATACTGCAAAGAAAATGTGGCAGACAATTTGAGGTTTACAGGACAATGGGGATAAAAAATATTTTTCAAATCACTAGAGAGACATCACCATGAACTCCAAAGGTTTTCGACAATATCTACAGTTGGTGGGTTATTCTTACATGGAAAGTGTACCTTGGCAGAGAAACAAAAAAAAAAAGATTCCTGCACAACCATCTATTCCTCAAACACACACACATACTGGTTGGATTTGGCACGAGGGCAAGTCATGGTTCAGTGTATTAAATTTTATTAACAAGAGATTTCACAAATATGAAATGCACTGTCAATAATTAAATTCACAAAAATCCAAACCAATGACTTGCAGCTCGTGAGCTGTAAAGCCACGTCAAGGCACCAACCGCTTTACAGGCCATTCACACACCTTTCATACGTGATACAAACAAGACCATTCGCACCACCAGGTACAAAAGCAACACAGTACAAAAATCACCAAAAAGGGACAAGGTACACCCTGCTTCAAAAAAACAAATATTACTGCACAGTCATCTAACCCGCAAGCACACGCACATACTGGTTGGATTTGGCACGAGGGTGAGTGATGGTTCAGTAGATAAAATTGTATTACCAAGTGATTTCACAAAAAATGAAATGCACTGGTAATAATTGAAAGGGCAAGAAAACTGAACCATTGACTCACAGCTCGTGAGCTGTAAAGCCACGACAAGGCACCAACCTCTTTACAGGCCATTCATACACCTTTCATACGTGTGAGACATACAAAACCATTCACACCGCCAGCCGCGGGCCCATCACATAACAAAACTCACACCGGCACACAGCGCCATTCAAGGGCCCATCACTTTCACACGCCCACAATCCAGACACAGCAACTACACAGGCAGAAGGATTGCGTGGAGTGGCACTCAGCTAGCAGTGTGTGTAGTGACCAGCAGAAAGTCACT